>NW_024349800.1:43339688-43939688 GCF_902729225.1 Pteropus medius
CGGGAGGCGGGGCCCTTCCTCCCTCGCACGCCTCTTCCTCCACCTCGCCCCTTCCTCCTCCTCCTCCCGGAGCCCCGCGCACCAAGCCGGCCCTGCGGCCGAGCCTTTGCGCGCCTCTCTCCGCCGGCGCGCTGCGGCTCGGGGTTTGGGGCGCACCCGGGGAGCCGGTAGAATCGCAGCGTCCCGAGCGCCTGCCAGCACCGTGGCCACCGCGGCTGGCTTGGGAGCTCCGAGGGCGAGACCTCCCGGGCCAGTTCTGAGTTCGGAGAGTGGCGGGTACCCCCGAAGCTCGGGGCCGAGGGGATCGCTGCAGCCTGGGCTGGGGCACCCGCCGGATCGAACCGCGGGAAAGGGAAGCATGCATGGAACCTCCGCAAACTGGATGAGAATCCATCTTCCACCCGAGCTGGGAATAGACTTTATAAAAGATATTATGTAATGGAGTCTCGGGAAGCTCGAGACGCCTCCAGCAAAGCTGCTGGTGAATTAATTAAGTGCTTTTAAACGGTCTAGGTAAATATTCCGCGGCGGGTGGGGAGGACTGTTGGGGGCTGCTGTAGCTTGAGTTGAATTTTAACTGTCCACATCCTGTATGTTTTGTCGCTGTGCTGTCTGCGTCGAGGTGCTATATTATGGAATGGGGTGGGGAGTGAATGGAAAGTAACAGCTGAATTTTTTTCCCTTGAGTAAAGCCGAACACTGGATTATCACAAGTCTTAACATGACTAGATCCGTATATCTCATGCATCATAAATGTCATCTGAAATTGCCCTTTTCTTTCCCAAGCTCATGGACGAAAGTGGTGGGTTTTAGTTTTTTCATTTATTACGAATATTAATAAAGAAGATGCATGGTTAACATTTTTTGTGATAAACTAGGATTTTAAAAAAGCAACAGAAGTGATGCAAAATGCGTCGCGTGGAGACTGTTTCCCTTCTGTGGTTGTCAGTAGAGGCTCTGTAGTGGCCCACCATTCACAGGATGTGTACCAGAGTCAATAAAATTGAAGAATTAACAAGAAGTAACTTGGATCAGTGTGGAGAGAAAAAAAAAAAAATCCGGTCCAGGGGCAAGTGTGAAGTGGGAATGGCCAGGGGGCATTCTGATCCAAAATGGTCGGATTGCAGGAATGTGGCAGCCAAGTGGATCCTGAAAATCATGACTAATGAACCAAAAGTTAATAGCATGGCAGTGTAAGGAGAAAGGAAACAAAGATGCCTTTGAAATCTTCTGTTTGCGGAACAAATTTATACTTATTATAAATATTTTGGTTTAACTATAATCCTGAACGGAAAAGCCAAAGTTACCAGTGGAATATTCCCCAGTCACTGGCATCAGAAAACTAACATTTCTCCAATCATATTTCTTTGTCCTGAGGAAACGAAGAGGCTCATTAATGAGCACTGATTATCAGAGGGTTATAAGAGAAGATGTTCACATTTGGAAAAGTGGGAGTGAGCCTCCCATTTTCTAGAAGGTAAGCCCTTCTAGAGCTGTTGGGATGACTAGTTTCCAGGGATGTTGTACAGACAATTCCTGCAGTTGTGTAGGAGATCACATTTAGATGATCTCCAAAGGACCTCATGTCTTAAGGTATAATTGTAAATATTAAGTGGTAAAATCATTTAAAATGTGCTAGGTTTTTTATTAGCAAAATTCAAAAATTAATGCCACGCAGTGCTGTTTAACATGACTGTTTCTTGTACCCCAACTAGGCAGCAGCTCTTCACTGTGAGATTTGCCAACAAACTGTCATCATTGTGCTGTGTTAAAAGGCTCTTTCCACTCTTGCAGAGGAGGTTATCTATATTTCTATTCAAATGCCAGTATAAAGACATTATTAAAATGTAGCAGATAACATTGTAGGACTCAACAGGAAAAGCCAAGGTCAGGTGATAGAAGAATGTACAGAGCCACTTTTGTTTGAAAAAGAGTCATAATCATTGTCAAGTTCTTGCTTTTTTGTTTGTGTTTTTTATTTTCTTTTTTAAAGACACTGTATCAAGGGTTAGGGAAAGCTAGAGATTGAATACAGGCAATAGACAATATAGAGGTCACCAGAACCATCTGGAAGGTAGATAAAGGCTGACTCTCATAGGAATTCAAGCCTGACTTAGAAAGGACTGTAGTGAGTCTTAAGACTTAAGATGGATATGTCAGCTCAGAAATTTTAAGTTACAAGTGGTCCTTTGCCATAGAATTAATAGAGAAGCAAAGGAGAAAACAAGAAAAGTTACTTGAAACCTGTAACTAGTGGCAAATAAGAAATCTGCAAGGGCCTGACAGTTTCTCAGAAACCAGAGTGTGAACCAGAAGCTCAGTTACAAAATAGCTGTTTCTTCCTCAGATCCAGGAGGTGCTACAAAGTGGCCAGAAGCCAAGAGGATGAGATTGATGCTCAAACACAGGATTTCCTCATCTTTTAGAGACCAGACTAAGCATACCGAAGAGAAGCTGAGTGGGCCCAACATGGTGGCAATTGCGAGTCAAAGAAAAAAGTGAACCGGGAGGGATTACATAGACCCTGAAAGACATGTAGAAATGTAAGAATCACACATGGAACATGGTTTAATGCTTCCTCCTCTGGGAAGTGTCTTGAGCTTATTCCCTTATTTCCCTTATCTATCCTATAACATTTAATAAGTACCTCTGCTTGTGGCATTTATCATGTTATGTTATAAATCTTTCTCTAGATAGCTCTGAACTCGGATTGACAGCTCATTGGAGGGTCATGATTTATAAGAATGCATGCATGCGTGAGTGAATTGAAAATGGGAGAGAGGGAAATTACAGACCAAAAGTTATTTTGAACATTCTTGTCTGTGGCCTTCTCTTTTGGTTTTAGTAAATGCCTCTAAAATAAGCACTTAAAAGGATAGTTGAGGCAGAAGAGAGTTTTCCGAACTAGGAAGGAAAAAAAAAAAAAATCCTACAGGTAGGAAAGGAAAGGGAATTAGAATATACTTCTTTCTGATGGAGGTCTGGAAGTAGAGATAGCCTGCCCTCTATTGGTCGTTGGGGGTTGGATGGGAGGGGTTTGCACATTATTGAAAATGTCTGCAAATTCAAGTGGCCAGTTGGGGGCCTAACAGAAAGTGCAAATGAAAGAGCAGTAGACAGAACTCTGCTGTTAGAGCCCACCTCCCTATCACAGCCTGCCTACTCTAGTCACACTCTAGGATGTGTATGCTCTTTATGTTTTCTCTTTCTGAAAAGAAAAAGAAAATGTAGAAGTTGCCTTTAAAGTATAACATACACGCTTTTGGAATGGAGTTGCACAAGAGTAAAAGTCTCGTTTATAGTGATGTTGCATATGTATTAGAAAGATCTATGAAGAGAGCAGGGAACGGGTCTAGCTTCTTTCATTCTCTTCCCCCCATTTCTTTCATCCCCCTCAGCTGGAATAGTCTCTACATGAGTTCTCAGTCTAGGCTTGGACCATTTCAGTGATGTAGGGGGACACCTAGTTTGGAGACTCAGCCATCTGAACTTGAACTCTGGATCTGGTACTTGGGCTATGTTATCACCACCTAGTACCTCATTTTACTAAGGGAGTTCCTGTCTTATCTAGCCTGCCTGTGTATGGTAGCTGCTCCAGAACTACTAGAAAAATAGTAAGTCAGATTGTTTTGACTGTTCTAGGTCTCTTGGATGTCCATATAAATTTTAGGATCAGCTTGTCAATTTCTGAAAAAAAAATCAGGGGGTATTTTGATAGGGATTCCATGTAATCTGTAGATCAGTTTGGGTAGTATTGCCATTTTAACAATATTAAGCGTTCCCATCCATGATCATTTTCTTTCCATTTATTAAGGTTTGGCCTAAATTCGTGCCCCACCTCCCCTCTTCCCCCTCCTCTCCCATGGTATTTATCCTTTCTGAATTTGCTTTCTCCTTTGTAAAATGGAGATAACAATACCAACCACACAGGATACTGCGTGAATAAAATGGTGGTTCTCCTTTGTGTTGTCATTTTTAGAGTCTTTTTAATTGTCTCCTCAAGTTTTATGCCTGAGCTGGAATCCCTGCTATGTGATATCTCAGCACCTATCACTATGCAACATCTGTCTGACCAGATATTTGCTTTTTTTTTTTTTCCTTTTTATGATCTTGTTGATCCCACTTTGGCAGTTTGTCCAGTGTTGGAGTTGTAGCCTCTGTGAACCCATTCCAGTCTAAGACTTATTTTAAAGGACATTAATTAAAAATAATGATAATGATAGTAGCAGCTAAGCTTTATAGAGTGCTTGCTAATAAACACTTCACATGGGTTATTTTAATTAATCTACAGACTAGCCCTATATATGATCTCCGATGGCTTATATTGTCTTCATTTTATAGTTGAGAAATCTGAGGCACAGAAGGTTGAATGACTTGGAAGGAGTCAGAGCTTTGAGGATGACTATCAGGTTTGAAACCAGTTCTGGTGTGCCTTGAGAACCTGTATATTTGACTGCCTCATGCACTAAGTTGGAAAATAGAGAGTTGCTTTTCTTTCAATTGTATTGCTTTTTGTGGGCCTAATTTAATACTGTTAATATCTATGACAATATCTTTCCTTCTTTGCTAATTTGCA
The DNA here is from genome assembly GCF_902729225.1 of Pteropus medius. Lineage (NCBI taxonomy): Eukaryota > Metazoa > Chordata > Mammalia > Chiroptera > Pteropodidae > Pteropus > Pteropus medius. The sequence continues at coordinate 43,344,265 of NW_024349800.1, forward strand.
TATGAAAAGTTAAAATAGTGAGTAGCACTTTTCTCAAAATGGAAACATCTTCATTGTTTTTGTAATTACCGAATAACTATTTATGTAGTTTACTATGTGCATATACTAAATTACCTGGGTGTATTACCACATCTAATCCTCATTATAATCTGATGAGGTAGATACATAATCACCTGCATTTTTATAGGTGGTGAACCAGAAATACGGAAAGGTTAAGTAATATGCCCAGTGTCAAACTTATTTAAAAGGAAAAATTGAGATTCAAAGCCAGGCAATATGGCTCCAGAATGCACATTATATAATGCTATTCCTAATATATATCCTTTACGAATATATGCTCATTGGGGGGAAAAATGAGAAAAATACAAACAAGTTTTAAAAAAGAAAAATCCAAAATCCCACCATTGAGATATTAACCACTAATGACATTTATTATACATTCTTGTATAATGACATTTATTATACATTCTTTCCCCCATAAAGTGTAAAATATAAAATGGAATATGCATTCTAGTTAGTAATTGCTTTTTCACATACGTATACATGGCATATTGGGATCAATAATTGTGTCCTTTTTACCACTGAATAATATTTCATTGAGTGAGTGTACCATATTATATTTAACAATGCCATATTAATATGTCTTTAGGGCTTTTTGTTTATTTATTTTACATTTTCACTGTCATAAGGCTGCAAATGCATTCCCATGTAGCCAAAGTTTTAAACACTTGTCCAATGATTGCTTTGGTAAATTTCTAAAGTGTAATTGTTAATTATGGGTCAAAAAGTCTGCCCATTTTTTGCATGCATTGCCAGATTGCCTTCCAGAAGGTTTTATCTGCACTCATTCCCTCTAACACTTAGTAAAGGTGCTCATCTCCCCAGTGAGGGGATCCTTCAGATAAAAACCTTTTTTTGTTACTTGAAAAGCACCTGACATTGTAAAACTTTTTATTGTTGTTGTTTCATAACTTTTAGAAATTGTGTTCCCATTCATTATTTCAATAGATCTTTAAAAATGCTCAACATTTAGGAGATTTAGCTATATGAATCATCAAATGTTTTAACCTTACAAATTACCAAGTCATGTAACTTGGCACATTGTATGCAGTATGATTTTGAAGAAAAATGTCATGTCTTCAATTAAAAATTTCCCCCAAGGAAGGAGTGTTTTTAGAAAACTGAACTAATAAAAGGTAATAAATGATTGGGTCTCTTCAAAAGATGAGGCTATTTGAGTTGATATTCTGTGCTTGCAGGCAGTCTTCTGGATTGCTGGGAAAAGTAAGTGTAAGAAAATTGAGAAGACAGGACCCGACCTTGCATGCATTATGGCACAGAGGAAGAGTTTCCACTTATTACAGTGCTATCTACCTCTCCATCTTCTGTCTACCCAGCCTCCTGTTCTACTATGTGGTTCTATTAGTCCGAAGATTCATAGATCCAAATTGCAGACACTTTCCTCCAAATTTACATGACATTACATGATATTACATTTACATTACACGTTAAGAAATACAATTCAATTTATTCCAAAAATGATGGTATTACTCAAAACAGTCTTATAATGTTTATTTTGGAATTACCTTATGTAGTCTCATGAGAAAATAGCCTCATTGTTTAATCATCTTTTCTGACCAAACATATTAACTCAGGTAGATTATACTCTTCATTCACCAGACTTGGCTCTAATTTACGTTTTATAATCTCTCTCAAACTGATCCTCAAAGGATGAGATATGTTGGGACTATTTAAAAGAACCAACACATGCTCCAGAGACAATATCAAAAAAAGAGCTAGAAAAAAAATGGTAGGCATTGGTTGTTTCCATAAGCATATAGGTTTCCAAGAGACTACTGGCAAGGAGACATCACTCATTTGAATGTAAATTCTAATATGGTAATGTTCATTAGAATTCTGATATTTTTATACTCCTATATTGCATACAGCTATTTTGTCATTGAAATGAGACTTCATTACCTACTTTCTGGGAGGAAATGGTCGTGATCACCAATATCTATGTTCCTTCTTTTCATTCTGGACGTACAACTAGACAGCACTTACCAGCTTCCTTACAGTTAGTTGGCTGGTGTGTTGGAATGTGGATGGAAGTGATGGGGACCTTGCATAGGCTGGCTTCTAAAACCTCTCCACAATCCTGCGTATTTTTTAATTCTCTCTGCTGGCTGGCTGCAGAGCATACCACAGAGGACTCTGAGGCCCTATAAGACTTTGGAACCACTAAATGGGTAGATCCTAGGTCCTTGGATGACTGCACGAAGCAGACCTTCCATGTAAGACACATTCACATATACACACCTCACTAAATCTCAGTGTGATTTGAGTGAGAAATGAATCTTTACCGGGATAAGTCACTGAGATTTGAGGCTTGTTGGTTACAGCAGTTAGTCTATCTTAACATACTATTTTAGCTTAAAAAGAAATAACATTAACTATTCATTCAGGCCCTAGCTACTATTATATCTTCTCAGACAAAATGCAATTTCAACATGCACTTAGAACCAACTCCCATTTGTTTCTTGACTATATAATGAATGTATAATGATTAGGTTACCAATCCTGGCATTTTAAATATTTTCAATATTATAATGTTCCAAGAAGACCTTAGCATTTTGTTAATACTCATTAGTGGCAATTAAACTAAGTAATATCTTGCACTTACTCAAATGAAAGGGTGACCATCTATGTTTTACTACCCTGTGAGTTTTATTTCCCGAGCCTCCACATCTCAGACTGTCTCTGTCCATGACTTTATAGTGGGTTACCAAGGTGTACTCTAAGAAGAATGTGGCTCTTCAGACCCTCAGTTTTCTTTTTCTCCAAGTCCTTCAGAAAATATTACTTTCTCTCCAAGCCTCTTTTGGAGCACTGCCCACGTGTGTTCCCTTTTCAGGCCTTCCTCAGCAGTATCATCCTCATTTCATCAACACCTGAGGGTTTATTATGGACTTCTATTTATCATTTGAACTTAAATAACATTTGAATCTTTTGATATTAGATTCTAATGTAATCAGATCCATCTTCTTTATCATTAATTTTCTTTGATGGCTTAATGTGTCTTGATGATCTTATTGGCCACATCGGTTGTTCTTCATCAGCTTTTTCCAGCTCAAACTAAAGTTCATGCAACAAATCAAGTTCATTAACAAAATGCTAATTGCCAGTGAATTGACTGTGTAAATGACTACTGGTCTGAGATTAGCAAGAAAACTGGAAGATTGAGCTCCTAAGGCATGAAACCATGGAGGAAGATAATATCGTGTCTACATCATCAGCTAATTACTGCCAAAGATCATGTCATGTTTCCTATTTAGATTTGCCAGGGAGAAGAGCACACTGGCAGCGCCAATCAAGGGTGTTTGAAGAAGAGATCTATTTTTTTTTCCTTGACAAATTATTGCCTAAATCAGGAACGTCCTCAACAATGGTGAGGCATTGTGCCATAAAGTGCTCAAATGAAAAGAACATGATCTTAGGAATCAGATTGACCCAGGATCAGATTCTGATTGTGTTCATCACTGTCTGTGTGACTTTGAATAAGTTCTTTAATAAGTTTCATTTTTTGCATCAGTCACTTAGAAAATTAGCACCTACAGAATTCTGAACAATAATAGGTACTTAATAAGTCTCCTAACATTTTCAATGATGAAATTTTTTAAAACCTGTCCAAATATCCACTGTTTGGTACTTAAAAAGTTTTTGAGATGGGGGTCTCGTCTTTGATTCTAGAACATAGTAGTACTTCTGGTCTGTGTGAGGATCAAACCCAAGAACTTCACCTCTCAGTAATTATACTCCCCAGCAATGTCACTTTTCATGTCTGTCTTCCCACTTAGGGTACATGACTTTCCATTAGGCAGGACTGGGACTTCAAAGCCAGGAAGCTGGATCCGGAATCCTAATCACTACTCTTAAATGTCACCTTTCTTGTGTATGGGCAACTGGTAAATCAGCAGTTTCAACATAGTATAATAAAGGTTTACACGAAGAAACTGGAGAAAGTTTCACAAAAACTTTTTCATGAAGGAGAAGATAGTTGCGTTGGATCTTTAAGGAAGAATAGATACCAGTGTTAGGGGTTGAGGGAGGGAGGAGAAGAGATTGCAAGCAAAGAAAACAGTGATGTGCCTAGAATAGGGCTTGGTGAATAGTAGGTGTTTAATAAATGTTGAAAGAAAGACGAGAACATGTACTTTTGCAATGGAAAAAAAAAATGAAGCTTGAGGTGACTGGATGCCCGGTGGCAGCCGTTAGAAGACAAAGCCAGTAAGGTTGGGCTGGATGGTGAAGCACCAAAATCTGTAGCAGAGTTTAGACTTCATTCTATAGGGAAATGTTTGGAGCTTTTAGAGACAAATGACCTCATCAGATTCTCGTTTTATAAAGACACCATGTTTTATGTATTTTAAGACTTTCTAAATAATATTTTAACATCGAAAGTGATATGCGTCACACATTTGACAGCATGTCATAGTTTAATTGGCAGCTGTTTATTTTCTTTCTCAGGAGTGTATAAAATAATGTTGTTTACAAGTGATGGTATCTTATATTTAATAAAAAGTTAAAGTTATGGCAACAGAATAAGAGAGGAACACTGAACAGAAGCAAGAAAACGACTTGGGAGATGTATGAAGTGACATAGTTGTGAGATCATGAGCTATGATTCAAAACCAAACATGCCACAATGGATTTTGAAATTCCAAATAGATTAGGAGTTTCTGAGTTTAGCAGGTTCAACTTTTCCATTGTGTTCTTTGCCGCATGTTTAAAACCTAAAAAAATAAAACCTTCTAGTTTTAATTAAAACAATATTTTCTCAGATGAATAACTTAAATATGAAGAGTATCATTTAGTATCTATTAGGCTTCAAAATAGATGAAGCCCATTGAGGCTGAAGTCCCCTCCAGTACTCTACCCAAAGGTGTCTGTCTGATCCTTACTCTGAAATTTCTCACAGAAATAAAAAAATAAAAAAAAATAAAAATTAAGTAGTGGAAGAGGCTTCAGATATCCTCAGGTCCAACTCCTTCATTTTGTAGATGAGAAAAGTGAGGTGCTGATTACCTTGTATTTGCTGACTCTCAGCAGCCTCAGACGTGAAGGCTATAGCATGGAACCCTCCATGCTCCTCTGTGTTAGCAGGTTGCTTGTGTGTCTACCTCTGGATGACCTCTGACTCTAGCTCTACTACTGAGTAGACAGGACAAAGGGATATTTGCCTTCAATCATCACAATTTAGAGTTAATAAATTGGTTATTAGTTCTCCTCTCTTTTTTGACTCATTCTATTGCTGATATCTGATTCTTTTGCCTAGATACCTGGTTTTCTGCATCCTAACCTCAGCTGATCTGTCATGGTGTCTGGGCTTGTGCTCTGTTGCCTGGGTTATTTGTTGCCTGAGTTTCTGGTGGGTACCACCTGTCTTTGTGTGTACCAGTTACTACCCTGCCACCCTGAGGCACTTCGTCTGGTCCCAGAGTAGCCTTCTCTAGAAAATAGAACTCCCCATATTACTGTTTTCCTTCCATCTGACTCCAGATTGTTTATATGGCATGCTGGATGGATTTCTGTTGAATATTTGCTTCTTTCTCAAAGCCTCCAAATCTGGAACATTTATTTCATATGAAAACCCCCTTTCTTTTAATCTCTAAGAAACAGTACACACCAGTAGGCTATGTGGGGCTACATCTCTTCTTCTTGGTTAGGCCAACTTTTCTATTCATTGGGGATTCCTTCTAATGGGCTTCATTGATCAAGCATTTGTTCTGATTCATCAGTGCCCATAGAGTTTAGTTATTAAATATTTTCATGTCTCTTCTGCTTCCTAGCAACTATTAATTGAGCACATGCAACTGAGTATATGCTAAATGTTTCACGTATCTTAACTCCTTAATCTTCATAGCAACCTCATCATAAGGTATGATCAGACATATTTTTATAGAAGAGGGACTGAGAAGCTCAGAGAAATTACATAAATATCCCAAGATCATAGGTCATATGCCTGAGTTAGGATCAAATCTAGGTTTGGTGACTTCGTGCCTCAGTATGACACTATAGTACCCTCTACCAAGTTCCAGCTCATTGTTCATTGAGTCTGGTCTGCTTATCTTATTCCAGAGTTAGACCTTCTTGCCTAGGCTGCTGGGTGCTTCCATGTTCTTATAGATTAGGGCAGTGGTCATTTTTCTATTTAGAAAAATGAGTTTACCCAGCCTTACTGACTGACTGAACTTCCAGGTCTTTTTCATCCCCTTAGCGTCCAAGTTACCCTTGTCCTGCTGCTCAACTATGTAAATCCCGCTTTGATGATGCACGAACTGTATATGTCACTGTCAGACTTGTGCAAGAATTTGACCATCTTTCTTTATTCTCTCTTATCTTCAAAAAGTCACCAGAGAACTAAGGAGAGAGTGTCCTCTGGTTGCAGATTCGTGCCTCATTCTAGAACTCTCTTTTTTATTTTTAAGTTCCTAAAGTGAAATTCCTAAAAGTAGATCATCAGGGCAGCTTACCTGCAAATAGAACAATAAAGCACACATTTAAGAAATTCCTTAAAGTCAACCTGATGGTTTAGGTTTGAGTAGGTCATGATACCATATAACACTGTGCGTAAAAATAGCTAATATTTATAGAGCACTTAAAGTACTCTCATTTCTATTTTCAATACTTTGTGTACATCCTCTCATTGAATGCCCTACAACTCTATGCACTAGGTACTATTATTATCTTCATTTCATAGATGAGGAAACCAAGTCACAGAATAGTTAATTAACTTGTCTTAGGTTGTCACCCAGGTTCTAAGTGAAAGAATCAGGCTATCTGATTTTTAGATAGGCTATCTGATTCCAGAGCACAGGCTCTTAATAAAGCCTAAAGATTATATTTTACTTAAGAAATATATGAGACTCAGATATACAGGTGAGTATTGTTTTTAAAGGGCTAACATTGTCACCTTGAGAAAATAAATCCATTTTTTAAGAATGTTGCCATTTCTCAAAATATTTTTGAAATTGATCTCTGATTTCATTACAAATCTATAAGAAAATTAGACTCATTAGACTCATATCTTGGTTTTGATAAAAGTAGCATTAACAGTATAAAAATATTTCCATAAGTCAATAAAAATGATGAGCATTGCCTCCCCCAAATGAAAATATATTAGGATGAGTAACTCCTCAAAGAAGAAATGTAAATGACCAATAAACATATGAAAAGATGTTCAATTAAATACAGCCAAAGACACTCAAGTTAAAACAATGAGAAAATCCTTCTCATCTGTCAGATTAACAAACATTTTTAAAGATTGGCAATATCCAGGATTAGTAAGGTTGTGGGGCGGGGAATAAACATTTTCAAGAATTATTGGTGATAGTATAACTTGGTACAATTTTTTTCTGGGAGGCCGTAATCCAGATATCATAATATTAAGAATTTATTCTAAGGAAGGAGTTATTATTCTAAGAACTCTTTTTCTAAGAAGAGAATGAGGTCAAGTCTACAAATATTTAGCAACCAGGATGTGCATCATAGTCTTGTTCATAGTTGAAAAATTGAAAATAAACTGAAAAATTGAAAATAAACTGAAAATAAACTGAAAAATTGAAAATAAACTCCATTACTAGAGTTCTGATTAAATCTATGTAATGGAAAATTATAGTTATTAAAATAATATGGTTCTATATTGTATTGGAGAGATATCCACAATATAGTGTTGAATTTTTTAAAGCAAGTAATAATATAACAATTATGATAGAATCTCACTCATTTCATTTATATCTGTATCTCCATATCTACCTCTTTATACCCAAACACACACACATATAGATGGTATTCTGGAAAAGCTAGTTACTACTATATTAAGAATGATTATCTCTGTGTGTTAGGATTTCATATAATTCTCTTATATTTTATTTTTTCATGCCATTATTTCATGAAATATATTCTCATATTGTTAAATTTTAATTTTATAATATTCTCTTTGTAATTAGGGAAAAATTAATCTATTTATTTTTTTAAAAAAATGACTATTACCTAGCTGGATCATTTACAATCTTTACTGGACTTGGTTTGCAATAATTTTGTACTGTACTGAAGATAAGAAATATACACTCACAAATGAAGTGAGCTTGCTATTGCTAAAGACATTCTTTTGTTATGTGAAACAAAGATCAATCTCGAAAAAGAATTTATGAAATTATTTCATAATATCATTGAAATAAGAGTCTCCAAATGGCGATGGCATTTAAGTGTTCAGCACTTATTTGAAAATATAATTCTGGACTGTTTGTTAACAAAATCATCGCGGCACTTTTATTGTTGTGCCTCATATCCTCTGTTTGTTTATATCAGTTTTCATAAAAAATATGAGAGAGCTGAGCCCTAAAGAAATTCTCTCACTCGGTGGATGAACAAGCTGTAATTTCTTTTGCTTTGGCATGCATCTGTAAATGAATGCATATTTTTACTTGCTTGACCAAGCTCAGGAATCTGCAAGTCTGCTAACATTGCATTATGTGGATGCTGCCCTGAATGAAACCATGTGCCCTGTCGTAAAAGCTGAGGATGCGCTTGTGGAATTTATTTTATTCCGATTTATGAGGACTGCTGCACACAAATAGATTATTGTAGTGTCTGTGATTAATGGGACACCACACGGCTGTGTGGACTTCATAAATCATTTGATGCAATGTCTGAGTGAATTTTACTTGCAAAATCAGTTTCAATCAACTTGGCTTAAAAACCAGGTAAAGCAGAAGGATGTGTCCAGTTGTGGGAGGTATTGAAGTGGTGTAGCAGTCACTACTGGGTCCAGTTTTATGTCTCCTATTATCAGTGATGTGGAACAGTGAATAAGCAGCACCTTAATTAAATCTGCAGATGGAATTGGAAATGTCACAAATGCTGAGAAGTCCAGGGAAATGATACAAATTGGCTAAAAGTGATAAGTAGGAACTGGAATAAAAGCCAAAAATACAACAGACCTGAGCATGTGTGCACACCTGTACACACACAAGAATCAATAAATGATTAAAGAAATCAGTTAATTTTATAAGTCTTTTAAGATCTCAAATATCAAATGAAAACAGTTTGGGAATAATGAATATTTAAAAAGAATGACTACAGGGTTTTATTCTAAGATCGATAGTTAACATTTGTTTTGTTTTTAAAATAATGATTTTATTGCTTTTTTGATACATATTCATCATAAAAGAATCAAAAGCTACAGATCAGCAGCAACAACAAAATATTCTATAATCTCATCATTCAGTGGGATATATGAACATATATACACAAAAAAGAGAAAAAGAGATCATATTGCATATTCAGTTTGGTATCCAACTTTAGTTATGTAAGAATACTTTGTTGTTTTTTTTTTTTTAAAGATCAAGTTTCTGAGAACCTTGCTCTGTACCCACCTTTCTCTTGCTCATTAAATTTGTTTCCTTCAAGTTTTGTGATTAGAAGCCCTGAGAAAGTGACAAAAGGCTAATATTTGTAAAGGCTAAAGCTATAGAGAGAGAGAAAAAAAAGAATTTTCTTTGAATACTCTGCCAGCTCCTCAGAAATTCCTGACATCACGTTATTCATCTATTTCTCTTAGCCCTCATGGGTCAGCCTTTCACCAAGAGAACAGTCTCAATTCCCCCTGTCTTTCCTGACCTTGTCGGGAGTCTGGCCCTTTGATCGTCAGAATTATTGGTAGTTCAGCGGAATCACAATTATGAACTAAGGGACACTCCTATTTCCTCAAACAATTTAAAAGGAGGAGGAAATTCCCTACACTAACGATTATTCACAAGGAAGCTGATAATCCAGGACAAACAGCCCTCGTGGGGTGGAGTCAGGGGAGGGGTGACAGGAAGAAAGGAAGAAAAGTCTGCTTTTTTCCCTTCTGGAATACAGCTCTGAGCTTGCATGAATGTGCGTATAAGGTGGAATTTCATCGCTAAGGAAAACGGAATAAATGAAGTAAAAGCCTAATTCAAACAAACACAGGCAGGATCTGAATCCTATTCGGAATCAAACCGGAAAGTGTAGGGAGAAGGTTACAAAATCAAGGGAGAGTGACATTTCTGGGAGTTAAACTGGGAATGTTGAATTTGGCATTAGGTGGACTTCTGCTTTCCCAGTTCTCGGTTCTTGGTGAGGAGGATCGCACAGGCTGGCCTGGGTTAATCTGTCATCCAAGTGGCCAGTTAAAATGGAAAGAACCATGGGCAGGAGTCCATGGATATTGGTTTCCAGGTTTCTCCTCAACCACCTGGTTGTCATTAAACAATTCCTATCACCTCTTTGGCTCTCAGTTTTCTCATTTCTGAAATAAAGAGTTTGACTTGGATCATCTCTAACATCTTCAATAGACCTGTGGTTCTTAATCTCGACCACACATTAGAACTTCCCTGGGAACTCTCCCGCAAAGCCCTCCCTCCAGGACATTTACATCAATCTCTGGAATCGAATAGGTGTCAGTATTTTTATGTTCCTCAGGTAATTTCAGCGTGCCTCCAAGTATGCAATCTCTGAACTATACTAGATGATTTTTGATTCTTAAAAAAATTAAGAAAAATGATTGCTAACATTTATTGGATACTCACTTTACAGAAGCACTTTACAAATTAAGCCTCATTTAATACTTTCAAGGACCTCAGGAGTTAAAAATTGATCATTCCTCCAATACTACAAATGCAGACATTAAGGCTGGGACTGCTTAGGTAATTTCTCTGAGGTTACCCAGCAAATAAGTTGTGAGCTAGAATCGGAACATAGGCAATTTGATGCCAGAACCCAGGATCCTGACTGTTAAGCCATACTGAAATATAGAAATCTGATCAGCCTCTTGTAAGTAGAGTTAGGCTTTGGAAATTTTGTAGAGTTAATATATTTTCCATAAAAATAAAACTGCATGAGAACATTTCCTTCTGGTTCTATTTCCTGTCTCTACTTCTAGTTTTCTAATTCATTTTAATTTTCACTCAGAAGTAAGTGAAATAGGGGCTGGGTTGTGAAGCATCTGTACAAGTATTGCCATCTATACTGTTACCTAGTACTTACACACTGCTTACTATGTGCTAGTCACTATATTAAGTGTTTTTTGTGTTTCTATATATTCTTCAAAATGACTGCAATATTTTGAAGCACCTCTCGTCAAGGAGTAGAGTGTATTTCTTCACCTCTTGACTCTAGACTTGGCCATATGACTTGCTTTGGCCAATGAGATATCTTCAAATATGACAGAAGAAAGGCTTGAAAAGTCCTTGGGTTCTTACATGTGATCTCACATTTCCAGCCATTAGAACCCAGCCGCCACATGAAGTTCAGGCTACACCGTTAAATGCTGGAGGTGCACAGCTCAGTTACCCAAGTCAAGTGTGAGATACACAAGTGAGGCCCCAGATGACCTGCTAGCTGACTGTCAGCACAAGAATGAGCCCAGGCAAGACCAGCAGGGGAACCTCTTAGCTGAGCCTAGTGCAGACTGTCAACCCAAAGAATCATGAGCTAATAACTGTTTTAAACCACTGAATTTGGGAGCAGTTTTGTATGCATCAGAAGCTAACTGACACGTATGTATTAACTCCTTTATTTCTCATATAACACTATGATGTAGACTTTGTCATTGTCTTTATATTACAGATGAAGAAACTGGAGTACAAGAAAGTTAAGTAATTTGTCCAAAGTCATTTAGCTAGGAAGTGGTTGTGCCAGGATGTGAATCCAAATAGACTGGTTCTAGAATCATACTCTGAATCTCCTTGCTATACCATCTCATAAGTGCATATCTTACAAGTGTATGGTTTATTGCATTCATTTTCAATGACCTGGACCAAAAAAAAAAAAAAAAAAAAAAAAAACCAGAAGAATTTTATCAGAACTTTCATCTATAACATTATCATTCTCTCTCATATTTTTACCCATTTGTTCTTTCAGTGTTTATTAAACTTCTACTATTTCCAGGCCCTGTGCCAGGGACTAGGGCTACAAGGAGATCACAGGTTATAGGAAGAGACAATTACATCAATAAATAATTACAACAGAAGATGAAAAGTGCTATTATATAGACTTTCAGAAAGAATTGTCATGGCAAAGGTGAGGTGATTAGCTTTTGCTAAGGGGGATCTAGGAAGTCAAAGCTTCTCATACCATCATATCATTATTTTTTTTTCATATCTTCCTTATGTATTTAAAAATATGGGGAAATGCTTCGTTATTAACATTTATTTTATATTTTTCCTACCTACCTGTCTTCTCTCCTCCCTCTCTCCTTCCTTCCCTCCCTTCTTCCTTCCTTCCATTCTTCCTTCCTTTTTTCATTCTATTGTTTTCAAATATCTGTTGAGTACCCACTTTGTTGTCAGGCACAGTTTCTCTATGAACAAAGCAGAGGAGGTTTCTGCTTTTATGGAGCTTACACTGAAATCAATGGAGACAGACCACAAATAAGCAAGAAAAAAAAAATCTTATTGATGATAAGTGCTTTACAGAAACATAAAACAGATGTGTGAGGGTCATCTCAGGTGGACCAAGTGGCTGCTTTAGATGGAATAGTTAGAGAAGATTTCTTTGAATAAGTAAATCTTTAAGCTAAAATATAAGTGACTATAAGTAAACCATTCAAATATGAGGCAGAAGAGTTTTCCCTGCAGTGGGGACAGCCAGTGGCAATCCCTAGGCTGAGAACAAGCTTGGAAACATGAGGACATTGTGGGGGGTGGGTAGAGGGATAGCGGAAAAGAGGAGAGAGTCACATATAAGAGAAAGAGGTCCTGGAGGGCTTTGGACATCATGCTATGGAGTTTCGATTTTATTCTGCAGAAAACTAGAAGTCTATAGGAGTTTTTAAGCAGAGGATAATATCAGTTTTGTTCCTTAGGAAAATATCTGGGAGCTGTGAGGAAGATGGGTTGTAAGGGGGAAAGATGGAAGGCAGAAAGGACTGCAAGAGGTTTGAGTTAACGGGCACCTCACCTGAAGGCTTTCATGTGTAGATGCCACTCTCTGCAGTCAGGTCAGGAGGAGACCTAGGCAGGAAGGTAAGTTGGATAGGAAGCACTAAGGTGACTAACAGAAGTAAACAGGTCAGAGATTGAATAAATGCAGGAAGCAGTATGCAGCTATGGAGTTCAGGTTTGGAGAAGTCAGCAGAAGCTGGAATCTGAAACATAACCTTGGAGGAAAAAAAAAATGACAGAGACGAGAAACAACGGAACAGGAATCCAGGCCAGAGGGTCTGAGAAAGAGGTGAACAGGCTTTAGGCGAGAGATGTGCATATTAAGAGTAGCACAGGATAACAAACAAGCCAGTGCTTTTGAAAATGTAGTAAGCATCAGAATCACCGAAAGGCTTTTGCCACTAGATTCCTAGGTCTCCACACTGTCCTCTCTGCCATCTATCTTTCCCCGTTGCTGTCCATCTTCCTCACAGCGACCCCACCCCCAGAGATTCTGATTCCTTAAAGGTCCAAAATAGGGTCTGATTCCTAGAAGTACCCATGTGATGATGATACTACTGGTCTATGGCCTAAATTTCTAGTAACAAGGCTCTAAGGGGACTTCCAGCTTTACTATTACGAATTGGTTTCAGGATTTAAAAACACCTGAACTTTCAGGTATAGACATGGAATTACCAGACTGCAGAGAGGTCTGGTTGGGTGGAGGAAGCCCAGTTCCTGAAAGATCAAACATACCATCTGAATGGCACCACAGCAAAGTACACAGCTGTACGTGAAGACTAGAGACTTAATTAAAAAAAAAAAAATGGTTCCTCTTCTCGGCAGGCAGCTGCTACAAAACAGGGCTAATGGTTGTTTGAGGGAAAGTGAGAGAAAGAGGCAGGCCTGAGCAAGCACTACACAGACACTGTCTATTCAGAAACTGGATCTTCCAGGCTGGGAGTGGGGGTCCTGCCCCATCCATCCTTCATCCCTCCAGCACCCCCACAAAGGGAACATAGGGCTTTTCCGGGTTAATTGAACTCAGCCTCATTATGAAGTCGCCCCCCAGCTTTTCTGGGGCCCTTTTTAGAAGAGAGAAGAAAAGATTTTGTGGCACCATTAAAAAAAATAGGCAAAGATAATAAAATTCTTGAATTGATTAAATTATGGTGCATCTTTTAATATGAGACTGAAGAGGCTTCCAGAAATTAGGCCAAATTTTCTGAAGAGGTACCAGTAATCATATGACATGAATACATATAGAAGCAAGATTTAATGCTCAACAATTTTTTTTTTCTTTTCCGACTTAAGCTGTGAGGGTAACACTAACACTGAAGCCATAGCCAGTAAAACCCGAGCAGCAGATGGCAATTTGCTTAAATTATAAGATGGATTTGAAATTAAAATTGATTAAAATACTAGTGCCTATAGTAGGTGAAAAGTTGACTCATTTTCCAAGATCCTTCAAATATGGAAATTATTATTCAGTGAGTCACCTAGTCTTTCACTAGGTGTTAGCACATACAAACAAATTCCTCTAACATTCTTACCTATACGACATAAATTCCTTTCGTTGTTGCATAAGCAAACAAACACGCCATTTCTGCAACAATGAATAAACCTAAAAAGTAATCAGAGCAACAGCATCTAGAACACTGTAGGGGTATATATTAGGCATTCAATACGTATTTATGGAACACATGAGCGAATGAAAGTAAGAATGCCAAAGAAGAATGTGGAGGTAATTACAAGACTGGGACTCTGGAAATGGAGAAAGCGTTCACCATTGTTGGGCTACAGGGCTCCAAATTTAGAAAGCAAGAGATGCAGAAGGACAGGAGGGGGGCAGAAAGGACAGTAAAGCCTGGATCACTGGTCAGGAGGGGCCTGGAGGATTTGGAAGATTAGCACAGAGACGCGAATGACTGAACTGATGAAAAACACTCTAACAAAGTAACTCTTCAGACAAGAAATAGAATAACATCAGCATTGATATAAACAAGCTCTTGATGCTAATTATTTGGCAAACAACTGCTGTACATCTCCAAGGTGAGTGGGAGAGGCTGGATTGGCTGGCTCTGGGCTTTGGAGTCTACTCAAGACAGCTTGAAAGCTCTTAAGGAAACATAAAGTTGGACAGCTTGAAGTGTTGGGGATATTAAATTTTTCAAAAAGTGTTTATTGATCTTGTACTATGTAAAAACATTTTGCGTGGTACAAAAATGAATAATACAAAATTCCTCTCCTCAAACATCATACAATCTATATTGGGAGACTATACATGATCAGAAATAATTATATAATAGGACAAACTTAGATAAATGCCCAGAGCTATGAAAATGATTTAGAATATTCATTCATTTTTTTCTTAGAAAGCGCAATTTAGAAGATTTAGTATATTTATAAAATTGTACACCCATCATCAAGTTGTCATTCCAGAATGTTTTCATTAACCAAAAAGAAACGCAGTAACCATTAGTAATTACTCTTCATTTCCATCTCCCTCTAGCCCCGACAACCACTAATCTATTTCCTGTCTCTATAGATTTTCCTATTCTCAACTGATTCCCACAAATAAAGTGATCATAAATGTAAGATTTCTAGACTCTGATACCTAGTTCAATGATGTTTATGTCTACCCTCCTGCCAGTACCACACTGTCTTGATTACTGCAGCTTTATAGTAAGTTTTGCAATCAAGAAATTTGATTGGAGTCCTTCACTTACGCTCTTTTTTCAGATTGCTTCGGCTGTTGTAGGTCTCTTGCATTTCCATATAAATTTTAGGATCAGCTTGTCTATTTCTGTAAAAAAGTCAGCTAGTATTTGGATAGGGATTCCATTTAATCATAATCCATGATAGATCATAAAATAGCTGCAATAGATCATAAAATAGATCAGATTGGATAGTATTGCTATTTTAACAATACTAAGCTTTCCAATCCATGATCATTTTCCTTCTATTTATTTAGATGTTTTTTAATTTCTTTCAACAATATTTTGTAGTTTTCAGAGTACAAGTTTTGTACTTATTTTACTAAATTTATTCCTGGCTATTTTATTCTTTTTGATACAATTGTAAATGGAATTATTTTCTTAATTTTATTTTCAGATTATTCACTGCTAGTGTATAAAAATAATTGATTTTCATATGTTGCTCTTACATCCTGTAACCTTGCTGAACTTGTTTATTAGTTATTACAGTTTTTATGTGGACTATTTAGTCTGTGTACAAAACACAGTGATATCTGAAAATAGAGATAATTTTACTTCTTCCTTTCCAAAAGGAGGCATATTATTTCCTTTTCTTGCCTATTTGCCCTGGCTAGAACCTCCAGTAGAATGTTAAATACAAGTATAGAGAATAGATATCTGTGTCTTTTTCTTGATTTAGGTGAAAAGCTTCAGTTTTTTTTCCCATTAAGTATGTTAGCTGGGGTTTTTTCATAGGTGCTCTTTGTCAGGTTGAGAAAATTTCCTTTTATTCCTAACTAGTTGAGTATATCTATTCATGGAAGGGTGATGGATTTCGTCAAATGCCTTTTCTGTCTATTGAGATTATCATTTGGGTTTTATCCTATATTTCATTAATATAGTATGTTACATGGTTGACTATTTTATATTGACCCAACTTTACGTTCCTGGGATAAAACTCACTTGATCACGGTATCCTTTCATATGTTGCTGGGTTCAATTTGCTGGTATTTTATTGAGGGGTTTTGCATTTATATTATGAAATATTGGCTTATAGTTTTTCTTTCTTGTGATGTCTTTGTTTTGGAATAAGTGATACTGGCCTCATAAAATGCTAGGAAACACATATTTCCTCCTCTTCTTTTTTTGTGGAAAAGTTCGTGAAGGATCAGTGACAATCCTCTTTTAAACATTTAGTGGAATTCACCAGTAAAGATGTTTCATCTCAGGATTTTTTGTGGGACTTTTTAAAAAAATTTCTTATTTAAAATTACTGATTCAATCTCTTAGGTTATAGGTCTTCAGATATTCTATTTCTTAAATCTTTTTGATAGTTCGTGTCTTTCTAAAAATATATCCCTTAGCATACAATTTTTTTTGTATTACCTTACAATCCTTTATATTTCTGTAAGGTTGGTAGTAATATTCCCCCTTTCATTTCTAATTTTAGTAATTTGAATCTTTTTGCTTTTTTCTTGGCTCAATTTAGAAAATGTTTGTCAGTTGTGTTGATCTTTTCAAGGAACCAAATTTTGATTTTATTGATTTTCTCTATTGTTTTTGTTCTTTATTTAATTTACTTCCAACTCAATCTTTATTACTTCCTTCCTTTTGCTTGATTTAGTTTGCTCTTATTTTAATAGTTTCTTAATATGGAAGGTTGAGTTATTGATCTGAGATCTTTCTTCTTTTTTAAATATAGATATTTATAGCTATAAACATCCCTTTAAGCATTACTTTCACTGCTTCCCATAATTTTAGTATGTTGTGTTTTCATTCTCACTTATTTCAACATATCTTCTCATTTTTCTTGTGATTTTTTTTTTTATTTGACCCAGTGGTTATTTAGTAGTATTTTATTTCCACATATTTATAATTTCCCCAAATTTCCTTCTGTTACTGATGTTTAATTTCATTCCATCATGGTTGAAGGATGTACGTTGTGGTATTCCTTGTCTTTTGAATTTATTGAGGTTTATATTATGGCCTAACACATGGTGTATCCTGGAGAATGTTTCATCTGCACTTGAGAAGAATATGCATTCTGTGGTTGTTGGATGAAGTGTTCTATAGATGTCTGCTAGGTCTAGTTGGTTTGTCATATTATTCAGATCTTCTTTGATGATTGATCTGTCTTGTTCTTTCTGTTATTGGAAGTAAGGTATTGAAGCCTTCAAGTATTCTTGTTAAATTGTCTATTTCCGTTTAATTCTGTCAGATTTTGTTTCATATATTTTGGGGCCCTATAATTTGGGGATTTTAAAGATATTTATTGGGAAATAAATATTCCCCTGGATGCACACATACACAGATCACGTATATGTATATTCATACACACACTGGTATTTTCCTTTAGGAAACTGTTAGGCAACAGTTTAACAAATTGCCAGCTAAGCACCAAGCAATTCTGTTTCAATTAGACAGGTTGAAGCAAAGAATCAGGGAAGTGGGGGAATGGAAGACAGAATTATACTTTCTCTCCATTACATGGGAAACTGTATTGCAGCATCCATGGATAAATGAGGGAAGTATTACCTCAATGGTCCAGAAAGCTAAAAGGCTGTTTGAGCTTGTATGTTTTCAGTTATGTTGGAACCATGAATGTGATAGTCCTAGAGACTAATGCATGTCAATAGATGAAGTTAAAGTATTTATCTTCCAGGATCTGACATCCTCCAGGCACACAAGGATTCTTTACCTGTCAATGGCAGATGAATATGTAAAATATATATTCATAGATATCTACTTAGACACATATTTATATTTCATGATTTTACCTTAGAAGATTAGAGATGTATCCCAGATCTTTCTGGTAAAACATTTCAGGAATATATCTAAACTTTTCTTGTATTGATTTATATTTTTAATCAGTACATTTTCTTGGGAAGTTGTATTTCCTAAATTTATTTAGTTTCATTTTCCCAATCACCTCCTTGATTTGACAAGTGGCCTATACATTTACAAAAGATTTTCTATAAATATTGTTATCCTCAACTCAACTTTTAATAGATATGGAGTGATGTTGAGTTCAAATTACTTGTCCTTGATGTGAAAATTACCAGGTAGAAGCTTTTATATATATTGTTTAAGGAGGGAGCTGCGTACTCTCCCATTCATCAGAGCTGGACATAGGGCTTACACCATCTGAGGAAGCCTGAAGAACCTGAGACAGACACGTGCCCAGAGTAAAAGATCACTGGTACCTTCCCTGGAACTCTGCACATAAAGAAAAGGAGAGGCAGTACCCCTGGTCTGGGCCAAAACTCTCCTCAAAAAGTAGTTTTGGGTTTACCCCAGTTCACTGAAGAAGGATATCAATATCCTAAAATTTTGGTCCCTAATCATGACCATAATATTATCAGTCTAGAAATATTTTACAAGAGGTGTAACCAAATGTTCATGTGGAACATAAAATAATTCAGCAGAATACCAATAGAATGTATTGCCTTGGGCAATCTAAGAATTACCTTCAAAATGTACACCTAAGCACTTGAATGAATTATTTTGTTCTATTGGATTTTAACCTTAAGCCAGTGAATGTTGGTGCTGTGGACTTCTTTCAAAAATGATGCCTGGGCTTCTGTTTGACTGTAACTGTTAGGGATAAAGTAGAGCCAACTGTCTATTAAGACCTCCAAATGCATGACCGTAATATGAAACCATCTATATATACAAAAATGCTTATTTTATTATTATTATTATTTAGTATGGGGAGCAAAGGAATGCATGCACCCAGGTCATTAAAAAAACACCTTATTAAGATATTGATTAAAAATAAGGAAAGTCAGACATGTCCCTATTTTACTCCATTTGAAATGGTTATTTCTCCAAAAAGATTTTGCTAACCATATGGTAAAATGCAGGTTATGTATTCATCTTAAAAGATGGGAAATCTTTACTTTTTAGAGCACAAAATTGTATGTTGTTTTTAACAGTTTTTATTTTAAGATGACAATGAACACAAAGCTGTAGACAGTAGAGAAAAAAAAATGTGCCTTAAGTTTGCTTGCTCTTTGAGTTGAACAGGTTCAAAATTTATCAAGAAAAAATTAAATATACTTGAGGTTGAACAATTAATAAGGTAATGGGTTGGGAGAGGGATATTCTGAGTCCATTTAGGTAGAGTCATGCCTGTAGAGATGACAATGGGAAACACATTTGCAAATCGTCAGGGTCCACAATTCAATTTTGTGATCGGAAATATTTTCTGGATACTCTTTGGCATGAGCTTTTAAAAATCAACTATAAAATATAATGAAATGATACCAGATCCCAGGTAAAAAATGGGCTGGGACCTGCCATGTTTGGGGCCAGTTAACCTTTAGTTTATAAAGTTGAGAAAACCAATTATCTAAGGTTTCTGCTAGAATTTGAGCTGCTATAAATTCTCTCACCTAATTCTTCCAGTTATTATTTTCCAGGATCTTCTTTCATTACTAGTTTTTGTAGCCAAATTCAGTCATATTTATTATACTCATCTTTTTTAATCCTCAAAATGGAGTTTAGAAGAATTAAGTTTGATAAATTCTAGAGTGCTTCCTGCAATTTTCATTTTATATGATACCCAAAAAGAAGTCTTTGTCAACTCAACCCTTAGAAGACCAAATCTAACATTTTCTGGAGCCCACTTCACTGATAATCTATTGATAAGAAGAGGAAGTAGAAATCCTTTTCCTATGGCACTCTGGAGTTTTAAATGGTTCCTGGATAGCTGAAATTTCCTTGCTCCATTACAAATTTCTCAGCTCTCTAAATTCCCCAGTCCAATTAAGACTATAGGTGGGCAACTGGACAGGTCCACCCAGGTGGGGTTTTAAAGGCAGAGTAGAAACCATGTGGAAATAAAGTCTGTCGTGAACCCCAAAGAATCCAACTACAAAAGCCATTGGTCCTTTGAAATCTATTGGGTCAGGTATTGTACTTTGTTTTTGCCTTTTGGATTCCAGATTTGGACAATCATTTTGCTCACACATCAGAATCACTGTTCCATTCCACTTGGCAACTTCTATCCACTGCTCAAATATTAAATATTAATTTTCTCTATGATTTAACAATAAGAGGATATGTGGCCAAAAAGTTGTGGTATTGGAATCAAAACTAAAGGACAAATCATTTCGTTCACAGCTTATGAATATGGAGGAAGAAAAAAGGCTTCTTTATAAATGCTCAAACACACGCACATGCACATGATTCATTGCTCTTGCTAGTAAAGACACCTTGGAGACCACTAGGTGTCACTCTGCACAGACCACTACACTTGGAAATGCAAAGGCAAGAAGGAACTTGACTCCTTGGTAAAGCTGTTCTTTTCTCTAGGAGGCAGAGAAGAGATTCTGCATACAATGAGTTTAATTTTCCTTTTCTCATCAGGAAAATTCTTCAATTTTCTTTTTATTTAGTTCTGAAAGAAAATTTTCTTGAGTTTCCTTCCTCATGTCAATCTTCCTTTCTCTTGAGTTTAAAGCTAAGGAAAAGCTGTTTTTTTGATGAAGAAACACATGCCGCAGGCTAAAGAACTACATGTTTTATGAGCATCGTGGTGGTTCTCCTTTGGAGGTCATATAGTCAAGTCTATCATCTTCTCAGACTCTTGAGTCCCTTTGGGCAGAGCCAGCTTTAGGAGAGGGGGGCCACTTTCATGGTGTGATTTGAAGCTATGACTGCAAGCATTTTCTCTACCTCAAATATTTACTTTATTAGTGGTTCCTCCCTACCTGGAATGAAGTTTGTACCAAGAAAATCTTACCCTTGGGTTAGGCACATTATGTAATGTTATTTGGATGTAGATGTTATATAGTGCCCCTCATGAGCACATTATTATGTAAGCATGTTAAGTTAAAGTGCAGTGCAGAACAGTTTTTGTTTTCCCATATCTTCTCCAATACTTAAAAAAAAAAAAATCTGATTACCTAATTACCATATTACTTTAAAATCCAAATTTTTCTCTCTCCACAGTTCATGTTCTGATTATATTTGAATGATATCCTAGTCATCCAAGTTTTGAAGACATTCAAAGACACATTTTCAAAGATAAAAATACAAATACTCAAAAGTTCCATACGTTGCTCTATCCAAAATTAAAAGACGGGTCATTATCTGAATGTTTTTGGTTCATTACTCTTTGTGTTCTCCATCGCCCTTCTCTTATCTGATTATGAAAGAAAAATAGGGATGTGGGAGAGAGAAATTTGAAATATTGTATTGAGGTATCGGGGAAAAGGTGTGTGTTTGTGTGTGTGTATCTGTGTGTGTATACATAATAGAGGAAAGGAAGAAAGGCTAACAGATGTAAGTAAAAGGGAAACAAGAGTGACAAGTAACAAGAAAGGAAGATGTTTTCTCTCTAGAACACTAATGGAGAATGAAGCTAATAAGGGTAGGAGACGACAAAGGGCGTTTTTAACCTGAGCATATATGCGTGTGTAGAGTGAGAGAGGAAACAGGACCACTGACCAACTTCTGCTTCGTCAGGTTGCTTAAGCCACGTATAGAACTCAGCATTGGAGATTTAATGCATCTAAAGAGCAATAATTAGTGCTATTGTTGTGTGTCTGGGGAGATGAGGAAAAGGTAGAATACAATGACTGAATTAAGCGTTAGGGTCATGTCGGCATGACCAATTTCTTCTTTGCTTTTTTCCTTTAGAGCTAAATTGCCCAGGTGTTGAAAAAGAAACTTGTAACCAGAATCTCCTCATCACCAAATATTATGTTTTAATAGCTAGGTGTGCCAGGTTTAAATAGATATCACTAAATATGCTTGTTGAATGCATATAAAACACAGGCTTTTAAAAGAAATTAAGGCCTATATAGGTTTTTCCTGACAAATTTTGTTTGAAAATGTATTGAAAAACAGCAATTTCTCTTTTATCTATTTGATGACTGATTTACATGTAACTGTTTTATGCAAATCAGCAGCAGGGAGCGTGCGTTATAGTTAAGTGACAATCCACGCTAATGGAAGGGACTGAGATTTAGATAACTGAAACCAATGGTTAAAAGAGAAAGTGGATGTATTTTTGAAACGAAGTCACTTAAACACATATTCACACCTTGCAAACACCAGCCTGATTCTCTCGGTGATGTGGTTTCCTCTGTCTTCTGGGACCTGAAATAAGTCCCAACTCGACCCTCCTCTGTGTTAGTGTTGCCGATGGAGCATTAGGTATACTAGAGGGAAGGTTCAAGACGGGCCTCGAAGATCATCCAGTTCCAGCCTCCATCTGGTGTTTCATTCTCATTTGTGTCATGTGGCTGTCCAAAGTCTGTTTCAATATTCCCAAGGATTAAAAGTTCACTTCATCCCAAGGTAGCCTATTCTATGTATAAGCAATAAATACAAAGATCTAAATTTTGCTCTATTTAAGTATATATCTATACCCATTTTGTAATTCTCCTATTAGTCCTGTTTATGAGCTTTTGGATGACACAGGAAAAAAGTTACTGCTTATTTGTAGTGATAATATTTGGAAGGCATCTGTCATTTTAATCTCAAACATTTCCCCTTATAAGGAAAAACCATTTCTAGTTTTCATGAATCTCCTGTGTCATAGTTTGAAGTTTACTCCTTATCTTCACTACTATCTGGGCACCTTGTTTTCCAATGATCCTCAAAGCTTAGCACTCAGAACCAAGGATAATATTCAAAGAATAAGAGACTGAGAAGAAGGGGAAATCTAGAATAAAATGAGATCAGACATGTGGGTAAGTATGAGTCTTTGCTGTGGAATTCTTTTAGTGTGTATTTTAAAATCCAAGGACATGTCATTATAAATATACAGATAGGATGAGATTTTTTTTATATCAATAATCTTGTTTAGCTGCATGATAGGCAATTGATATTAATAGTTTTTAAAAAAGTGGCCACAGAGGGCTGCAGATGATATCACGAAGCTGAACAGGTTTCTGGGCCCGAGTGACTGGATGCTGGGGAAGAACCCAGTTCCTAAGGCAGGCATGTGGGGTGCCTGGGTGCCCGAGGGCTGGTGTGGGCCACAGACTGGGAGCTGATTCTGGACTGGTTGCCCTACATCAATAGCAACTTTAAGATTAATTAAACTGCCCCCAACAGTTCTCTGTGTGGGTGCCGACTCCTCCAGTTCGGCCTGCGGCATCTGGAAGGGCAGAGGGCCTCAGGACGAACATCGAGGGGCTCCACCATCCAACTTCAAACTTTATGTTTCTGAAAATAGCTTTGCTATTTTAATGTGGGTAACATTAAACCTCACTCTCAAACTAGATTACTGGTTTATTATAAAAAGATACAATTCAGGAACAGCGACATAGAAGAGACGCCTAAGGCAAGGTGGTGGGGGAGGGGCGAGGAGTGTCCACGTTCTCTCCAGGCTCATCACTCTCCACATGTTCATCAACCTGGAAGTCCTGAGGTTTTTTTCTTTAAAGAGAAAGTGATATAGGGCAGAATTAAATGTTAAGGTCCTAAAACACAATATGACAATAATGAAGCTATTTCTAGAAAGCAGGAATGAAGTCATTCACAAGATCAAGGATTTTTTGAAATCTAAGGTTATTTGAAGGACCAGAAGCCAGTTGGGAAGTACAGAAGAAACTCGTAAATCTCGGCCTATTATTTCTTGAGCGAATTCCTGCAGTCGCCTCCTTGCTTTCGCTCTGGTACCCTTTTATCCATTCTCCACACTGTAACCGATGTGATCTTCTACCCCCTTTACTTAAATTCCTTCAATGGCTTTTCATTTTTCTTGGGCCAATGACCAATGTTCTTATGAGTTCCTGCAAGGTCGAGGTCATCTTTCCAGCTGCACCCTGCACTGCTTTCTCTTGCCTTCGGCAGCCACACTGACCCTTGTCCAGTTAATAGAATACGGCATGGCCCCTCACTCTGACATGGGCTCATGCTATTTCTTTTCCCCTTCCTTTATCTAATTAACTACCACTTATCGTTGAAAATTAAACTTAAATGTCACTTCCTCAGGGGAACCATTCCTGACCTTCCATTCTAGGTCAGGTCCATTTCTTCAGTGCTCTCAAAATTTCTTTTCTTCAGAGCACTCATCTCAGTTTGCATATCAGCATGATTTTTAATGTCTGTATAACAGGAGTGTGTATAATCACTGCCCCAGCTTGAGGAAAAATCTCAAGACTGATTATGGCCATTCTTTCCTTCTACACCTCGGCTACTCTCTGTATTTCCAGGATCTTGCCTTGCATCTGACATGCATGTCTGTGGAGACAACAAAGGAGTTATCTTCACAATGTGGTTGGAAGGACACTAATCAAAGATTTTCTTTAGATGGTCACAGGCTCTGTGCCACCAGTGCAAGGAAAGGACTCGTGTCTTACTTTGCTCCCCAGTCCTGGAAGTAGATGGTGCTTCACGTGCAAGGGAGATGGATAGAATTTGGGAGTTACCCCACCCTCTCGTCTGCAAGCTCCCTTGTGGTTTGGTCCCTGGTCTTAAACCTCTGACTTTCTCTCATCACAATTCCTTTTCCTCTCTTCCCTTCCTTCCACACATCCTCTTGGTCCTATAATTCTATCTCGTGGGATAGAATTGGTAGGGGAGGGAATGCTAGGATGAAGTACTTCTTCCTAGTCATCAATTTGGTTAATTAAGTGATATGCACATTGACTATTATACAAAATTATTACCCAATTACATGTCTCTTTCCATCAGACTGTGGAAACAGAGAGGATGTCTGTTCTCATCCAACATTGTGTCATCAGCATCTAATACAGTGTCTGGTGCTTATAAGGTGCTTAGTAACTACTTGTTGAATAAGTGAATAATTGAAAGAGGAGATAAAACAATAGGCAAGAACCAACATGACTGATTTTGAGATGAAGTGCTTGGAAAGTAGGACCTGGTAGCCAAAGACAGAGTTGGGTAGCCCAGAGGAAACAAGACATAACAAAAGACCAAGTCTGTAATGGATTAAGGAAAAAGAGACTACCTAAAAAGTAAATGCTCAGTGGAGACAGGAAAATAGGCTACTTCGGGGTCAGAGTAAAGGTTTCACTCATTTTCTAGTTAACAAAGGTGACTGAAAATTTAAGTTAGTTTTGGATAGAAGCCAAAAATTCATTCTACTGCCCCAATAAGTATTAATAATGTTTTATAATAACAAAGAACTTCTGAATACCAGACACTGTGCAAAGCATCTTATTCACATTATCAATTTAATCCATATAATAAACCTATGAGGTAGTATTTTATGCTAATTTTATGGATAAAAAACTGAGTCTCAAAGAGACTGGTTTGATAACTTGCCCAAAGTGACACACTAATAATCAGTAGAGCCAGGATTTAAATTCAGATCAGAGGAATCCCAGAGTCAGAAGTTTAGCCACAGTCTAAGAATTCTAAGAGCAGGCAGGGCAGAAGCTACTAGCCCCATCTTACAAGTGTGCACCCTGAAGCTTTGAGAAGTAATGAGACTTGCCCAAGGTCATGGAATCAGAAATCAAAGCAGGCCTGGTCTTGCTACTGCACAATCTTTCTCCAAAGATCAGAAATAGACCTAAGAAGGTAACAGCAGCACACAGAGGACGGTCTAAAAAGAATAAAGACAATTGGTGCCTCTCCTATAACTTGCTGATGATTTAAAACCTCAGCTGCTGGTCAGGAGGTTGTGGCAGTAGTTAAAGTATCAAAATCTGTATAATTTGACTGAACGATTCTGATATTACTTATTGCCCATACTCTGGACCCTCAAATATGTTACTGTGTGCAAACCACACTCTCTGCAGGTATACCTGATCACCTCTGTAATCACCGTAACTTGCGAGTACTGCCCACTCAGGTATGGTGCCAGCCTGATGCCCATGTTTACAGCATGTGAAGCTCCCCTGTTTCCTTCCCACCAGTGTTGATGAGAACAGGGTGTACTCCCAATTCTGAGAAGCCAGTTAATTTTTATGTGTGGCCAGAACTGAGGGACATGTGAAAACAGCAGTGGTAGGAGACAGGTGAAAGCTGAGCGGTGAGGTTGGTGACAGTGAATTGAGGAAACAGAGAAAGCAGATCATGGAGAATGAAGAATGAATGAATCAGGCAAGAAGAGAGAAACAGAGATGAGAAACAAAATGACACCTTTTCTGGATTCCTAATACACTTTCTGTGTTAGGTTCCTCTTCAGTCTGGAGGCCCGACTGCTTTCCTGAAGAACTGGCTGGAGTTAGGTTTGGTTATGTGTACCCTAAAGTGTCCTAAGTGAAGCTCCATTTCTAACATTGGAAGAGGACTAAGGAATGGAGAGCGGGGGCCAACGCCAAGACATCAAGTGCCCACAGGAGCCCTGCGGAGGCCACAATTGAAGTCCCTGCCTTGAAGAAATGGCCATTGTATCAATCGAATGAAGCAATTACTTGGGACTGCTAGGGATATAAAGACTTGTTCAATCATCCAGTACTCATTTAGGTGGTAAAGGTGGGGAGGACTTTTATCATCCACAAAGCACATGGATCTAAAAAAAGCAATCAGGTGTGCATTGTACTCCTTTTCTGTTTTCCCTCTTTTGGTTACTATGGCAGTGGGACTAGGCTTTACTGTGGCTTCTTCCTGGACACTCTTATATATATGTTACGATTATGAATCTAGATAACAGCGGAAGTTCCAGGATGGGGAGTAACACTGTAACTAATATCTGTATAGTATGCTGCAGCTTACAAAGTGCTTTCACATACGTTATAGTGCTGTAATTCATGGAACACCTACTGTGTACCAGGTGCTCTGTCAGGGCTTTCTATATAATAGCTCTGATTCCCAAAACTGCACCCAGAGGGAGGCATTCTCATCCTAAATTTACAAATCAGGACACCGAGACTCTCAGAACTTAGATGACCTGCCCGTGAATCTGCAGGCACTAGGGTTTGAAACATGCTTTTAGGCTGCAGTTTATACTCCTTTCGCCATGTAATGATACTGTCTCTCCTTTTTTTATTTTACTCTATTCATCCATACAGATCAGAGGAATATACTTTCATAAAACTATGCACGATTAGGTCAAAGTAACAGCAAGGGAAGTATTCAAAAAGAATTGAGAACTATAAAATAAAAGTACAGAATGACTCAATGAAGTCAAGAGTGAAAATATCAGATCAATGCCATTCACTTCTCTCTGGTAGAGGTGAGAAATGAGACTCATCAGTTTTAATTTAGCTTAGTTATTTAACAAATTCAACAAATACCTATTGAATGCTTCTCTACTCCGTGCCAGGTATTGTGCTAGACACTGGAGAAAAAAAGTTGAAAATATATGAATGTAATTCTTTGTCCTAACAGGCTCTTGAACCAGTGGGGAGACAGATTTATAAATAACCCCAATGCAGTCTTTTAAAGGCACTGAGGCAGGTGGGATATTTACAGGGTGCAACAAATACTTAAGTAAAGTGTGTATAAAATGTTGCTTTTTGCTGAAGGGAGGTTCTGGGATACTGGAGGTAACACAGAAGAGGTAGTGATTAGGTTGGGATGTTAGAGATGAGTGAGAATTTGTTAGGTGGGCAGGGAGATTCGGTTAGCATGAGAAAGATCACTGCCTATTCCATTTGCTTCAAGAATCAGTGTGAAGGGGAAGAGTTTGAAATTTTCAGAGCGAGTTCCCTCACCAGCACATGAATCCATTTTTTCTTGGAGTGAACATGGACTAGAAGAGGAAATTGCAGGGGGAGGGAGTTGGAAGGTACTTAGTTCCACCCTGCTACTATAGACTTTCTTGTCCTGAACTTATGATATGTAGCTTTTCCACATACATGCGTGTGTGTGTGTGTGTGTGTGTGTGTGTGTGTGTGTGTGTGTGTGAGAGAGAGAGAGAGAGAGAGAGAGAGAGAGAGAGAGAGAGAGAGAGAGAGAGAGAGAGAGAGAGAATTGTGTAAGACAAGCTCACTGAGATTTTTAAACTGAAATCCCTGGCTAGGAGGCAGGGATGACACATAACCACAATTCATCAGTTTTTCCTTGGTACGAAACATTATGTGTGATACTACATGTTTTTGTTTACATGCTTAACTTGCATATCTGCTGTATGCTTCTTGAAATGCATTATTTATTTGTTTTTTCCCCCCTCAATTCTTGTTAAACAGTTGTTTCCAGATAGAAACATAATCTGTCAATACACTTCATTAGAAATTGTAATTTGGTTGTGGGGTTTACTAATTCTTAAATAATGGTCAATTAATACTTAACAACTTAAAAATAATTGTATAATTGCACTGAAATGCTCAGTAATATTGTGTTGTATACTCTGAACATTGCTTAAGAGAACACTTATTCAAACAAAAA
The DNA here is from genome assembly GCF_902729225.1 of Pteropus medius. Taxonomy (NCBI): domain Eukaryota; kingdom Metazoa; phylum Chordata; class Mammalia; order Chiroptera; family Pteropodidae; genus Pteropus; species Pteropus medius. The sequence goes on from NW_024349800.1 coordinate 43,373,171, forward strand.
TTTACTGGGTGGTATAAATATCTAGAGCAAAAGTGTGAACTTTGTGAATTCTTAAAACACTCATGTTTTTCAGATCAGCAAAAACATCAAATGCAATACTGATTGAATGTGATATGTTTTAAGAAATGCATTAACAATTGGTGACTACAGAGCATGTGAACTTCTAAGTCCATTTGCCTAACACGTGGTGGGGTAGGCTACTAAATGCATATAGATCATGCACTGATAAAGAAAGAGTGCTTTCTAAATGGGAAGGTTATATGTGTTGTGGCCAACACAGTCCCAGTGGGAATCATTCTCTGAAATTACAATTGAAGTAAGTCATTGAGATATGTTATTAGTTTCTAAAGTAATTGATTTACTAGTCTCAGGAAAATATTGGATGCCTAATGCAAAACCTAAGCCACATGATGCTAACTGTGAGCTGCCTCTGGTAACTCAATTTACACAGTTTGACCAAAAAAGTCATCAGTAAAACTATATGCCTGTGATGTGGGATCGTAAATGAGTAAACACTTATGTGGTAAGTATGGTTAAGACCTGAGGATACTTTATGGTCACTCTTGTCATTCAGAAGGCTTTAGTCTCCTTTGGGCAGTATGCTGAGAGAGAAAGCAATACAGACAACATACTGGATCTTGATGGGTTTCATTCCATTCCTCATGGCATTAGCATCAACCAGAAGTGCTTTTTATACTAGTATTTACTTAATATCTACCCTTCTTGGTTGACATTGTTAGTGGACGACACCAGATTAGTATTTTATCAGTAACCTGGATAATGCAATTATGAGCATTACCAAGTTTGCAGACATCACCAAAGTGGAGGACTTAACACCTCACAGCTCACACACAAAGAACACAGTATATTCTTTTGAGCCAAGAAGGTTGAGAGCAGTTCCAGATCCTCTTCAATGACCTGACAGTAATCTGTGGCTTATCATTAAAATGAGAAAAGACAGGGTGCTATCTTCTGTAGAACCCACTGAGTTGTAAGAATTACCTGGATGACATTTTGTTCCAACTCAACAGCTTTATGCTGGTCAACACATGACGGACAATAAAGTATTGTCAAAAACTGTCAAGCTGGCTCCAGGATTTTGGCTATGTGTTAGGCCTATGTAAATCTCTCCATCACTATTCATTTTCTTCATAACACTTTGTCTTAATTAGTAATTATAAATTTGCTTATTGAATTTACTAGTTCTATAAATATAGGGAGTATAATTATCAATATATTTCCAGTATCCAACATCTAATATGTATTCTGTATTTTTTGAAGAATAAACAAACCACATTTATATTCACTGACTCTTCCACAGAAGTCCAGAATTCATCTCTATCAAGGGCTCCACCAGATTCAAGTGCTTCTGGGCCCATCGTTTTGGAGGGTGGAAGGCACACAGAAAAACTGCATCTATTTCATTGAGTTAAAGAACCTGGGAGGAAAAGGAATGGAAATATGGCTTCAAAGCTTTCTGTGTGGAGCATTATGATGAAAAGGGAGACATAAATTGAAGGATTCATTTCCATGAGGGCTCTGGTGAACATGTGACATGCACAGTGTGTGACATAAATGGGTGAGAGACAATTGCCCCATTGCTCTCAGGATCATTCTGATATCTCAAGGGTTGGCATCTTTAGGAGAGTACGGATGTCACAGACATGAATATTCTCACGAGAGAAGTGGTAACGGTGATAGAAGAGATACTTTCAATGAAGTAGACATCAAGTAGAGGGCAGAGGAAAATAAGAATGTGGCAGAATGTGTGCTTTACAGACCTGTTTCTGATCTCAAGAGACACCTTTGGGCATTCTCATATACAAGCAGGATAGGATTTGACCCTTTTTTAAGCAGATGGGGGTAAGATCCAATGAGATGTACATTATTTCTATTTCTGTGCTGCTATCTGTACCCACAGCTTCAAGAGGTCTGGGGGAGCTTAGGTTCCATTTCTATCAGAAATTTTTTTATATTTCTCTAGGTCTTTGGTTCATAAACTTTAGTTAATGTGGCCAACTGACATGTTTAACTGTATCAGAAGCTTTCAAGCTTCTGATCCAAAAGAAGTCCTGGGTTGGAGATTCCATGAATCCCAGCAAAACCATTCCTATTTCATCATGTGGATGTTCTAAAAGGAGAATCAACAGCTTTGGATTCATATGAAAGGATTGTGGGAGTGAACTCCTATCCTCACTGGAAGCTCCAGGAGGGCAAAGTTTGTGTCTTATTCACATCTGTCTCCTTAGAACCCAGACCCAAGGCTGGCACAGAGGAGATGCTCAGAAAATATTTGTCGAACAATATTTTATTCAGCTTCATAACCCTGACAGGGTAGAGTAATTGTAAATTGACTGTTCAAAGAAAATCATTATTTTCATGGAAAAAGGGAAAGGAAAAGCAAGTGAGAGTCTCAACACAATGCAAAGTTTCTAAATCTTTTTCTCAATTCATTTCCCACCTCTCTCCCCTCTAACAGCTGCTGCTCTGCCCTGCTCCAACCTGTGGCCTTGAAGACTCTATGCTACAGATCATCTGGGTTTGTGTCAGTAGGCAATGTAGCCCAGGCAGGAAACATTCTGAAATGTGTTCAGTGTCTTTTTCCTCTAAGTGCCATTTCTTGTACTAAGAAATTGAATTATGTAAGACAAGCTCACTGAGATTTTTGGATTGAAATCCTTGGCCAGGAGGCGGGGATGACACCCGACTACTGTACCTTGCCCATCCTCAGTCAATGTCATTTCCCTCCTTAACATCATCCCAACCTACATTTCCTGCTAACTCGATTCTCTTCTGAGAAACATCAAGTATTTGGGATATCATAGACTGCCCGATACTAATGGATGCTTTGATGTCCTTCTGTCAATAAGATAATAATTGCCAGAAGGAGTAAGATATACAGTGTGAAATTCCTCAGGTTTCACTGGCCTAGTTAAGCATAGTTAAGTATCAGAATAAGAAATACGTCTGTCTTCTCCCCAAATTGTAATAATGTCATGCTGCCAACATGATAGGTCAATGGGAAGGGCCAACCAGACTGTATGCCTCATGGTAGTGGAGCACACACTGGAAGTGACTGGCACTCAGTGACTGACTAGGAGCTGGTTTTATTTTCTTCCCAGTGTGGTTGGTATCCAGGCAGTGGTGCCAACCCAAGTTATGGGGCATTCATGCTCTGCTCTGAGCCAAGGGTTGGACAAAGATTGACTTTTTTCTTACCCTCACAGCCATAGTGTTTTGGTTTAATTAAATGGAAAGTTCCTTATTCCATTTTTAGTCCTAGTTGCATAAAATATTCAAGTAAGAATACCGTCACGTAATATTTTTCTTGACCAAGATATGTAAATTATTTCATTTATTCAGTCAATACATATTTATTGAGTGCCTACTGTGTGATAGATCCTCTTCTAGGCCCTGGGAATATGCCAATGAGAAATCTTTAAATAATTCAGAGTTCTTTAATTCGGGTTTATTCCAGTAAAGTTTTTTCATTGCTTTCAAGGTGTGTAGGCTCTTAGATTGCAGGGTTTTATGTTGCAGTGGGGTTTTTGGCTTTGCTTTTTTATTGGTTAATGTTCCAGAAACACTGACTCAGTTATATCTTAGGTTTTTCCTTTCCTTTCCTTTTCTTTCCTTTCTTTTACTTTTCTCTTTCCTTCTTCCCTTTCTCCATTCCTCATTCTTTCTTTTCTTTCTGGCAATATTAGTCTAAGTGTCACAAGCACATAGAAGATAGTGACTGACAGTTTAATAACAGAGAATTAAGATCTTGAGATATCGCTATGAAGTAGAAAAACAGAGGCACAAATGGACAACTATCTAAAAAACAGAGTTTTGTCTGAAGTTGTTATTTTTTAAAATTTTTTATTTTTTAGCAGTTTAGTGACCTGCACATTCAGAAAGCATCAGAAATACACATACTGTATTAGCTAAGTGATAAATGGTCTTGGTGATGCAGGAGCTGTTAAGTGGCAGGGCCATCTGATTTTTTCTTTCTGAAAGTTTCCTATCTTCAATCTACCCATCAATTAACATCTACAGATACATGCATCTTTCCTGACAGAGAGCATGTTATATGGGGAGATGGATTGACAGGGACTGGGCCTAACTGTAATTGTAGGAGATGTTGCTTTAGTGTAGGCCTTCTCTGAGGTGAGGGGAAGGGGCACTGCCACAATTTGCAGCATTGATTGATACTGAGAAACCTCCAAGCAATCCCTGTCTACCAGAGGTGGTATGCAAAAATACGTTTTCCTGATTTCTAGTCCCAATACATCATCCCTTTCTACTCAGAATGCAAGCTCCCTTTTCACTTGGTCTCTTTATTACCTTTGAAGCACATCTGCAAGGATAGCAATTGCTTTGGAGGAAGATGAGCAGCAGGATGCTAGGTTGTGTTTTTGCCTCCTGGGGAAATATGGCCTGTAGAGGAAAGTGGTCTGAAGACAAGGATTATGACTGCTCTGGAGGCCCAGAGAAACCAGAGGCTCTGCTTCCTCCTCTGCCTGCAGACTAATCATGTGATCTAACCCTTCCTTGCTGTTGACACTGCTGACTTGAGTCCTTCAACCACTGCAACAGCCACTGGTTTGGCAGAAGTGATGTAGGTTTTATATATACTATTGTGAATCTTGGTTGAGTTTGTATCTTTTTATGATCACATGTTTCTTTTGTTACTGTCTTTCTGTCCCCACTTAGTTTGAATGCTACTTAGGGTTGGGGCTGCCTTAGTGTTTTGACTTTTCAACAAATACAAATTAAACATCTACCAAATATTAGTCACAAGAGGAAGAAAACGAATCAGTTCCTGCCTATGTTCTTCATTTATTTAGTTGTTCATTATTCATTCAGTCAACAAATATGTATTGAACACCTCCGTTATGCTATCCATTGTTGTGGGCATGGGGATATAGAAGTGAACAAAATACACGTTTCCTGCTATAGTATTCTAGGAGAGAGAGATAAACAATAAATCATATGTCATGTGATGGTAAGTGCTATGGAGAAAAATCCTACAGAAACAAGAGGTTGCAATTTTAAACAAAGTGGTCAGAAAGTCTTTTCTGGTAAGATAATATTTAAGCACAAAAATTGAATAACTAACTGTATTTCCCATTCTGTCTAGAATGCATTGCCTCCCAATCTCCATGGCAATTTGTACTCTACCTGCTCTACAAAACACAGCCCTAATGGTTGTCAGGTTTATATTTTATACTAAAAAAAGGATTTGTTATTTATTAAAAATTCAAATGTTACTGGGTGTGCTGTTTATTATCTGGCAACCTTAGCACTCCAATGCTTTCCCCAAGCTGGAAATATTCCTCCTCTCGTATAAACTGCCATGCTACTCTCTTCTCTTCAGGCGCCAGTGTCCCCTGTGACATTACACTTAGATTTTATCACAACACCTCAACTCTAAGCACATTGAAGTCAAACCTTACTTGATTCATCTCTTTATCTCCACAACAGGGAGCAGAGAACTGGTATTTAGTAGATGCGTGTATATTTGTTTAATGGACGCAGATAGCGTTTAGTTAGACTCTGAGATGAGAGTATTTGCTAAATCAAATCAGCAAGTTCTTCAGGGCCACAGTCTTTTATCTGAAGACAGAATTACCTGCCACCTGAAGTTCTTGTTTCCCAGAATACTCAGTAGGCTTCTAAGTGTCTCAACCTTCTGCTCCAACATTCTCTTCTTTTGGAGTATGAGCTATGCTTGCTTAGTGCATAGTGTTTAGGCTGCTCTTCCCAAAGTGTACACATAGTTGTTCACTGACAGATATATACCTACTTGGGAGGATTCCAAGGCTGAAATAACTGGATACCCTGACACTGTGCCATTGATCTGAATCCCAGGGGAAGATCTCTGAGGACTGTGATCTGGTTGGAATTAGAGAGTTCTTCAGGGGTCATTTAGTCCAAACTTCTCTGGATTCCTTCTATACTGTCTTCACTCAGTTATTTGTCAGCCAGCAAGGGCCAAGTGTTTATAATAACATGAACCATTTGACTTTCCCACTATTCCTTGCAAATTTTAGCCTCTTTCTTCACTCCCTCCAACAGTTCCAGTCTTTCCAGAATGCAGAGCCTTTTGAGGGCTCTGCTGGGCTGGCCAGATCGGGTCTCCATCCTAGTTCCTTCTTAAAGCACCTTCCTCTGCTCTGTGCTGTCAATCCCCACTACGTTTGCTTCCTGTCTCATAGAAACTTGTTGATAATTGTCAACCTCTGATTTCATTTTCTTGTTTCTATATGTTTATACATTTTTTTTTTTAGGAGTCCCTGGAGGGAGAGGAATTAACCATGTAAGTTCATTTGCCAATTTGCAAAAGTCCTCAATACAATCTGAAGAATTCCATGAGATGCCCCTTTGCCCTAAAATATTTCTGCAACCCAATCCAGTCATGCTATCCTCATTCCCCAAGAGTAATGACATTTTCTTTAGAAACTATGTGAATCGTGGCGTATTAGGGGGTCTGCTGGAGCTCACTCAAGTCTGTCATGTTGGTGGCTTGAAAATGATCATGATGGAAGTATTTGCACCATGGAAATGACAAATGCCACAAATCTGGGTTTTACCTCCTACATCTGGTGATCCAGTTTACCAGACCTCTGAATATATTCCATGGAAAGGGGGTCAGTGTGGGATGAAACCCTTTTCCAGTAACACTTGGGCACTCATTATAGCTCAGCAGAGTTACTTTATCAGCCTAGCTAAGCAGTCCCTTAAAAGTCAGGGAGTAGGGTCTGAGAGAATGAGGTAAGACTCAAGACAAGGAGGTTTCATCTGCAGAAAATCAGGTCATAAGTGAGAGCGCCACCATGAGGAGGGATGGCTAAATGGGAGCTGGAGAAAAGTGTCAAAGTCACTTTCACAATCAGCTGGGGGTTTTAGCAGGTGAGCAGGATGGTTCTTACAGCAGAGGCAGAAAGTTTGCCTTTTCTTTCTTTAAGGAGATGACCTTGCTGGAGCTGGAATGACTCATTTATTTTCCCCTTTTTCTTACCCCCAACAGGGACCTGACATATATGCTTCACTACCAGGAACAGCAGTCAGTACAAGCACTTGCTAGCACTGCTAATTACCAAACACCCCCCAGGATGAGGACATGGGTTTAACACCTGGGCAGAGGTAGCTGACTCTGTTAGAACCAGAGAATGTTGGCTTTGCAGTATTGCTGATACCTGGATCATTAATCAGAGAAATAGTGCTTTGTACCTGGGAAGCAGGGCCACAGAGAATCTTTTACTTTCGATTAGCGGGTGTTTGTTACAAAAAGAACATAAACAGATTTCCTTAGCTTTCCTGTAGCAGAGAATGTTGATGCCTTGGAAGAGCCTGCCTGGTGTGAGCTCGTTTGTATTTAGGTAAAATTTGTTGCCCGAAACATTAATGCAAGGTGTACTTACCAGGCTGCCTACTCTATAAATGACCTGAGTATTTCTGTGTAATCAGAATGTGCATCCATTTACTTTAAAACTAGGAACTTTGAAAATGTGGGCAATGTAGTGACCATTAAAAGGCTTCTAGAGAATACCATTTAACAACTTTTCTTTCCTTTTTACTATGCCCTGTAGCTTTTTCAATGTTTTTTCTACTTTATTTATTTTTGGAGGGGTAATGGCAGGTTTTTTTTGTTTGTTTTTTTGTTTTTGTTTTTGTTTACTGTTTTTCTCTCATTGTGCCAAGCAGTGTGATAAGGGCTCCATAAAAATTACCTTGCTTAATTCTTATAACTCTCTGCAGAAAAATTTCTCCCTAAATTTACATAGGAGTAAACTGAGGATTAGAAAGATAAAAGCTTTGAGGAAGGTCTTGTCACTCTCCATCTGTCTGGCCTGCCTGCCCATTGTGATGCTGTTGAAGTTATGAAGTGATAACCTGCAGGGGGGAAATATTTTGGTGCTGACCTCAAGATGGAGATGTTTGACATTCCTCCAATTTTGACTGTCTGTCACACGTCAGCTGATTTGTGACTGGGACCTCCTCTGCCTTCCTGGGACAATGGGTCATACATGTGGCCTGTGCCTTCTAGGAAGAGAGCTCACGTTCAGTACCCTGGAGCAAATGTCCACTATCAACATATACAGGGGAATCATATCAAGATCAGATCTAAATTTGGAGTTTAAATGAAGTCATTGTTTTCCTGGTTCCATGCATACATTTCTTTATTTTTATTATTGTATGCTGTATCACAAGTGTTAGCAATTTTCTATTTGTACTGCAGATATTTAAAGGATTTTGTATTTATTTTAGATAAAGAAAAATGAGAAAGTCTGTGTCTTCCATTCATGAACCTGAATATAATTTCCACTTTCAAGATAATGTAAAAGGAAGTATATTTCACCTAGACATCGCCACTAGAAAACAAAAGGCAACAACGACAGCTCTTTTAAAACAATTAATCTTCCTCAGAATAGTGTCTCTATTAAAGACATAATCCAAAAGAAACATTGGTTATTTATTTGCTGCCATTCGAGGTGATAACCTGACTTAAGATTTCCTTGGAGCAAGTGCTAATCACACAACTTTTATTCAAACATTTAAAAGTCAACACAAAATGATTATCATTTTAGAAAATATTTGGGCCTATTTAAACCTCTTTATATTCACTGAGGTTGAAAAGATTTAAATTTAAAATGATGGAGTACAGAGGACTTTTAGAGCAGTGAAAACCCTCTGTATGATACCATAAGTATGGATTCATGTCATTATACATTTGTCCAAACCCATGGAATGTACTCCACCAAGAATGATTCCTAATGTGAACTGTAGACTCTGGGTGATAATGATGTGTCAGTATAGGTTCATCAATTATAACAAATGTACACTATGGTAGGGGATGTTGATAATTCCCCCATTATAAAGGGAGGCTATACATATGTGGGCTCAGGGGTATATGGGAAATCACTGTACCTTCCTCTCAATTTTGCTGTGAACCCAAAATGGCTCTAAAAAAGTCTTTAAGTAAGAAAAAGAAAAAAATCAAGGTGAGACAAATTGTACTGAGTAGTGCCTCCCCAAATGTAGTCTAAGACTACTAGCATGCAGGTTAATGCAGGTTTCTAGTCCCTAACCAGGCCTACTGAACCAGAATCTTTGTTTTTGGGGGCCCAGAAATCTGTATTTTTAGGTTCCTCAAAAAACTAAGAATTGATCTACCATATGATCCAGCAATCCCTCTACTGGGTATTTACTCCAAAGACTTGAAAACTCATATCCGAAAAGATATTTGCACACTGATGTTCATAGCAGCATTATTCACAGTGGCCAGGACATGGAAGCAACCAAAGTGTCCTATGATAGATGATTGGATAAAGAAGCTGTGGTACATATATACAATGGAATATTACTCAGCCATAAGAAGAGATGAAATACTGCCATTTGCTACAACTTGGATGGACCCCGAGATAATCATGCTAAGTGAAATAGCCAGACAGAAAAAGTTGAAAACCATATGATATCACTTATATGTGGAATATAGACCTAAAAGCAACACGATAAATAATCAGAGACTCATGGAGTAGGGGAGGAGGGGAGAGGGAGAAGGTAGATAGAGTCAAGGGAGTCAAATATGTGGTGACAGAAATCTAATTATGGGAGGTGAACACACAATGATATATGTATGTATGTATATATATATATGCCTTACTGTTAAATTATACAGCTGAAACTTACTGGATTTCATTAACCAATTTCACCAAAAAAGGGAATCTGAATTTTTAGAAAAATTTTCAGGTGACTTTTTTTTCCCCCATACACACTAAGGGTTTAGAGTCACTGGAGTAGATAAAAAGGCCTAAACTTTACCATCTAACAGACTTAAATCTTGATTCTGTCAACTATATTACTGTGACTTTGGGCAGATATATAACTTCTCTCTGTTCCCATTTCCTCACCTGTAAAATTTGAATAATACCATTTTCCTGGAAAGAGTAGATGTTATATATAGGAAAGTCCTAGTACGATACCTGGCATATTGTAAACACTTAGCATATAACAGCTACTATTATTTCTTATGTATCACCATGGCGAAGTAGCCTTTCCTGAGGCCAATAGAACTGAGAGTCTCATAACAAATCATTTAACATTTTTCATCAATTGACTTTTCAAGGAGTTACTTGAAATAGAAGGAAGCAGTTGATCCAATGGAAGAACGAGTCATTTGGGAAAGGTCTTTCTTGAAGCTGTGGGCAGCTGTGGCTTGAGAGGTGCTGACCCCTAGAACAAATGGTTCTTCAACCTCAGAAACCACCAAAAACTGCTGGAGGGTTTGTTATACATAGAGATTTTGGAACTCCATTCCATTTGCCAAATCAGACTTTTGGAGAAACAGAATCTGTATATACAATAAGCTCCTAAATTGATCTTCAGGAAGCCAGTGAAGTACTTGATCATAGACCAACTTTGGAAAAGCAGGGCCCAGAGTACACAAGTGTTTTATCCCTGATGTTTTATCATTCTTCTTTTCATTTCCATCCAAACTCTGAGCCCAGGGAATATGATTTCTAGTAGTAGTAGTTAGTAGTAGTAGTGGTGGTAGTAACAGCTAACATTTACTGAGCCCTTCCTGTGAGCCAGACATTGTTCTAAACTTCAAATGCATTAACTTATTAATCCTCATAGCAATACCACCATCCAGCCCAAACTACCTATGACACTGCTGCGGGATGTATAATGCTATTTGCCAGGCCTTTCCCTTCCCCCACTCATCTTCCCAGAGGTTGACCTGGCTCTAGGCCTGTCCCCTCCTTCATCTCAAGTAGCAAAAGGCTAATTTGAGGCTCATTTAAACTGAAGAGGCAAAGCCCTCTTGCTTCAGATATGCAGATAAAGGAGCTCATTGTATCTGTAGTCCGCTCTCAAATTTATCTTCTCTTTGATTAACCAGAGAAATGCAAGGTAGCCTGGTGATTAAGGGTACAGGCTCCCAGATCTGCTCCGCACTTAATAGCAGTGCCTAAGTTTACTCTCTGTAAAACCTAGATAATTATAGTACCTATCTTTGAGTATTGCTGGTGTGCTGTGGAAATCATGGAGAAAGCACCGGGTCTGTGCTGTTTAGTCCTTATGCATGACTGTGAGCTGAGAGAAACGGGTCCCCCAGGCTTAATACCATACTCTTGTCATAAAACACTAGGATCTTTCTTCTTGGCGTATCCTACGCTTATTTCTCAGGCCTTGGAGGCCATTTCTTAGAGACCTCAGAACCCAAGCTCTTATTTTTTTCTATGATGTGACTCTCCCTTCAAGAGTAGTGGGTGTATTTATCTTCAGTGTCCCTGAAGATAAGCACACAAACTTCATTATTTATTTTTTTTATTAATAATCTCTATAATGAACTAGGAAATAGTAGAAACCAAATCTAATGAGCATGATCAGATTGCAAAGGGGACAAGAATCTCAGGGTTTTCGACTCAGTTGATGTACCTGGGGTTGTTCCTGAGTCCCTTATTTTTTTGTACACCTCCCATATCAAGTTGCCTTTTTTTATCTGTCGTCTCATCAAACCTGTACAGTCCCTCAGCCTTCGGATGGTTCAGCTCTAGAAATGGTTCTCTACCTTGAGTGGGCAGCAGAATCTCCCAGAGGTCTCAGTATAATTTCTAGGCCCTAGGCCTGAAGTAGGTCTGCAGTAGGAATGAGAAATTACATTTTTAACAACTTCTCAGGTGCCACTGAGGCTGCTGATACAGGGACAACACTTCAGAACTCTGGTAGAGCCAGGCCTGAAGATATAATTCAGGTGGAAACATTAGTCATTTAAAGGGGGTAGGGGTCACCAGATAAAATGCAGAATGCTCAGTTCAATTTAAATTTCAGGTAAACAAATAATTCTTTAATGTACGTATGTCCCAAATATTGCATGGGACAGACTTATACTAAAAGATTACTTGTTGCTTATCTGAAATTCAAATTTATTGGAGTGTCGGTGTATCTTGCATCTTTATTTGCTAAGTCTGGTAACTCTATTTCAAGGGCATAATATTTGTGAGTTTCCTGATAGTGCCATAGCTACCTTGGTGACTCGGCTATCTTCTAAGATATTTTTCTTCCACCACCTAACTCTTGGGCTTCTGAAATGGATTTCCCATCTCTGAGATGGGTCCTTTCTGTCCTACCCTCCCACCGAGACACCCCTCTAGGACCTACTAGCTTACTCAGCATATCCTAGATTTGACTGCACTACAGTCCCTTGGAGCTTATTATTGCCATGTGTCCCTAGCGGAACATTCATCTTTAGTATCTAAGTCTTTTAATATGCTTTAAGAGTGTCAATTTTGGGCTAAAGTAAGAGAGAAGGTGGAGCCCACAAAACACACAGTCAGCTTCCTTTGCTGATGCCAAGACTGGTCCAGCTGGTACACCTGAGAGGACTCATAGCAAGCTCAGATAGGGGCAGTGTGTCTACCTACCGGAGCAAGCAGGTCTGGTAACTTTGCTATATGGAATAAATGTTAATAAGACATAGTATGTAAATGTTGTTTCTAGGTAAGTTAAAGACTGCAATTTGTGTTTATTTTTAAAATCCCATTATTGTAGAGGTATTTCTGAAGTTTGACCAGCTTACTTGCTAGGATGTATCAACTTCAGAATATTGTTCCTGAAAGTAGCAGGAGAGTCTTAGACATCATTCACTATAATAATGATGATAATGATGAGCTAGATAATGAAATTACTGAATAGAGGTTAATCTTATGAGCCCTAAGTTTAATGTCCATAAGTTTGCCCACCACTTCTGGTCATTTCCAAAAATAAAAAATAAAAAAAATAAATCACCGTATTTGCACTCACCCCCTGGCTTCACTGTGAAGATGGCAGAGTTTGGGTCTTCTTTCTGGACCCAAATTTCTGGAGTGAATATTTAGAAGGACAACATAGTTCTTTTCTTTTAATATTAATGACTCTGATTCAACGAGCAGTAATTTGAAGTGTTTTCCCAGTAATGCAGTCCTATTTCCAGACACTCTAATAAAACTAATTGGAAGCCTCAGGCTTTATTTTTGTTTTTCTCTGAGGAATGGAGTCTTGTTAAGTATTTGCATTAAAATTCTAAAACCTACCCTTGCTTGAGAGACAGATGTTAGGAGAGAATGCAATCAAAAGTGAGAAGAAATAACTGTAGCTGAGAAAAAATATTTACTTTCACAAGTTATGGCAATGTTTTCAATGCCTTCCTATAATAAGTCATCAATGAAGGCAAAGTCAAATAATAAATGTGTCTATTGTTTGTGTACAAAAAATGTTATTACTCACCCACCATTAGGACTGGCATGAGTTCTGAGTGTTTTTCCATTAACTCTGATGTGTTTGGGCAATGTCACTCACAGGCTCTTGTTTCATTGTACTAGTAATCAGTAGCAGGCATCTGCAAAAAAGACAGCCAAGATTTTCTGGTGTTTTCTGGGGTAAAGGAAAAGGGCCAGATTTTGGATTCTAAGCATTTCTGCTCCACCCGCATTGTGCTTTCGCATCGCTCCACACATGCCGACACTATGGGGATGACGGGGATAGCAGAGATCTGGAAGATTTAACAAGCATCGCAAGTGAAAGGTCTCCTACATTTTCTTACCAGGAAAGTCAATCTACTTGAGTCTCTGGACTCACTTTGCTGCTCTCCAGGTCTTGACTCCAGGTCTGCCATTTACTAGAGTTACTAGTGCACAAACTCGGGCAAGCTACCTACGTTCTCTGTGCCTCAGTTTCCTCATTAGTCAAATGGAGGCAATTTTATTACCAACCTCATTAAATGAGATAATGCATGTGAAGTGCCTAGCATAGAGTGAACCCTCAATAAATATTACCTAAAATAGAATAAAAGTAAACAAAGTTCTCAGCTATACCCGGATAGATCTGATTATATTTTGTAGTTATTGCACGAAGTAGACATTATGTTGCCTACCTAATGGAATTTAACCATTCAGTACTTGAATTTTGGAATAACCATATCTTATACACTGATTAGAGTTTCATTAGTAAATGCATTAAGAGCACATTTAATAAAATCGAAGACTCCTTATGTTTTCAGTAATCATAAGAGAGTAAACTTTTGCTTATTATCTAAAGCAATAAAGAAAACAGTATAAAATAAATATAGGTTCATTTGGCTTCATTAAAAAACAGTGCTTCTAATCTTATTATTTTTACATTTATTAATAGGTTTTTGTTTAAAAAAAAAACTCTCTGATTTTTGGGCTTGGGCGGTAGTGCCAAGAAGCCACTGGAAAACCAGTGAATGGGAACAGTGCTCTCTTTAAGGATGTGGTTTCTGCGGTCTGGCTCTAGCTGCTACAGCAGTCAAGGCTTGATAAGGAGAGAGAGTAGACGTGGCGAGAAGTCGGGCAAGGTGAGTGAGGCAGTGCTAGTGGTAATCTGGATGTTTAGACCACTCGAACTGTGAAAACTTATTGTTGGTGATTTCTTGGCTGCAAATGATATAGCCTCCAGTATCCATGACCAGGGAAGTCTAAGAATCAACAGATAGAAGTGTGAGGAAGGAAGGGGATAAGCTGAAGAAACATGCAGAGCAGTGAGTCTTCTCTGGGCCCTCCTCTTGGCTCTCCCAGTATGCTAGAAGAACTTAGAATTTTAAAAACTATGTTGGTATTACTAACTGAAACGGGCACTCACTCCTACTCCAATCTCCCTCCTGTGGTTATAGAAGAAGACCTTGCCTTGGTGGTTCTTGCTTCCACGAAGGACTCTGTGTAGGCTATGAACGTTCTCAAAAATCATCTCTGCAAAAGTAAAATGTATATTTGCTGGATCACTTATTCTGTGAATTGATTTAATAAAATTGACTTCCATTTCATATCTTAAATGTTTTGCACAACCTAGAAGAAGTGACAGAAGTATTGAATCACATTCAAACATTATTTGAGCTTTCCTCCATATTCACAAAGGCACACGCTTATTGTGTCTTACACTAATTTATCTTGTCTCCTAGGATAGCTAGGCTTTCTTTGGTTACTTTTCTACATACCAGCACATAACACGTCATTTTCAACAAAACTACCATTATCAAGCACTTACAATATATGCTCTGTAAGTTGAGTCCTATTCAGAGTACTTTATACATGTCACTTCATTTAAGTCTTGTGTCAGGTTGCGAGATAGATATTCCTCCCATTTACAGTCAGAGATTCTGGAACTTGGAAAGCTTAAATACTGTGCTCAAAGTTAAGCATCTACTGAGCAGTAAATACATATTCAAAACTCATCGGTTCAACTCTAAAGTCCACACTCCTTCACTGGGTTATGATGACTAAGAACTTTGTCTTTTGTGTCCTGGATTATTTCATATGGAAACAAACACTGTTTTATTTTTTTATTATTTGTCTGTCTTTCCAGACAACGCTATCCTTCCTACACTCTCAGTCAATTTTAACGTTGTTCAGCTTCTGTACAAAACAAGCCAGCATGGACTCTGCACAAACCAAAATTCCTTTTTCTACATTTCAAATATACAGTATTGATCATACTATTTGTAGCACAGCGTAAGGCACTGTAGGGGATATAAAAATGAATGAGCTGTGGCCCATGACCTTAGGAACTTCCATTTTAATGTCCAAAAGGTGAGCATGATAAGACCCGTATACAAGGTTCTATAATACGAGGCAGAATAAAAATACCATTATTGAGATATAATTCAAGATAGGAATTTACAGAAAGGAGAAGGCAACCACAGAAGCCTCTCCTCTTTGAATCTTGGCTGAGGTTTGGCTTTTTTGCTGTGGTGTTTATGGGGTTGGGTGATCAGAAAGCAAGGTTGTCAGCCACATTTCAGTGGTTTGTTGTCACTGCCATTTTGTACAAATAGCTCATTTCTGGTAAGAAATAAAAAGCAATGCAAAATAAGATGTAGGCAGGCATGGGGTCTGTAGATACTCCTTTATTTTACTGGTATTTTCTTCATGTTATGACAGTGATGATAACCAACTCTCTGAGAAAGAGTGAAAAACAAAAAGCCTACAGTTCTCACCACAATTATATTCAGTTTGACAAATAACAGTTCATTAACTCAATTTAATGCTAAATATGTGAAATTTATTGAGTTGGGATATACAACGATGAACTGAAACTTATATTCCACAGAGAAAACAAAATGTCTACAAAATAGATATCCCACAGTAAGAAGTGATAAAATTATTAGAGAAGTACAGAGAAATCATCATTGTATTTGAGAGGAGGAATTGGTTATTTTCACGTGAAAGATGTGATAATAAATGTTAATAACTAACCTCTTATTTGCAAATCAGGTACGGGGCTTTAAGCATATATTAACTTCTTTAATGCTCACAAAAGCCCTTTGAGGTAGATACAATTATTTCCCCCCATTTTTTCTAGGAAGAGAAACCAAGGCATAGAGGGGTTAAATAACTTGTTAGCAAGTTACCAGCAGTTTGGCTTTAGAGTTTAGCCGTTTAAGTATACAGCTCTATTCAGCAGGCTGCACCATGAAGGATGGATGGAAATGGCTTCCCACACAGATCTCAAAGAACAAGTAGAGAGACAGCACTAGGAAAAGGCAAGGAGAGCATGGGAGGCTGACACATGAAGAGAAGTAATTGTAAATAACAAAAGAGGAGGCCATGTAATATCAGGTTATGTTAGGCCATAGAGGTCATGAAGTAGTTATGAAAAGGGGTTGTACTTTATTTTTTATGATTGACAGCTTTTGAAAAGCCTCATCATATGTTGTAGGTGGGATGCCAGGTAAGATAATCTGATAACCACATAGAGGATGAATATGAATATTGTCTAGAGGTAGGGAGACCAGTTAGGAGGTTGTAATCAATAACAGAGAACATAGCTTGGAGTGGTGGGGTGATGGAAGTGAGTATAACAACAAAGAATTACAAATTTGGAAGTGAGGAATTTAGAATGGAAGTCATGGAAGTGCAAAATTGTGAGATAGACTTTATTTCTTAAGACAGAGAGGAGTCAAAGAGATGCTTGAGTTTTGAGTTTTGGTTATTGCAAGGTAAAGGTATTAATGCACACAGCTCTGGAACCCAGTGGCAGTGAAGTTTGAGTAGAAAATGAAGGTAATTCATTTTGTACATATAGTTATGGAGATAGAACTTTCTGTTGGATAATTCCCTGACAGGAAGTCCAATAATAAATAGATGTTTGACTACATTCTGCAAGATTTAACCTTTTAACCCTAAACGAAAGTCAGAACCTGATGAAGAAAGAATGCACCCTGAGATTTGAGGTGGTATCTATGTAGATGCATGAGAGAACCAACAGTTTTCATCAACATAAAAAGGCACTCATCATCTCTAATCATCAGAGAAATGCAAATCAGAACCAAAATGAGATATCACCACATACCTGTTATGATGCCTATTATCATATAATAAGAGATAAATGTTGGTGAAGATGTGGAGAAAAAGGAACACTTGTGCTCTGTTGGTGGGAGTGTAAATTCATGCACCCACTATGGAAAACAGTATGGAGGTTCCTGAAAAAATGAAAAAATAGAGCTAGGATATAATCTAGCAATCTCACGTCTGGTATATACTTAGAGAAAATAAAACCACTATCTTGAAAAGATACATAACTCTATGTTCCTTGCAGCATATTCATACTAGCTAAGGCAACAACTTAAATGTCTATGAACAAATGAATAGATAAAAAAGATGAATGGATAAAAAAATATATGCATACATATGAAAATATTATTCAGGCAAAACAAAGAAGGAAATCCTGCCATTTGTCACAACATTGATGGACCTTGAGGGCATTATGCTAAATGAAATAAGTCAGACAAAGAAAGACAAATACTGTATAATGCACTTATATGTGGACTCTAAGAAAGCCAAACTCATAGAAATAGACAGTAAATTGATGATTGCCGGGTGAGGGGTGGGAGAAATGAAGAGATGTTGGTCATAGAGTGCAAACTTTCAGTTGTACAGTGAATAAGTTCTGAAGATCTCATGTATATAATGGAAACTATGTTTAAAATACTGTATTGTTTACTTGGAAGTTACTAAGAGAGTACATTTTAAATATTCTCACCACCCACACAATAATAAAAAAACTATAATTATGTGAGGTGGTGAATGCATTAATTAATCTTATTATGGTAATTATTTTGCAATCTTTAAATGTATCAAATCATTACATAGTATATTCTACACTTATGCAATATCTATGTCAATTATATGTCAATTGTCATATATGTCAATCATATATGTGAATCATATGTCAATAAAGAGAGAAAAAATGAGGAAAAAAGCTTTTTCCTTTCTTCTATGGTCTCTTTCTTGACCTGTCATTTGTTTTGTTCTGTTTTTATTTGCTATTAAAGTATGGTTCCTTGGGTGCAAGATACTTGCAGGGGGAGAGTAGACCTTTATAATATTTGTGCGATAAACATGCTTGACCCTAACTAATCACCCTACTTGGACCCTTACTTGGAGTGGAAGGTGGCAGTGGTCATTAAATGGGGCCAGAGAAATGCAAAGTCAAAAACCTGTCCGAGGGTGGGAGCAGCATTGGGGAGCTGGAACCACATATGAACCAGGACGCTATATTGTTAATGAATGCTCCATTGTCCCACTGAACTTCACTTATAAAACACAAATTCAAGATGATGATGACAGAGAGTTAAACAACGTGCTTGGGTACCCTTCTCTGTGCAAAGTCCTGTGTGACTGCACTGGGCCTGTCTAGCAGCAATGGGAATGAAAAAAATCCTCAGAATAGCGGTGGCCAGGTGGCAGCACTTAGCTGTGAGGTGGGCTTCATTACCATGCTGGCTAGCAAAGTTGGAGTGGCAGCCAGGAGGCCTGGTCCATGAGACTTATTAAGGTGGCTAATAGTACTTGGTATTTACAGAACAAGATATGGGCAGGCCAAAAAAAGAAAAAGAAAAAGAAAGAAAAAAAGAAAGGAAAAATACTGCTTAATATATAGTCAGAAGAGATCAAGAAAGAATGAGCAGACTAGGGTCAGCTACTTCAGTGAAAGAAGTCACAATTTCTTGTTCTGTTTCCAGACTTAAGTCAAGTCTCAGATCCAGAATCATCAACACGAATAGAGGCTGAATTCCTATAATGAAAGGCCCTGTGTAAACACAAAAGTTGAATGCTCTAGTGATTCCCTTAATCCTTATGGAAAGGGATTTATTGTCATTTATTTTGGTAATGGTATACTGGGGATAAAGAAATACCCAAATCTTTCAAGAGTTGTTAGATCCAGAGAAAAAATTGATGCTGATAGTCAGGAGCCTGAAATTCCATTACAATTCCATTTTTAGGATTAGTGAGGTGATACATGGAATGAGGTCATTCGTAATTGGGTCCACTATGTTCATAGGCCCACCTAGTAGTCATTCCCCAGGCTCGTAATATGGCATTGGAACAGACATATTTAGCAGTTGACAGTATTTGTAGGGGTTATGGGCTCCTTATTTCCCTATTTCAATCAATAGTCTGGCCCCTGCAAAAATCAAATGGATTGTGGTAGATGAGAGTGGTCCACTACAAACTTAACCAAGTAATAAGCCCAATGGCAACTGTTGTGTTAAATATGACATCTTTGTTAGAGGAGATTAACATAACCTTGAGTATGTGGTATGTGGTTATTGATCAACCAAATGTGTTTTCCATACTCATCAGGAAGAAATATCAGGCACAGTTCCCATTCACAATGACGTTATACTATCAACATCTTACCCCGGGGCTAGTGAATTCTTCTCTCTGTCATATGTGGATCAAAGGGACCTGGACCATTTGGACATTGCACAGAACATCACATCGTTCTTTTGTATTGATAATATCATATAAATTGCACATGAGGTAATGTAAGTGGCAAGTACTCTGGCAGCATTTGTAAGACACGTGTGCTCCAGAATGTGAAATATAAACCCTATATATACAAGGGCTCTCCACATATTTAAGGAAGAAGTAATAAAAAGTGGTAAACTTCTCCAGGTTTTGGAGGCATCATATTCTACACTTGGAAACATTGCTCTAATTTACTGTGTGATGTTGTAAAGACTGCTAATTATGAGTAGCATCCCAGAGCAAGGAAGCGCTCTGTAGCATGTCAGAAATGTGGTACAGCAGTCCTGTTGCTTGGACCAGATGATCGGGCAAATCTCACAGTACTGGAGATATCAATGGGAGAACAGGATGCTGCAATGGAGCCTGTGGCAAGCCACAATAACCGAGTCTTAGCATAGATTCCTAAGTTTTTAGAACGAGTGCATACCCTAAGCAGTAGAGAACTATATAGAACTTGAAAAGTAGATCCTGTCATGCTACAAGCTTAGCAGAGAACATTAAGTGATGACTAGAACTACTCATCATGAACTAGGTACTGTCAGAGCCAACAAGCTAGGTTCATCAGTAATTCAACTTGGAGACTCTGAAAGTAGTACATCTAGGATTGGGCTTGAGCAGGCTCAGGGGGTAAAGATAAATTTCATAAACAGAAGCCCAAATTCCCATGTCACCCACCACAGTTGCGCCAGCCCCTTTATCTCTGCTCATGCCTAGGTCTCATGGGGGTTCGTTTTGAAGAGCTGACAGAGGAGGGGAAAACCCAACCTTAGTTCACAAATGGGTTGGCTTGGAATGTTTGTAAGTGTCAGCATTGAACTGCTGCTGCACCATAGCCTCATTCTGAGGTGGCCCTGAAAGACAGTGGAAAGGGAAAATTATCCCAGTGCACACATCTTTGGGCATCGTATGTGGTAGTTCCCCTTTGTGTGGAGAGAGAAACCACCTGAGGTAAGGATACACGTGGACTGATGGGCAGTAGCAAAATGGCTTAACAGATTGATTATGTTCTGGAAGGAGCAAGATTAGTAGGTTGGGGACTAATAGGTCTGGGCTAGGGGCGTGTGGATGGACCTATAGGGTAGGTACAGAGTGTAAAGATATTTTCATCACACATTAACACATACCAGAAAGTTTGTGTTGTGGAAGAGTCACTAAATAACCAAAAGCTTGACTTAGCCGGATTAGGTGAGACATGAACATATTTTGAAGTTAGAGGCAAAAGAATTTCCTGATGGATTGGATGACTCCAAGAATTTGGCCCGAGCAACTGGAAAAATGAAGTTGCCATGGATTGAGATTGGGCAGAGCAAATTTTTGTATAAAGATTAGGAGTTCAGTTTGGGACATGTTGTTTTGGGATATCTATTAGACACATAAATGTAGATTCCAGTAGCTATTTGATATGTGAGTCTAAAGTTCAACCTAGAGTAGAAAAATCATGACATGATGGGGAAAAATATATCACAGAAATGATCAAACCAGTCCTGTCTGCTGAGTTGAGGGATCCAGGGCAAAGCCTTACTCCTTAACTTGTATTGCTCATGTGTAGGATGAGGTCATGGAAGTTTGAAGAAGTTAAGTTTTTTGTCAGTTTTGTAATTCAGATTCTGGGCAAATTTTGCAGAGTAGGAAAGATTGAGGGCTTGGATAGCCCTTAGGTAGAGCCAGTATATGGAAACATCAGATGTTCATCGATTTCTGATACTTTTTCTGGGCACATGGGTGAATTACACTTTGTTGAATCCCTTGTAGTAAGGCAGGCTTATATGACTAATTTTGGACTTTGGGTGGTGAGATGGCTGTCACTTCTATGCTATAGCATTGAATTGCTGGTACAGGACCCTCGATGCTCTCTTTTCCTACTGTAGTGAGCATGGAATCATGTAGAAGAGGAAGTAGTTAGATTACTGAGCTATCACTGAGGACTTGCAGTCCTGGATTTTGCCCAAATGCGCAGGAGATTTTTGTGTGTTCTAAACTCCTGAGATTTTGGTGTTGTTTGTTACTGCATCATAACATAGTCTATCCTGACCACTGTGTTCTCTTAGTGGTAGACCTGTGTTGGGAGTTGATGTAAATAAAGAGCCGGTCTTTGGAGTAGGCGGTGTGATAAGAAGAGTCTAAGAAACCAAACTTTACTCCTGTCACAGTTTTCCTCAGGGCTATGAAGAACAAGGATATCTTCTTTCCCATAAATGTGCTATTCTTTTTGGTTTTTATTTTGGTTTATATATTGTTTTCAATAATTTCTCTCCTTTTTCTTTTATTTTATGTTATTATAGAGAACCATAAGACTTATTTTGGTGGCAATAAATCTATAAATATTTACAACTGGACTTCACCAGTTTTCATCAACCAGGTGATGAGAGGAGACTCCTAAATTGCTTAAAGATATAACTCACAGGGGAAGTTTGCCTACTGCATAATTAAACATTTAAATCACAGATGGTTAATGGAGTTTCCAGTGTTCCTAACATTTATTTATGATAATAATGGAGTTATGTTTTTAAAGCTTGTCAGTTAGATTTAAAATATACTGTACACGTTTCTGTTCTAGTTCTCCTCACCCTTGGTTAGTAAGGCCTGAGAATAAAAATCTGTATGCATTTGGAGGAATGAATAATTTGAGATGCATGGTTTTTACTTGTGTGGTGTCTTATGCTCACTTGTCGTTTGTCTTCCTCTAATACTGTGTGCGTATGAGGAAATATACCACTGAGATTTGCATTAAATAAATATACAATACTTCGTGGAGTTCATGCTTGGTGAACATTAGTTTGAGTCTGGTCCTAATAAACAGTTCAGCAAAAACAATAAAATAAATAACAACTCCACCAGAACAGAGAAACAACACACGAAAATGTATCCAACACCTTTGTAGTTGGAAAAGAATTTTAGCACTAACTGAAGAATGAAACACTATCACATGGGTTTGCTAGTCTTCAGCACCAACAGCTAGATTTTATGTGAAATCTATGAAATTGGTCAATTGATAATAAAAGAAAGCTCATTATCAAGCAAATACAAAAAGCTATTTGCCTTTGAAAGATAGCATTTTCATTATAGAAACAGCAGAATAGACAGGAAACTAATGAAAAAAACATAAAAATGCAAATTACAGCAGTTAATTGGTTGTGTCTTCAAACATAATCTGAACTATTAATTTATAAAAGAATAAATCTCTTCCTTTAAATATAAAACAAGGAAATGGTACCCTCCCCTCATGGTTAGGATTAAAATTATAATGTTTCATTCTTCTTTGGTATAATTATATCAAAATTTTGTTGAGGAGACAAAGAGGAAGAACCAAAGAATTTCATTTTTTTCCCCTAAAGTTCTAGAATTAAGTTACATGTTAAATTCTCAGTCTCAGTATATACAGTTAAAAAACAAAGAAACAAATGGAAGGCACATCTATCAGACAGTAAATTCCAAGAGGGTGGATATCATTACTTTTGCTTTGCTCACTGTGGCATACCAGCATTTTTCCATGTGTGGCACAGAGTCATTAAAACAGCTCTCATCAATGTAATCACCGATTACCAGGTTGACAAATCCTTCTTGATAAGATTTAGTAAGACTTCATCCTACTAGATATTTGATACAGGTGACCATTCTCTTATTTGAAACGCCTTCTTTTGGATTCTTTAGTATCACTTATTTTCTTCTCGCTTCACTGGATATTTCTTATCTATTTACTGCTGGCTCTTTTACCTGTTTAAAACATTTGTGGGCCTCAGGGCTCAGTCCCTGTTTCTCCCCTGTGGTTATATCATCTAATCCCAAGGTTTTAAATATTGCCTAGACATTGAGACTCTAGAATTTCATCTCTAGACCTGATCTTTCTCCTGAGCTCCAGATTTGTATATCCAATTGCTGAGTCAACATTGCTTGTTAGATAATCATTGAATGGGGTTTCGAATCAACACTCAATATCACAAATGAATCTCAAAAGCATTATGCTAAGTGGAAGAAGCCAGAAACAAAAAACTGCATGCTGTATACTGTATGATTCCATTATTTGACATTCTGCATGATTCTATTTATATGATAAAATGATAGTGATTCCCCATGGCTTGTGGTGGGGAACAGGATCAACTGCAAAAGGGCATGAGGTAATTTTTGGAGTGATGGGAATGGTCTATATCTTAATTATGGTGCTGTAGTGATGGTTACATGATTATACACGTCTGACGAAACTCATTGAACGACACACTTATAAGGGCAAATTTGCACAAATTATTTGTACCAATTATTCTTCAATATGGGTGCTAGAATAATTGGGGGGATCACTTTGTAAATTATATAAATGTCTAACCATTTACTATATACCTGAAACTAATATAAAATAAAATAAAAATTTAAAAAAGTGCTCATATATCTTCTCATGGCAATTAGCATAAAATCAAAATGTTTATCATTCATCAGCCTTATTGGTCTTTGGTCCTCAAAGTAACTAAACTCATTCCCATTCCTGTGCCTGTATCCTACCTAACTATTCTGTTTGCCTGGAAATTTCTTTTTCTGGGTATCTAAATGGTTAACTACATTTATTTCAGAAGCCAATCTCTCAAGAGAGACTTTTTGGTGTCAAAATAGGTCTTTCCTTCCTTCAGGTCAAACTCTATCCTATTACCCTGTTATAAGTACTTAGCACTACTTGAATAGTCTTAGTTATATATTTATTTGCTTCCTTGTTTCTCTGTCTACTCACTAGTCTGCAAGTTCCTGGAGAAAATGGAAATTGTCAGTTGAATTCACTGTTGAATTTCCCAAGCAAAGGCCAGTATCGGACATATGATAGACATTGAATAAATACTTGTAGAATGAATGAATAAATAAACGAATAGCAGGAACTTAATAAATGTTTGTTGACTGGCTGACTGACTGAACGCTAAAGCACAATTGTAAAACACTGCACTTCATGCTTAATTGAAGCATTATGATGCAAAGAATGTGGATCAATGATGCTAAAAGAGTATGTACTTAAAACATGCACATCCATCAACATGAATTTATTAAGGTCTTCCCATATAAATGGTACTGAGCTATATTTGGTAGTCTCTTATTTTGAAGGAAACATTCTGTCAATCTTTTTCACCCAATTGTTCAAACTTTCTCAAGTGAATGATTTTCAGGGACAAGCTTCATAGTTCAAACTTCTGCAACAACTTGTGGACAGTGTGGAAATAAGTTAGTTATTTTTTTCTTACATGTAAAATTTTGTTCTTATGTGTAAAATTCTGTTCTTAAACCAGTTGTTAAGAATGTCTTATGGATATTTTTGCTAGGTTTGAGAAAATTTGAAACCAAGTATTTTCTCTAATAAATCACTCTTGGTACAGTTAAAAAGTACACTTTGTTTTTGTCAATAGGCATATTTTAAAAAGTAATCATGTAGCCAGTTCTGTTTTGAGAAACATAAAGGTGAATCTGTCTTGGATATCTGAAAGTGGGCAGTAAGTGATCATTCCACTGGCCCTTAACCTGGTGATTATTTTGATAATGCTTATTAAAACATATCACAAATTAAATCTGAACACATGTGTTCTTATGTGTAAGTAAATTTGAACCAGGGCAGAACACTCTGTAACTGAATGAATAGTACTTACATATAGAGCACTTAAATCATCAATAAGACACATTCACACACGGTGGAAAACAGACTCTTCTTTAAGATAGCCATGGTCTATAATTGATTCTATTATGTTATTTGAGCATCCTTATGACCAGTGTTTTGAACTCTGCATCTGGTAGATTGTTTGTCTCCATTTTGTTTAGCTCTTTTTCTGGAGCTTCCTCTGTTCCTTCATTTGGACATGTTTCTTTGTCTCCCCATTTAGCTGCCTCCCTGTGTTTGTTTCTATGTATTAGGTAGGGCTGCTATGTCTCCTGGTCTTAGTAGAGTGGCCTTATGTAGTAGGTGTCCTATGGGGTCCAGTGGCACAGTCTCCCTGGTCACCTGAGCAGGTGCTCCAGGTGTGCTTCCCTTGTGTGGCTTGTGTGTGTCTTCCTGTTGTAGTTAAGCCTTAGTTGCTGTTTGCACATCAATTGAAGGAGTTGGCCCTCAGGCTGATTGATTGTGGGGACTGGCTGTGACTACAGTGGAGAGGCTGTTGTGCAGGGGCTGACCCTACAGAGCAGGATTTGCTTTAGCAGAGCTCTGGTGCCTGCCCTGGCTCCTCTTTGGGTGTATTATTTGTGGAGGCAGAAGGGAGGTGTTCTGGCTCAGTCTGAAGCGATCAGCCAACTAGGCTGTTGGCCCTGGGGCCTCCTGCCACGGTCAAGCTCAGCTGCTTCCTGTGCCCTGCTCGGGTGCACCTGGCATGAGCCACAAAGTGATCCTCAGATGTGTTCCACCTGCACTCGGCTTGGAAATGCCTGGGAGAAGCTAAGCTGCAAACCAAGGCTGGCTGCTGCTAGGGCCCGGCTTGGACCTGCTTAGTAAAGAGGTATGGAGCATGCCAGCCAGATGCTACTTGTTTGGGTTTGTGAAACTTTGAGAGGTTTTAGGAAAGTCCAAAGCATGAGACAAGACGGACTGTATGGCGGGCGCATGTTGGTAAGGGCAGGATCTCAGGGACTCACCAGGGCAGGGAGAAGAGCGGTAACCAGGTTGCTGAAGACTCAGATATGGCGGCTGCCTGTGTCTGCATGCTCAACAAAGGGACAGTGGTCTCTGCCAACACTGCTGTCTGGGAGAAAGCTGCCCCTCCAGCCTTCACCTTGAAGCCAGACAATTCAGTTCTTCCCCATGTGTCCTTGGCACCTTTCGAGCTGCTGCTCCAGCGCTGGAGCTCAGCAAGTGAATTTGTCAGCAGGTAAGTCTGTGCACTGGCCCTTTAAGAATGCTTGAGAATCCCACAGTCCTCCGTTTCAACCACAATCTCTACTGGTTTTCACAGCCGGAAGTTGGGGGTACTTCACTTCCTGACACTGATGCTCTGGGTTGGGGAGCCTGGTGTTGGACTGGGACTCCTTGCTTCTCTGGGGGCACCTCCACAGCTGAGATCTTGTTCCCGATTCTCTACCACCACACATGGGTGTGGGACCAATTCATTTTGCATCTTTGCCCCTCCTAGTCTCCATGTGGCTTCTTGATATCCATAGTTACAGGACTTCTGTTCAGCTAGACTTCAGGTGATTCTCGTAGATGATTGTTCTCGTAGATGATTAATATGCGTATTAATCATCTGAAGATGTTGTAATTTTGATGTGCTCACGAGAAGAAGCCAGCACAGAGTTTACCTGTACTGCCATCTTGACTGCAAGAGCCTGGTGGGATAGTCTTGCAGTATTCTCGTCTTTTCTGGTTGGGTTCATATTTGTGTCTTTGGTTTAGCTGACTTTGGTCAAGGCTTGTCTTCAGTGTCTTAAACCATTCTTATCCTGTGCTGTCTTTCATGGGGCTGCTCCCTTCCCTATAATCAGGGTTTTTATTACTAACTGTAAAAAGTGATTAGCCTATTGGTCTACAATATCTCAAAACTCAGATTGGAAATATACTGCTTACTAACCTGTTGAAAGGATGCAACTCTCTTATACTTCCCTCCTGTCATCTCCTGGCCTCCAGTACTTATCACCCTGGAAGTAACTTTTCTTTGGGTTTCAAGGTCTCTCTGTTGCTGAGGATACTGCTTGCTCTCTCTGGGTTCCTAGTGGTCAGCATTCTGTCTGGGAGGGTAGGGATGATGTTTTGAAGGGAGAGTCACTTTTAGGTTGGACCACAACTGAAAATGACTGGTAGATATCACACCTCTCATGGAATGCAGCTAAAATTCTCTGGATTAGCAGCTCTTGGTTTTATGCTTCAATCATTTTATGTTCACTAACTGTGTGAGCTACAAAATGAATGTTTGATTTTTAAAAAACGCATACCATTCATACTGGGTCATCTATAATTTTTCAGTTAAAAGTGTCACTGTTACTAAATATTTCTGCATGTTCCCTCACATTGATAAAAAGTAAAAACAAAGTTTTGAGACCTATTTAATAATGAAAATAAATATCTAAGGCATCATCTGAATAATTAAATTGAAGCTGCCAAAGGGTATTGTACTTGAAAATTAGATCTCTTGAAAGGCCCTTTTGATAAATTTTATCAGATAGTTTACTATCCTAATTTGATTTAACAAATATTTTTAGACTATGTGCCATCCATTTTGTTCTGAGCTGGAAACTGGCATGAGTATAAAGCAGTTTCTCCATTTAAGGAATTAACAATCTAATTAGAATATACTAATAGATAAGTGTGTGTGTATGTGTGTGTGTGTGTGAAGCAATTAGATAAAATTGAGGATAATATATGCTTATGTTTCAAAATAAGATATTTAGACAATAGGTGTGTTAGGAAGTCACAATATTGAGAACATTTTGAACAATTTCTTCAATGTGCCATCCCTTCTTCTAATCTCTTCTCAGCTGTGAAGTTTGACTCAGTTTGAAAAAAATAATATCCTGAACAAAACAATTTTAAACCTATGGCTTTTTGGTATCTACTATTATTGCTTTTCTCTCCATGTAATAAAGGGGCAATGTGTTCCTTTATCCTCTGCTTACTCTGGAATCACTAAGACACTTTTTTTACTGTCTTTTTTGTCTTCCTGCCAGTTGCATCTCATTTCTTATTTTGGTTTTCCCGACTGCAATCCAAAAGGCTGACCTAAAGTCAGATTTAGTTTCCTGGAAAAAATAGTTTCTCTCTTATTTTTGTCACCTTGTTCTCCAGCTTTAAGTTTAACTCACTAGGAGGTCTGTTTCTATTATGTCCCCATTTAAAGGTGGCATAAGGTACCATATATCTCTTTTCTTCAAACTTTTTTTTTATAATTTACAATTTTAGAATTGTAAGTTTTCAATATTTGTGTATAACATATTTCTAAAAAAATATAAGGGGAAATATAACACAAATCTACAAATATAATATTCAGAAT
Source organism: Pteropus medius (assembly GCF_902729225.1). Lineage (NCBI taxonomy): Eukaryota > Metazoa > Chordata > Mammalia > Chiroptera > Pteropodidae > Pteropus > Pteropus medius. The sequence goes on from NW_024349800.1 coordinate 43,401,903, forward strand.
GGATACTGTAATAAAAATTGAAATTGCATCTTTAGCTGAAAGCTCTTTTTTGATGAAATCACAAAACTCTATCTCATGTTATATTTAATGCTTTTGTAAAGAGTAAACTTCGAAGAAATAATCTGAAAATGTGCCTAGCTGGAATAATGGAAAAGGAATGTGGTACATCACAAATCGATATAAATTTATTTTTGAGGAAAGCAAAATGACCAGCGTGGACAATGAAATGTTTCAAGCACTATAAAATGTATTGAGTTCCAGAAACCAGACAATTTTGTATAAAATGTCCTTTAGATTTGTTTCCCCATGATGATAAACAGTGGGAAAAAAATGTACTAAAAATACACAAAAAATATTCTGAGAAGCATATTAAATTAGAGAAATAATAGTGTCATAACAAATTCCATAAAAGGACTCTCAGAAAAGCAAAGCTAATAGAACTAGTATGAAGCTTAAAACGATGAATCCAGCTATCGGTCAATGAGAAACAACTGAAAAATTACCTCAAAATTTTGGAAAAAAAAATCTCCAAATGAAACTCCTAGAAACAAAGCCCGAAATCACACTGGCATAGATGATTAAGGTGAGGTTTCACGTTGTGCACCTGTATTTATTCTGATAATGCACCTGCTAATGGTCTCTGTATCCTCCATGGCTCTATTTAAAGTAACCCCTCAAAAAGCCTAGAAACTTCTATCCATAGGTTTGATCTTTTACTACAATTTAGATTTTTTGGGTATTCGCATTTTTTAAAAATATGATCTTATTTCCTGGAAGCCATTTCACATTTTGTATGAATAAATTTAAACATAAATAATATATGCATATTAATCATCTGAAGATGTTGATGTATGGATTATAGCCTTATGGTCTAAATGATCAGGGAGCCCTGTGATGCCATATGAGTTTCTCCTTATCTAGAAAAATAACCTAATTGATTAGTCTAAGTATAAAAATAATAATTATACCTAAACTATTCTTTCAGAATATGGTTTGAGATATAAAAACAGACTAACAGACTAATTGTTGTCAATCTAAGGATTTAAGGTAATAATTTTGAAGATAGAGGAAATGTTTATCTGGAATCTTTTCCTGTTTGAGATGTGGCTCCTTCAAATATTAGTTTTGTGAAGTCAGGCAATTTATTTAATTTGTGCCTAATTCTTTCTTACCTGGAAATGAGGAAATTAGTAGTGCCTACTCCATAAGATTGTTTTGAGGATTAAACGAGTTAATATTTTAAAAGTGTTTAGAACAGTAGGCAAATATTTAAATATAATCTAAGTGTTTGTGTAATATTATCCATCTCCCAACTCAAGGACTCCCTCCAGCTATGTCAAATATGTTATTAAACTCGCCCATTAAGTCTGTTTTCAATTTTTGAATTTTTCATTTATTAAAATTTTATTTTGAAATCTCATAGTTTATTTCTTTTGTGTTTTGCTTGCTGCCTACATTTTCAAAACATAAAATTTCCTTAGATATATTAAACACAATTATTTTATAATCTATATTTATAATACCCTCAAGTTTTAGGTCACTTGAGTTTAAGTTCTTGGTTGGAGGGTTTTTGGATCACCTAGGAAGACTGAATTTCAGCAGGGAATCCATACAAGGGCTGATATTTGGTTGAAAATTTTCCTTTTTATTCTTCTCTACTCAGTGCCAAGGTTCAAGATAGGTGATTTAACTTGCTGTCCTTTGGAGCTAGGAGTGAGCACAGACTTACTTCTACTTCACTCTTTTTCTGCAGACTTGTTTCTACTTCACTCTTGTTCTGAGGTCTGAGGATATAGTTCTTTTTACATGAGTCTTCTTTACACAGAGACCTCCCCCACCTTTTGATGTACTTCTCTCGCCTCACCTCTGGGAGGCCTTGAAAAATAATCAAAACTAAGTGTCCCTGGATTCAGCAAATGCTCTTGGAGCTTCAGTTGAGTTTTATTTTATTTTTCTTTCCGATTCTTAAACTTACTCTTAAATTTATTTTATTGTATTTTAAAATAAATAAAATAAGTAAGAATTAATATGTAATTTATCTTCTTAACAAAGCTTTAAATTTGCAATGTTATTTATGACTGTGGGCATTGAGTTGTACAGCAGATCTCTAGAATTTATTCATTCATCTTGCGTAATTTAAACTGTGTATCTGGTGAGCAACTACTCCCCATTCCACGCTCCTCCCTCACCCCTGGCAACCCACAATTTTAATCTCTGCCCCTATGAATTCGACTTTTTTTAGAAATTTCACGTAAGTGGCATCATGCAGTATTTGTCCTTCTGTAACTGACTTCTTTTTCTTTTTTTAAATTAAATTATTGGGGTGACATTGGTTAATAAAATCATATAGGTTTCAAGCATACAATTCAATAGTACGTTATATGTATATTGCATTGCATGTTCACCACCCAAAGTTAAATTTCCTTCCATCACCATATAATGGACCCCTCTACTCCTATCTACCTCCTTTTTCCTCCCCTTCCCACTGGAAAGTACTAATCCACTGTCCGTGTCCATGAGCCTCTGTTTGTCATGTTTGTTTATTGCTTATGGTTTCATATCCCACATATAAGTGAAATCATATGGTTCTCAACTTTTTCTGACTTATTTTGCTTAGCACGATAATCTCAAGATCCATCCATGTTGTTGCAAATGGCTGAATTTTATTTTTTCTTATGGCTAAGTAATATTCTATTGTTTATATTTACCACATCTTCTTTATCCAATCATCTATCATAGGATACTTATTTCCATATCTTAGCCACTGTGAAAAATGCTGCTATGAACATCAGAGTGAAGATATCTTTGCAGGTAAATGTTTTCAAGTTTTTTTGGGTAAATGCCCAGAAGAGGGATTGCTGGGTTATATGGTAATTCTATTCTTAATTTTTTGAGGAACTTCCATACTGTTTTCCATAGCAGCTGTACCAATTTATATTCCCACCAGCAGTGTATGAGGATTCCTTTCCCCCCACAATCTCTCCAACGCTTGTTATCACTTGTGTTGTTGATAATAGCCATTCTAACAGGTGTGAAGTGGTATCTCATTGTGCTTTTGATTTGCATTTCCCTAACAGCTAGTGAGGTTGAACATCTTTTCACAAGTCTCTTGGCCATTTGTATATGTTCTTGGGAGAAGTGTCTGTTCAGGTTCTCTGCTCATTTTTTAACTAGATTTTTTTTATTTTTTTATTTTTGAGTTGTATGATTTCTTTGTATATTTTGGATATTAGGCCCTTATGGAAGGCATTGTTTGCAAATATCTTCTCCCATTTAAATGATTGCTTCTTTGTCTTGATGGTTGTTTTTGCTGTGTAGAAGCTTTTTAGTTTGATATAGTCCCATTCAATTATTTTTCTTTTACTTCCTTTGCCTTTGAGGTCAAATTCATAAACTCCTCTCTAAATCCAAGGTCCTTGAGTTCAGTCTGTATGTTTTCTTCTATGCAATTTGTTGATTCAGGTTTTATATTTAGGTGTTTGATCCATTTTGAGTTAATTTTGGTGTCTGGTGACAGAGAGCAGTCTAGTTTCATTCTTTTGCATGTGGCTTTCCAATTTTCCCAGAACCATTTATTAAAGAGGATTTCCTTTCTCCATTTTATGTTTTTGGCTTCTTTGTTGAAAACTATTTACCATATATATGGGAGTTTATTTCTGGGCCCTCAATTCTTTGGTCTGTGTGTCTGTTTTTCTGCCATGCTATTTTGATTATTGTTGCTTTGTAGTATAATTTGAAATCAAGCAGAGTGATACCTCCACTCTTGTTCTTTTTTTCTCAGGATTGCTTTGTCTGTTTGAGGTTTTATTGTGCTTCCATACAAATCTGATGATTTTTTGTTCTAGTTCTTTAAAAAATGCCATTGGAATTTTGATGGAGATTGCAATAAATCTGTATTATGCTTTGGGTAATAAGGTCATTTTAACTATGTTGATTCTTCCAATCCATGAACATGGAATAGCTTTCCATTTCTTTGTGTCTTCTTCAATTTCTTTTAATAAGGTCTTATAGTGTTCATCATTTGGTCCTTCACGTGTTTTCATTAAACTTATTCTTAGATATTTCATTATTTTTGTTGCAATTGCAAAGGAATAGTTTTTTTCATTTCTTTTTCTGAAAATTTATTGTTATGCTATGGATTTTTGTACTTTGATTTTGTATCCTGAAACTTTACTGCATTTGTTTATTGTAGCTAATAGTTTTTTGAGGAGTCTTTAGGGTTTTCTTTATAGAGAATCATGTCATCTGCAAAAAGTGACAATTTGACTTGTTAATTCCCTATTTGGATGCCTTTTATTTCTTTCTATTGCCTGATTGTTCTAGCTAGGACTTCCAGCATGATACTGAAAAATTGTGGCAACTGTGGATAGCCTTGTCTTGTTCCTGATCTTAGAGTGAGCATATTTTAGTTTTTCACCATTAAGTATGATGGTAGATAGCGTTTGTTATATATAGCCTTTATTATGTTGAGTTACTTTCCTTCTATACCCATTTTATTACATGTTTTAATTATAAATAGATGCTGTATCCGGTCAAATGCTTTTTCTGTATCTATTGATATGATCATAAGATTCTTATTCTTTATTTTGTTTATGTAGTGTATCACATTAATGGATTTGCATGTGTTAAGCCATCCCTGTGCTCCTGGGATGAAGCCCACTCGATCATGGTGTATAATTTTTTTAATGTGTTATTGTATTCGATATGCTAGTATTTTGTTTAAGAGTTTTGCATCTGTATTCATAAGAGATATTGATCTATAGATTTCTTTTTTTATGTGTTATCTTTACCAGGTCTTGGTATCAGGGTAATGCTGGCTTCATAAAATGAGTTCGGAAGTATTGCTTCTTCTTTAATTTTTTGGAAAAGTTTGAGAAGAACGGGTATTAAATCTACTTCGAATGTGTGGTAGAATTCACTAGTGAAGCCATCTGATCCTAGAGTTTTACTTTTTGGGAGGTTTTCAATGATTGTTTCAATTTTCATACTGTTGATTAGTTTATTTAGATTTTCAAGTTCTTTGTGATTCGGTCTAGGAAGGTTGTATATTTCTAAGAACTTGTACATTTCTTCTAGGTTATTGAATTTGGTGACATATAATCTTTCATAGTATTCTTGTATGAATCTTTGTATTTTGGTGGTGTCTGTCATAACTTCTTTTTCATTTCTGATTTTGTTTATTTGTGTCTTTTTTCTTTTTTCCTTAGTCTAGTCAGGGGTTTATCAATTTTATTTATCTTCTCAAAGAACCAGCTCTTTGTTGCAGTAATTTTTTTTCTATTGCCTTTTTGTTATCAATTTCATTTAATTCTGCTCTAATTTTTATCATTTCTTTCATTCTGCTGACTTTGGACTTTATTTGTTCTTCTACTTTTTAACATGTAATGTTAGGTTGTTTATTTGAGGTCTTTCTTGTTTCCTGAGATAGGCCTGTAATGATATGAACTTTTTTCTTGTTACTGTTTTCGCTGTGTTGCAAAAGTTTTGATATGTTGTACTTCATTCTCATTTGTCTCCATGTAGCTCTTAATCACTCCTTTGATTTCTTCTATGACCCGGTTGTTCTTTAGTAGCATACTCTTTAATCTCCATGTTTTTGTGGTTTTTTTTTTCACTTTGTTTTTTAGAGTTGATTTTCAGTTTGAAAGCATTATGTCAGAGAATATGCTTGATATGATTTCAATCTTCTTAAATTTGTTGAGGCTAGTTTTGTGTCCCAACATATGGTCTATCCTTGAGAATGTTGCATGTGCACTAGAGTGTATAATTTGATGTTTTGGGATGTATAATCAGAATGTATAATCTGATGTTTTGGGATGAAATGCTCTGTAAATGTCGGTTATGTCCAATTAGTCTAATGTGTCATTTAAGGTTGATATTGTCTTCTTAATTTTCTGTTTTCATAATCTATTCATAGCTGACAGTGGAGTATTTAGGTCCCCTACTATAATTGTGTTTTTGTCAGTTTCTCCCTTTAGTTCTGTTAATAGTTGCTTTGTATATTTTTGTGCTCCCTGATTGGGAGCATATATATTAATATGCATTATGTCTTGAGGTATTGTCTTCTTTATCATTATGAAGTGTCCATCCTTGTCTCTTCTTACTTTTTATATCTTGAAGTCTCTTTCATCAGATATGAGTACGGCTACATCGCTTTTCTCTGGATGCCATTTGCTTGGAGTATCTTTTCCATCCTTCCTCTTTGAATTTATATTTGTCCTTGTAGCCGAGATGTGTCTCTTGAAGGCAGCATATAGTAGGATCTTGTTTTTTGATTCGGTCAGCTACTCTGTGTCTTTTTTTTGGTGAGTTCAATACATTCACATTTAGAGTGATTATTGAAATATGAAGTTTTCCTAAAGCTATTTTATCTTTTGTTTTCTGATATTTCAGTGTCTCCATTGTTTCTTTGTCCTTGTGTTTCTGCCTGTTATTTTAATTTAGTGGTGTCTTGTGGATTTTTCCCCTCTATTCTCTCTTGTTTTATGTTATGCATCTCATTTCTGGATTTTTAGTGCATGGTTACCATTAAGTTTATGTAAAGGAAAGTTATATATATATGTGTGTGTGTGTTATTATTGTGTGTGTGTGTGTGTGTGTGTATGTTATATATATGTATGTATATGTAAATACTTATATAAATTTTATATATATATATATATATATATATATATATATATATATATTTCCTTTTTCTGCTGCATTTGCCTTATCTCCATTCCCCTTTGCAGATTCAGATCTTTACTACCTCCCCTTTTCTGTTTTTGTTATCTCAAATTATGGCTTATTTTACTTGGCATAATGTCCTTCAGTTTCATCCATGTTGTTCCATATGGCAGGATTTCCTTCTTTTTTAAGGCTGAATAATATTCCATTGTATGAATATACCACATTTTCCCCTTCATTTACTCATCAATGGACATGTAGGTTGTTTCCATATCTTGGCTATTGTGAATAATGCTGCAATAAACATGGGGGTACAGATATCTCTTTGAGAGCCTAATTTTATTTTATTTCTTCTATATTCAGAAGTGGGATATCAGGCTCACATGATAGTTCTATTTTTATTTTTATTTTATTTTTTTGAGGAATCTCCATGTCCTTTTCCATGGTGGCTGCATCAATTTACATTCCCACCGCAATGTACAAGAGTTTCAATTTCTCAACATACTGACTAATGCCCTTTGCCTTTTGTTCTTTTGATAACAGCTATTCCAACAGGTGTGAAATGATACCTTATTGTGGTTTTGATTTGCATATCCCTGAAGGTTGGTGATAATAAGCATCTTTTCATATATCTGTTGGCCACTTGTATATCTTCTTTGAAGAGATGTCTATTCAAGTCTTTTGTTTATTTTTAAATTAGGTTATTATTTTAATTCTTGATGTTGAGTTATAGGAATTCCTTATATATTTTGGATATTAACCCCTTATATTTGTAATTAATGTTTCTTTATTTGCTGTATGTTTTAGGACCATTTCCAGAGACTTTAAACGGTTGTTCTTTTTACATAATTTTTCACCAGTTTCTCTGGGAGTTGAGGGGGAATGAGTCCGTGGAGCTCCACATGCTGTCCTGAGAGAAATGGAACCCATGTATTTATTTTAAATGATATAATGAACATATGCAATAGAAATAATATACACACATGCGAACTACAACACTGACACATTCAAATCTCTGTATGTGCTCTTTATTTATAACATTCCTCTGCTTTCTTCACTCCTTAAAGTGACAAAGTTTTGGAATTTTTGTTTTCTTTACCTTGAAAAATTATTTTCCCTAGTAATTATGCAGGTCTCAAATATACAATGTTTAATATTCATTATTTTTGAAATCACACAAAGACTGTGTGTTTTCAAAGCTTTCTTTCTGGCTCTCAGTTTTTTACTGAGTTTTTATATTATTAAGATTTCTCCATATTGCAGCATGTAACTGTAACTTGTTCAGTTTATTCTATATAACCTTCCACAATGTAAATTTATTTATAAACCTTTCACCCTTTGGTGGATACTAGGTTGTTCCCAGTTTTTCTTTTTATTCAGTGTTTTGCTCAGCTCTATGACTTCCATCCCCAGTCTTGACTGAAACTGGTGACAATAAGTCATTTAATATTTCTATGATGCCCAATCAAATGAACTCTTTTCGGTCCTGCTCTTACAAGACCACACATTGCCATTCAACTGAGTTGACTTCTCCTTCCTCGTAAATCTTGCTTTCTTGATTTCCATGATAGCTCTATTGTGGTTTATCTCCTGCATTTCTGATCTCTTCTTCATAATCTCCTTAGTCCTTTCCATCTTCTTTACATGGCCTCTAAATGATATACCTGAAGGCCTGATCCTGGGAACCCTTCTCTCACTGGACTCTCTCTCTTTTCATGTGGAAAATATCACCTGCAGTACTTATTAAAATGCAGAGTTTCGGGGGGTGCTCCCAAAGATATTCTGATTAATGGGTATAGGATGAGACTCAAGAGTTTGCATTTTAAATAAGCATCACTTCTGAATGAATGTAGATATTTTTCAGAATTTATTCTATTGTTTCTTTGGAAAAAATTCTGTTTTGCTCAATTTGCAATGTCTTCTAGAGGTTTTATAAAAGTTTTTTTTTTCTTAAGAAATCACTAGTACTAATAACACTTTAAAAAATACTATATTTAGAATTGCATTTAAACAGCAGAGTAGCTGTCAAGCAGAAATTATATAATATTTTCTATGCTTTGGATATGGTACACACAGAAGAGCACAGGTCCATTAGTTACCAGAACTGGTGGAATATCTTTTATAGTTAGTGGTGCTGGTCAGGCTAAACAAGTCCTTCAAGCAAAGGTAACTAGACAGGCTCAAAAACCTTAGCCACCTCATGTGAAAAAGTTGATTGATATAAAGGCTTGAGTCTCTAGTATCTGTAGATTTGGGCAGTGCGGTGTTGGTATGCAAGGCAATGCTAATAGGTAGATATCGACCAGTAAATTAGTCTTTTTGTAGGTCACATTTAGGATTTTTGTTTTTACCTAGATTGGAACGAGATACCACTGGAGAGTTTTAGACATGGTGATAAGGTGGAGCAGAATGTCCCTGGTTTCAGATGTATATTTTGAAAAGCTCACTCTGGCTGCATATGGTGAATAAAATGAGTGTGGGAGAATGGTTGGGAGGTTATTGTCAAAGTCAAGGAGCAATAGACTGTAGCTTGAATTAGAGTGGTAGCAATCAACATGGAATTTGATTCCAGAGATCGTTGTGACTTATGATCAACTGGGCTTGAAATTAGATTGGATACAGGAAATGAGGAAAAAAGAGGTTTGAGAAACTTCCAGGTTCCTAACTAGTACTACTGCAGGTGCTATGGAATGAGGAATGGAATGATGCTGAAAGAGGCCACTTCTGGGTCTTTGATCATATAAGCAGGGGCGTCTTTAGATCTGAAAGGTAGCGACCTACATAGACAAGTCTTATCTTGTAGTTTTTCTCTTTTAGTGAATGAACATCTAAAAAAATATCCTTTTTTTGTATATTTCACATATATTAATCTCTCTTTTCATTGATAGCTTTTCCCACCTGGATGAAAACACGGTGCTGACAATTTTTCTCTCTTGAAGAGAGAGTGCCTTGGCTCTCTCTCTGGTCCAAGTCCGAATATCCAGGGAATGCACTCATTGGTCCAGCTTGCTCAGGTGGCTATTCCTGAGCTAATTAACATGGTCTGATGGGTGGGGCCATTAAAGGCATAGCAGCTACTGTGGGAACCATGTGAACAAAGCAGAATGGAGATAATTAGGGGATTGTGGGTATATTCTACAGCTGGTGTCCACAATATGCTTGTTGAGAAAAGTAGAAAAACAAGTCACTCTTCACAGGTCAACACTGCTTTGGTAATATTTGCCTGATCTTGTTTTGGTTAGAACACAAGCACCCATAGTACTTTCCTTAGTACTATAAAGTACTATAAAGTACTAATGAAGTACTTGCCCTAGTATTTGAGCTGAGCATTATAAAGTACTATAAAGTACTCATTTTATGTACCCAAGTCTGGGATGAGTTATTCCAGGCACATAAGACATTTTATTTTCCTACATTATGATTTACTTCATGTAGTCCTCCATTCTTGTAAAACTGCCCCCCGCAAAATAAATAAATAAATAGAAAGAAAGAAACTTGGATATAGTAAATGTGTTATAGTGTCATCTTGTCATACCAAGAAATTATCAATTTATTCTATAAGAATATGAATTTTATATACTTCCAGTTGTGTATGAGCAATCCCCGGTGCTCCAGCTCCTTGTTATAGTATTCTGTTCCCTCCCTCACCCCATTCTCTAAAATCTTACTCATTTTACTTCAGAAAATGTTAAGTGATTTTTTAAAAATTTCATACTCATTCACTTGTTAATCTTTCCATCATTCCACTGAGGTTAAATGCATGTAAAGATTAAGAAGGAAAATGAAAAGATAAATTGGTTATGACTAAGAGGGAAAAAAATTGGAACACAATTGCTTGAATATAGATGTCTTAGGCAAAGAGGAAAAGCCAATTATCCTATGCTGAAAGGTTATAGGCAATAATTTTAAAAGCTTTCTATATGTATAATCATTTTGCATCAGTGTGTGCTTGTATCTTTCTCTTTACATGCCCATATTTATAAATCGTAAGTTGTACTTCCTACAGCAGTGACACAATAAGATATCCTTTTCTCTTCAAGTAAACACACTATGATTTTTTAAAAGGTTGGGAAGATTACTTCCTTCAGGCTCTCCTTGCCTTTTTACTTTGGTTTTAAATCGCACTTGTTTCCATTGCATATGTTTCTTTGAGAAAATCAAGGTGTTTTTGATAGACAGGAATAATGAAATTAAAGAGTATTGGAAGACGTAACTGCTGTCTGACCTTTGAGCTGGGTGTAGGAAATCGAAGGCTCCTTACCTACTCTCCTGTCCTTGAAACCTATGATCTGCCTATCGTTCCCACAGTGGGAGCCATTTTCAAGGATGTAGCCTTGAGAGCAATGTGCTGTTGAGACCATATGGATGGTATATGTGACTGAACCTAGTTAAGATCGCTATATAAACTCTTAAGATTCTGGCAGGTGGATGTGGAGATCTACTTGTCTTGTGATGCCAGAGACAAGCCTTGTAAGTATGTTCCCTTTCTTATTAAACCTAGTACCTACCAATCGGAGGGTCTGCCACTTCCTTCATTCTCTCCTTGCCTTTCCGATAGGAAGGCCAGTCTCAGATTCATCCAAGAAGTTCCTGAGGTTGGGACCCACTAGAGATATTAAAAACATGTCTTGTGGTTTAGGAACTTAGACCAGTAGGAAGCTCACATTTTTGTGTGTTTTAAGCCCTTTGAGATTTTTTTTCCCTAAATTATAACAACTCCTAATTAGACATGTATGATAGATTGTAATAACAGCTGAATAACGAATAAAGGAAAACCACCAGCTAGGATTACTTTGATATACTCATTTTATCATGAAATATAACCTAAATCTTTTTCAATGATAGGCTTAAGTAAGATAAGCTATCTTCCATATGTCTCTATCACTTTCCTATTTTTCATTCACTGTAGTTGTAGGGATATTTTGAGTCAGTATTCTCCTAAATTGGTTTTTGGAATTATCCCTTGAGTTAGAAGCAATGTTTAGAATCAGGAGAAATGTACAGAATCTCTTATTTTGTGCCTTTCATAGATACTGAGAAAAGAATGATAATGGTGAGAGGAGAGGAGTGTTGAGTCAACGCATATTTTTCACGCTGTTCATGCTTTACTTCTGCCATTCATTAACTTGTGCATTCATCAACATTTGTTTAACATTTATTATGTTTCAAGGAATGAGGGAATAGCAAAGGAACGCAATTATTGCCCTTGTGGAACTCCCAGTTAGTGTGAAAGAAAGATATGCAAACCAGCTATTAAAATATGAAATGATTAATGCGCTAGGGCAGACCGGAAGTACAGAGCAGCAATGTTTAAGCGTTCCAGGGGTTGAAGAGATTAGTCAGGGGAGTATCTTGGGGGAAGTATCATTTGAATTTCACATTAAGGGATGAATTGCTATCTAAATGAAATGAAGAGAAAGGATATTTCAGTGACGAGGTATCACATGTGCACAGGTGTAGAAAATATAAGCCCATGGGAAGTACTGTGTGTGGCTTTCCATGGCTAAAAACTTTGAATTCCTGCTGGGGGGCGGGGAACATGTAAAACTGGAGAGGAATGCAACAGCCAGGACTTTCCCAAGGTGATGGGGAATAGGTTTTCTGTCCTACTTATGAAACACCATTATCACTCATTTTTTTTTGTGTGAAATCTTCCCCAAAGCAATTGTCTACCATGGAAGTCATCAGAAGTCAGATTAGTAAAGCTTTGAATTTTCCTGATTAATGATCAGTTCTGCATTTCACTCGGTAATGTGTAGGCTAGGCCTAACCTTTATAACCATTTCTTTAAGTTGATAAGCCAAATACTATTCGTTTTGCTCAGTCTTAAATACCAGTGAGTGCTACTGTGAATTCATGAACCTCTGTTATTTGTGAAATTACCTCTATTGTTACAGTCTGACAAATTACTAACAGATACACATCATGCAAAAAAAGCACATTTAACTGCTTTCCTTGGCATTTTATTCCTTCCCCCCATGATTGCTGTCATTTCTTTTTTAGCTCTGTGTTAAATCACAGTCTAATTATGCATCATCACTGCAGCTCATAACAGTTGAGGCTGTCTCACTCCTAAATTCTAAAAGCAACTCTGTTGAGTCAGGTTCACAATGGGAGTGTTGTCACTTTCTTGGTCTTGCTTTACCCTCTGGGGCTTTGGGATTTGTGAGTTCCATGCTTATGATGGAAATCTGCTCTGAGAGAGTGAGGTGCTTAGGAAAAGTGTTACGCATTGGTCACTTGGGTAAGGTGAGGAATAAGGAGCAAACAGAAAACCATCTCCCAGTTGTTTGCCAAATTTAGGTGACCTAATTTGTTTTCTTTTTTCTAATGCATCTTTCTAATAAAAAGGCATTGACTAAAAAGAAGCTGAAAGTGAAAATCTAGAGTTTTTGACCAAATATAAGCGTTTGGATCAAAATACTTAGTATAGTTACAAGTCAATTAATCTCTGTTTCTTTAGCTGTCAAATGAGTATAATCCTACTCTCCTACCTCAGCAATGTATGAGGATAAAATGTCCAAAATTATTGCTTGGTTCCCACATATTAAAGGTGGATTGTTCAACCCTTTATTGGTTCCCACATATTAAAGGTGGATTGTTCAACCCTTTTTCTAGGCAATGTTGCCATTTTTTATATGTGATTTTGATTAGAATTTTATGTCTTAGAAGTTGCTCTATTACTAGTAACTGGGAATAGTAACTGTTGAGCCCTCATTTAGGGGTCTAAGTTGATTGAGGCATGAGAGTGGTCTCCAGTATATTTCAGGGGCTCCATGACCTCTTATTTATTTATTTATTTATTTATTTATTTATTTATTTATTTATTTATTTATTTTACTTCTCTCATATTTTGATTTTGATGCCTCTATAAAAAGACCAATGAATTTCAATAGGTTCACTTATAATTATAATCTCATCCAGGATCATCACCTGTTCCCATTTATGAGCACTGCCAAGGAAAAGTGGTACATTTTTATTTTTAATGAAGAACCAGCTGCTTTAACAGATGTTTCACCAATTTAGAAGATGCCTTACCCTTCTTCATCAGTTTAAGAACACCTAAATGCTCTCTGCATATGCAAAAACTGATATAAATACTTTGCATTCTTGACCGTTAATTTCTTGGAATAAATAAATAAAAAATTATTCAACTCCCCAAATCAATAATCAATATATAATAGCAGATTACACAGGCCTACCTGCCTTCCTCTTTATTTTTTATCTTGAAGACCAATGTTTAAAACCAATGGCTATAATGTGTGATAGTTGGTGCTCCTAAAGATTAGCTTTATTAACAATCCATCAGTGTAAGTATAATTGTCTCCATTTAAAGGTGCAGAATCAGAGATTTAGGGATGCTAAGTTCATTTAGCTAGAATTAGCAGAGTCAATCAATATTCAAACTTAGATCTCTCTCACTTCATGTTCTTTTCATTCCTACCTGCTTTGTCAGCCAGGCATAGTTCCATGAAAATTTTCTAGTAAATGCACAAAAAATATTCTTTCATAATTCTCTGAAGATATATATTATTCAGGGTACTCAAGAAAGCCCCTCTTAGTAACCTCAGAGCATTGACATTGAATAAAAAATAAAGAATTGGATCTCTTACAGAGATAATAGTAACAAAGAGAATTTTAGATCATCATATATCCTTAGGAAGATAGTTCCCAGTAGGCCTTGGGCCAGATTTTCTGTGAAGGAGAAGAAATCTGAGGTGTGCTGGTGGAGGTGACTAGCTAGTGTTATAGTGTCTGCTGTGTTCTAGAATGACTTATGGACTTGAAACTTCTTCCATGATGTCTATGGACATCACTATACTCAAGGTTAGACATTGGTTTTTACGCCCAAATTCTCCAAGTTACTCTTCAATGCCAAAGCAATGACTTTGCTGGGAGATGGGAGGTTAGAACATAGCTTACAATTTAATTTCAGAAACTTCACCATCTATTCCTAGTCAGCTTTGTACAGATGCTTGTTTTATTCAAGCAGCCATGAGCATTTTGTTTTGTGAGAAGGGAAGCTTTGTTGATGCTTCATACATTCTAATTCATTTTATTTTCTTGAAATTAATTAGAAGAGAAACAAAACATAATTTCCATTTGTTTCCCTTGATGAGTTTTTTTTTTTATATCAAAGCTGAATTACTTTTCTGTTGTTGTCTTGATCATTTAATAGAACTAGGTAACCTTGTTTTCTTATTTGCTGCTCTCACATATTTAACATCTCTTGCCAGGAATATTTAAATCTATTCACTCAATATCCATCCATCCATTCGTCTGTCCGTCCGTCCATCCATCCATCCATCTATCCATCCATCCATCCATACAATGCATTCATCCATTCCTTCATTAATCCATCTAGCCACTCATTTATTCAGTCATCAGTCATTCAACATTCACTTTCTTTTTGGTCATTTTATTTATACTTTATTGAAATATTTTATATAAGTACCAATAATTAAAGTGACATGTTTTCTCTGTGCATGTATTTCTTTCATTGCAATACAAAGATGATATTATAGGAAATTCATAATATACAATCCTGATAATGTGAGAATAAATGGATATACACTCATCAAAGGCAATTTAGTAATATCTTTCAAATTTTACGATAAATTTACTTTTTGACACAGTGAATCCATTACCAGTAATTCATTCTAGAGACATGATTGTACATACAGGCAAAGACATATGAATAAAGTTAGAAATAGAAACATTGTTAAGCTACAAGTAATCTAAATATTTACCAATAGAAGTCTGCTGAAAATAGTTATCCATTTTTCTGTTAAAAGACTATTTTCAAATTAAATTTAAATTTTTTCCTAGTCTTGCCCCTTCAGTATTAGTTTAGTAGGTTAATTACATTTGAAACAAATAATGTCTTCACCTATTTGATAATTCACTCTTTTCTCTCCAGGCAGAATACCTTTCTGTTCTATTCTTAACCTAAATTCATATATTTATTAACAAATATTGTATTGAGCACTTACCATGTGGCAGGTAATGCTTCAGATGCTTGCAGACAAAATTCTTTCCCTCACAGAGCTTACATTACAGAAGGTAGACAGAGAATCTGCAATACATATAAACAAGGAAATGATTTGGAAGACACTAAGTGGTATGGAAAAAAATGAACAAGGCCAAAGGTTGTTTGGAACACTGAGATGAAGATCAGGCTCCAGTTTTAAGTAAGGTCATTAGGGTTGATTTCATTGAGAAGGTGACATCTGTGCAAAGGTTTAAAGGAGAAGAGGGAGTTTGCCAAGCAGAGATATCTGTAGTGTGTAAGGTCAGAGTAGTTGTACTGAGGAATGAGAGAAGAGTAATAGGAGATGAAGTCGGATGAATAATGGAAAGCCAGATCATATGGGGCCCTGCAGAACAATCAAAAGATTTTTCCTTCTGAGTGAAATGGAGAACCGTTGGAGACTTTGAGCAGAGGAGGGACACAATTTGACTTACGCGGTAAATGGAGCTGTGTTAAAAGATTAAAGGATGAAATCTCTTTCAGAGCCAATTGCAGTCATTCAGGTTAGAGGTGGTGGTGGCTTGAACTTAGTGTCATAGCAAAGGTGGTGACAAGTAAATGAGGTTGAGAGTGAAGCCATCCAAATTTCCTAAATGTAGATATGGGATTTAGGTAGTTCCCCATTCATTAAAATACGGAAGGCTGTGGGTGGGTCAGTTTGGGAAGAAAAATATCTGAAATTTGAGATGTCAGATGTCCAAATAGAGACTTTAACTAGACAGTTAGAATATAATTCTCAAGTTCAGAAGCAAGGTCTAAGCTGCAGTTTTATATTTGGGAGCCTCTGGCATATGTGGGTATTTAAAACCGTGAGACTGGATGAGATCACAGGAATGAGCAAAGGTATCTCAACATTGTGAGGCTGGGCAGGAGAGGTGGAACTAGTGAAGGCCATGACCAATGAAAAGTAAGAAAAAGGGAGTGTATTCTGGAAGCCAAGTGAAGAAAATATTTCAAGGTGGAAGGAGAGATCAACTCTGTCAAATGCTCTTGTTAAGTCATGTAAGCTAAGGACTGAGTGGCTGATCATGGGTAATTTATAACCTTTAGAAGAGTAAACACTATAATCTTAATGATTATACAAGGACTTTTGTTTTAAAATTGACAAAATCATGACTAAGACAAATATTAAAGAGAATGTATAAGCAGTATAATTTTAGGAAAACACTACAGCCATTTTGAGCCAAAGATCTTGAGAAACTTTAAAATAATACAAAGCAAAATAATATATCTTAGATTGTCACAACTTCTTTATATTGTTTTGAATGTTTACATAAAATACTTCTATGATTTGAATTTAAAAAACTGCATTTTAAGGTATAATTTGTGAAGTCACTTTACTTCTGTTCCTGTTTAGCCCATTCCCCTACCCTTATATCTTTTGCACATACTTTCAGTATTCCTTATTGCAGATATTAGCAAATGCAAATACATACTTGTTTTCCCTAATTTCTTACTCAAAGGAGAGTATATGGTAGACACTTTTTCATACTTTCTTTACTGAGCAGTGTAACTTAGAGGTTTTTCTACATTAGTATAGAGTTTCCTTATTATTTATGGTTGAACAGTGTTTCATCATAGTTTATTTAAACCATTTATTTTTGATGGATACTTGGAATTTTTCCTAACTTTCAAAATTAGATAATGCTATGACCTTTATACATTTCACATGAATTCAAGTATATCTATAGGATAAATTCCCAGAAGTGAGACTGCCTGGTAAAATTTTATATACACTCTCAAATTTCCCTTCCTCGGGACTGTGCTATTTTGTATTTCTTCTGGCCAAGATACATGAGTACCTATTATTCTAAGCCCTTGTCAATACACTATGTCATCAAATTTTGGGTTTTTGCCAATATGATAGATGAAAAATGGCATCTCTTATGGTTGAGGCTGAGCACATTTGTATATGTTTAAGGACTATTTGTACTTTTTTCCCCTGTAAACCTCCTAATTATATCCTTTCCCCATTTTTCTATTTTTTTTATGCTTTTCTTCTAGATTTTTAGAAGCTTTTTATATATTAAGGAGATGAACTCTGTGATATGAGTTGCAAATATGTATTTTTTGTTATTTACCTTCTAGCTTGGACTTTTTTTGCCACGTAGTAGCTTTTTTTTTTTTTAATGCAACCATGCATTTAAATTTATATTTTATTTTAGAGCTTGTAGATTACAAGTCAGTTACAAATGTCTTCTGCATTCTAAGATGATAAATGGATTTTATAAATTTTCTTCTAGTAATTTTTGATCCATTAGAGTTTGGCCTGGTCTTTGGTGAACAAAGTTTGATCTTTTTCAGGATGGCTACCCCCAAGTTCCAACTTTATTTATTAAAAAGTCCACTTTTACTTTTATTCGAGATTCTACCTTTATCGTACATCAAATTCCCACATGTATTTGGGTCTATGTTTAGACTTTCTATTCTGTTTTATTGGTCAGTCCACATTATCTCCTATCCCACCACTTTAATTATTGAGGCTCTAGGGTACATTTAATTTAATGAGGTTCATCCTCATTCTCTTCTCTTTCTGAGTTTTCATGGCTGTAAACCACAGTTTGAGTACTTATGGAATCATTCAGTATACTTGTACTTATGACATTAAATAAAATAAGCCAGGATTTGTTTTTAGTCCGTAGTTATTTAAAATACATTTAAATTTCATTTCATTTAATTATTCATTTATTCCATCGATGTATCTTGATTTCCTATTATGTGCTTTGCACTTTTTACATACTTAGAAATATCAGTGAACAAAACAAACTTATGCTCTCTTGTAGCTTGTAGCCACATATATTAGTCCTGAGTCTTTCAAGAAAAGTTATATTTGATTATTCTCCATGTCATCTGAGATTGAATTAAAGCAGCATATCGACTTTGCCATCTCAATATTTTATGAAGAAAAAAATCTTCAAAATCTTGTGCAATAACATCTATAATAAACCCTCTTTCATCCAGAATAGTTAAGAATATGTAGAGTATTGAAGAAAAGAAGAAAGTGCCAGAGAAAAACAAGATATTCAAGAAATTTATTGTTCCTCCACTTATCTCAGTTGTAATTAAGTATCATTTAGTATATCATAAATTTGCAGTACAGTGATCATAGGAGCATTTTAGTAGTTGACAAGGCTAAGAAATGATCTTTCCTGTACCATATCAAGTTTCAAATATTTGACTCCTAAACTGTTAATAATAAAATTATAATAATATTTTTTGTTGTTAAATTCAAGGTTTATTCTTGAATCCAAATAGCTCCAGCGGATATTTGGCAACAGGCTTGGCTTTGGCTGAATAGTGCTTTTAGCACTTGCCCACTTAGTGTGGCATAATAATTTATATGCTGAGGTCCTTTACTATCAATCGTTTTTTCCAAAGACAAAAGCCAAAGTATGGAAATAGCAGAGGTATAGTGCCTGCATGTCAGTGGCATGTCAGGCTCATGCTAATCTTTTAATGAGTTAGAAGTTTTCTCAGCCCCAGATAAACTGTCCAGTGAGCAAAACTTATGTAGAGGAAGCTTACCTGGGCTTTGGCCTTCTGCCATATAGGATCATCTCTTAGTCATTTAGTAACCACCAAAAACCTAGAATAAATTGTTTTAGGCTTTGGAGTTACAAAACCAATTTATTCACAGATGTAATTAAAAAGACCTTATTTAAACAGTATACAACAAACATTTAAAACTGATATTCAAAATAATTTTCTACAGGTCTTTATTTATATCATTGCTTGTGCCTGGAACCTCCTCCCTATCTTACCTGCCTTATTTTTCAAATCTGAATAATTGCCTCTATAAGGTCATTCTTTCTGAACTAGTTTTCAGGGAGTTAAGAGCACTTCAATAGTTATCCATAGTATGGTGATTGCCTCATAGCCCTTGGGTAAATACAGTGATTCTCAAATTTGGCATTCATTAGAATCAATCTGGAGGGATTGTTAAACCACAGATTAGTGAGTTCTACCATCAGATTGCTGTCTGAGTAGGTTTGGGGTAGGGTCCAAGAATTTACATTTCTGACAGATTCCCATATGAACTAATGTTGCTGGTTGGGGACCACATTTTGAAGACCATAGGTATATTATTATAATCAAGGGTAAATGTTTTGTTTCTGTACTTGTCTATGAGTTTACTAAAAGAAAATCAAATTCAGTTTCTGGAATCTAAAAAATATCTATTATGTAGTAGACATTTTATTAAGTATCCATTGTTTAAATGCACAGAGAGCTTTATTCAGTAGCACTATTTTGAGTGTATAAGCTTTCACAGTTTTTGTACTTGTGAGTTACTTATTTTTCCCCTGGTAGCCACCAGCTATTTTGGGGAAAACTAAAATTTCAAAGGTTACTGATTAAAGTGAAATCTGAAGCACTTAAACAGGAAATATTGGATTATTTACTTTATTAATCACTAGCTAATATCTGTAAAAGAAGAAAACACAGGTCCCGAATGACATCACTCATACTATAAGCCCATGATACCAAACCTAGATTTAATACCTGATCTAATTGTACCTTCAACCTCTCCCAGAAAAATAATCTTAATCAGTCTAGAATTTTCTGATCAAGCACCACTATGGTAATCTGTCACATGGGCCTTCTCTATCTCCTATAAAAAGAAGAGACAATCGGTATGATTAAAACTCATTCCCTTTTCTTTCCCCAAAGAACAGGTATCCTGACCCAAAATAACTCTTTATTTTCTGTTGTTAATAGCTCCCTTACCCCACTCTTCTTCCTGTAAAACCTTCTATTTTGTGTACCTAGGAGCAGTCTTCTAGTTGCTAGAAGGGATGCTGCCTGATTCATGAATTGCTTAATTGAAGCCAATAAGATCTTCAGATTTACCTGGTCAAATTTTTTTAACCTATCAAAGATAGTTTTAGATTAATGTTTTATTTATAGGAAAATAGAAATATATTCTTTAATCATTAGTGTATTGGTTTTGTAAATACTCTCAAAAAAAATCTTAGCAAAGATTTCAGGTATTAATAATCAATTTTACCACTGCCTTCAAGTGAAGTCACATAGAATACATTTGAAACAGGACTTACTCCCTTAATATCGACTGTTAAAATGATTACTTTTGCTCTATGGGGGCAATGATCTAGGAATATAGTTCCCCAACTGGAAATAATAAATGACAAACATGTAGACAATTGCCAACAGCAACCACACCCTCCAAAAGAAAAATAAATGGATCAGAACAAAAATACCTAGAACATTTTCTACAAAGTGAGGATGGAGAGGAATGAAGAAGGAGAAGAATAGCCAACAGAATGATGAAATGAGCATTTCTCACAATACAGTTTTATGTCATCTAAAGTGGCACTCTATTTTGGTATTGGCAGATTAATGATGGTCCCACTCAAGTCTCTCTTCTCTTTTCATTAAAGCAACCTGTGAAGCAACAACATTTGGAGTAGCCTTCCTTCCTTCAGGCTACTCCAAATTTTTCCTTTGCCGTGTGGAACTGAAGAAACCGAGGGTAAATCTGGGCAAAAATTTAGTTCATTGAACTACTGAATCAAAATACAGCTTGGGATACAAGATACCAGAAGCAAATATTTCAAAATAATCTGGAAACAAAGGTTAAAAATGTTGACAACGACATACGCATTTATCTTTCTTCCCACTTCTAATTTTTACTTTAAAGATTTTCTCATTCTCTGCCCAAATATTTGTTGACTTGGGAACTGATGAAAGGACAGAGATAAACAAAATTTTTGTCTGTGACCTTACTCTTTGGCTTATGTTCATTAAAATGATAAAAATGAATGAGGTAATTTTTATTCTGCTCTTTCATATTTCACCCCCCTTCATTTCACTTTTACTTTGCTCTTTTTCATGCCTACTTTCCCTAGATGCACCTTCCAATGCTCGCACTACCTGTAGTTCAAAAGTCTTTTCAGATGTAAAAATCTCTCCTGCATTTATTGTCTGGCTTTTAATATTTAATGCCTTTCTTTTTTTTCCTCACACCTACTAGTATTTTTCTTTCCCATGGATTCGATCTCAATGGCAGCTGGCATTGTCTCCATTATTTTATCCTATTCACATAACTATTGTCAAAGCACTTACCTCTGTTTTACCCCAGAGGAGAAACTAGTGGATAAAGAATATGCTATACCTTTTCTTTCTTTCAAAGAACAGACAGCTATTTGTGTGAAATGTCTCCTTTGTAAATTTCTTCATATTTCCCTTTACTAATTAATCTAGTCTTTGTTATTTAAAAAAGCATTGTCATTCTCTTCTAAAGAGTTGTTCTATGTTGGAAACTTGTAAATTCTTACCACCTACCTATACAAAAGCAAAATATTTAAGAAATGGAGAAAAATCAAAAGCAAGATAGAGGACACCATTTCACCTATTGTATTTCTTCTCTTTAAGACAATTGTGTAAGACTTCAAATTGTATATAAATGCCTTAATTCTTGATTGATATGACTCCTAACTTTCATGAAACTCAAAACACTTAAAGAAGTAGTTGGTTACAATTATTCCTGGGCCTCGGGATCCTCTGGACAGTATTAAAAAACTCTAGGTGTCAGAACTTAACTCCTAGAGATTTTATTTCAATTGATTTGGAAGGGTGACAAGAAGTATTTTTTAAAGACCTCCCAGATAATTCTAATATACAGTTGAAATTGTTAACCATTGATTTATCATCAGATTGATAAACTGTGGGTGTGCATACAGACCCAAGGGCACCTTTATGACACGAGGCAAATCATAGCTTCTCAACGTGTGTCTGTTTTGGGGTATATTTCTAGGAGTCCTAAAAGATGACATGAATGATGGCCTCACCATGATTTAGTTTCCCTCTGTCTTTTCTTTTGCACAGCTATTACCAGTCATTTCTTTGAGAGAAAATGTAAATGTCCAAAGTATTGATGAAAATCAAGATGAGCAGATTAATGAGTGGGAAAAGCAGAGAGCATCCTTTACAGTGTGGAACAGTGAAAGAGAGTTTATGTGCTTTTGTTTCTGAATCTGGCAAAGTGTGCCACTATTCTAGTTACAGCCATCATGTCAACCTCGTCTACAAGCTTATTGTTGTCTGTCTATAGAGATGTGACATTAAGTAGCCCATATACTATGTTATTTATTTGTTTATAGGTTAATTGTTTGAGGTATTGATCTCTTGGGCTCATTTTCCCATTCTTTCTCAAATACCCTTTCAAATCAGCATAAGCTAGGACAGATTCTCTACACAGGGGACTCTTAAATGATGCAGATTCTTTCTTCTTGGTGTCTTTTAAAAAACTACTCTTGCAAGAAAGCATAATCCAGTACAAATATTGCTACCGCTCCAGAAGTTATTGCAAGGTGTCAGGCCCTTACCTTTGGTAGGATGTAAGAAACTAATTGGGAGACACCAAATTTTTGACTGCTTGCCCTTTTGATTAATTTAGCAGTGAATGAATAGAGGGAGGCCTCTTAGTTATCATAACATTTTATAAAATTTTCAAAAAATTACTTGAAGATGAAATAGTTATACAAGAGCTTCTGTGAGACTCTAAATCTGCCTTTCAAAATCCAGTAAAAAAATAAAAGCTTAATTCTGAGCAGTGAGGATACATATTGTCACCTGCCCCCCCACCCCCCAATTTTCTACTTCCCATAGTTGCAATTACACTGTCACCTCTGCCTTAATTTTGCAATGATTTTGTTTTTTTAATTAGCAAAAAGTAAATTCAAAGCCTGCTGCTTCACCAGTGGGTGGGTACGTGAAGGAACGCTGGATTAGGGGCTTGCAAGGAGATTTTTAATTCCCTTTATGGGATTGTATATAAACAGAAGTGGGAAACTCAGAGGCTGAAGAGCACAATGGGGAGGCGGCACCTGAAGCAAAATCTAGAAATCAATGCCAAGAAATCAATGCAAAATCTGAGCTGGCTTCTGAGAGTGAGGGCAGAGAAACTATTATGAGCTAAGAACCAGAAAACTGAATATGAAGGGAAAGAAGATTCCAAAGTTGAGGACTCAGTAAGCAAAGCAGGGTCAAGAGTAGGAGCTTGAAATGTAGAGATAGAAAGGATTTCTGGGAGCAAAAATAGCTAAAATCAGAATAAGGGTTGGCAGAGACTTCAGAAGTGAGATGACAGGAGGTGGGCCAGAGCCCTGGGTGAATTCAGCCAGGCAGAAACAGTTTGCTGTAGTTGTCTGAATTCTGCCCTTGATTTTGCACTGTTCTCTTATGTCTCCTTTTTTTCCTTTGGTGTCATAATTAAGAAACATATTTTATTCTTGGAGTATGTAATGACACTCGATATTGGACAAAGAAAATTCTATGAGTGGCTAATCTGTTTCTTGAGAGCACTGGTGCAACCTCTGTCTAATGAGTTATTTTTGGGCCATTTTTTTTTCTTGAGTATAATGTCTAGCTTTTTTTCTCATACTAAGAATCCAGATGTCTCTAGGATCATATCTGGATATGTGCTCTTGTTGAGTAATGTGTGTTTTCTTAGCCATTAACACAGGTAGAATGGTAGAGAATGAGTGTGGAACTTTCTGGAACTTCAAAGTCCTTAGCCATTACTGAAACTTAGTGGTATTGTAATCAGGAATGTGTTCTACTGTAAGTGATAGAGACCTCCCAAACACTAGCCTAAACATACAGAGATTATTTGTCTCTGATGCCAAGAAGTCCAGGAGTGAACAGTATGAGACGGTCCCCAGTGATGCCACTGGGTCTTGGTTTTTTTTCTTCTCC
This sequence comes from Pteropus medius, assembly GCF_902729225.1. NCBI lineage: Eukaryota > Metazoa > Chordata > Mammalia > Chiroptera > Pteropodidae > Pteropus > Pteropus medius. Next base: position 43,426,315 of record NW_024349800.1, read on the forward strand.
TACACGCCTTTAGTGTGTAGGCTTTATTATCATGCTTATAGATGTATGATTTCTAAGTGGCTCTCATTTCAGTGTTTCAGGTAATAGGAAGAGGAAGTAGTGTTGTGTGGCATGAATGGAGTTAGGTGTCTTCTCTCCTATAACAGAAATCTTCAGTTTGTACATCGATCACCCTAACTTTGTCACATGGCCACCTACAGCTTCAGGAGAGCATAGGGAAGTAAGTGTTTTTGTCCGAGCACATTGTCACCCTTAAGCAAAATGGATGGTTTTTTAGTTAGATGGTAGAGAGGATCTTGGATGGATAGCTGCCAGTGTCACATAAGAGCCTATGGATAAATGCAGGACTAGATGCATTCTTAATACTTGAAGATTAGACCAGTTATAAGACCAGTGTCTAAATTAATAGTGAGATTAGTCAGATAATCTCTGCATTAGTCACAGTCAGTGGATAAGATCTGAGGCACTTATTTTTCTTTACAAGGGTATCACTATTTCCATAAATTAAAATATATCTTTAAGCAAGGAGAATTTTATTTGTGTTTGCATTAGATTTATGAATAGGATCAAAAATATATCCTTTTTTTGGTCTGTTTATAGTCCTTATCTCCAACCTCTTCCACTCATTTTAAACCAGAAACCAAATGTTGGCTCTTTGGCAATATAGAATTTTGAACATGTGTTGTTTATTTTCAGAAAGCATTGTGTTTCCTTAAAAAATAATGTCAAACTTCAAACTTAGGTAGAATAAATCTAGAAGTGGATTTCTGAATTTTATTTTTATTTCATAATAATAAGATACATGTTTATTTTATTATTTCCTCCTTTCTTGCACAAAAAGTAGCCTACTATATGCTCTTTGAGCTTTTTAAAAATTTACTATTTATTGGAAATAAGTACTTAAGTTAATGGAGATCTTCCTCATCCTTTTTCATGGCCGCTTAGGACTTCATTGTGTAGACATAACACAGCTTGTCCAAACAATCTTCTACATATGGGCATTTAAGGTATTTCTAATATTTAAAAAAATTTTGGAAACAGATTTTGCATATGTATTTTGATATTGTGAGAAGTGTTTCTTCAGTGTAAATTCCTAGAACAGAGATTGTCGTGTCAAATGTAAACATAGATGGAATTTTGGTCAACATTCCCAAATTCCCCTCCATTAATTGTGCAACAATTTGCGTCTCAGTTTGGGCTGCCATAACAGAGTACGGCAGACTGGGTGGCTTAAACAACAAAATTTTATTTTGGAGAGTTCTGGAGCTGAGAAATCCAAGATCAAGACACTGGCAAATCTGGTGCATAGTGAGGGCCCTTTTCTGGGTTGCAAACAGCCAACTGTTCATTATATTCTCATACAGGGGAAGAAGGCTGGAGAACTTTCTTGGGTCCTTTTTAAGATTAGGAATCTCATTTAGGAGGGATCCACTCTCATGAGCTAATCACTTCCCCAAACCCCCACCTCCTAATACCATCATTGGAGGTTAGGATTTCAACATATGTATTTGGTGGGGAGGTGAACACAAACATTCTCTATTGCAGTTTGCATCCAAATTAGCAGTGTATGAGTGTCTCTGTCCCCCACAGCCTCACCAATCTGACAGGAAAGAAACAGTATCTCAGTGTGGTTTTCATAGTGGTTTCTCTTATTATGAGTGACAAGAAATACTTTTTACATATACTTTTTACATATACTAAGTAGCCATTTGTTATGTCTTTCTGTGAATTTTCTTTTCAAGTTTTTTGCCAATTTTTTTATCGTCTTTCTGAAACCTTGCTCTTTTCCTTATTCTCTTATGAAAGGCCACAAAGACCTGAGGAAGGAAACCAAAGTATTATGTGCAAGAAGCAGCTCCCAAAAGCTTATCTTCGCTTTGGTACCAGGCTAGTTGCTTAAGAATAAACTAGGTAATAAAGATCTATCTTCAAGTTTCTAGTTAAAAAAAAGGACCTAAGGGTGGGTCCTAGGATTCTATGGTTTTAGCAACTGCTCCTGGTAGTTTTGGTGCCCAGGTACATGGGGGGAGCTAATGGTAAGACTATCCTTCCTGGAACCAGACCAACTTCAGGACCTTTCACTGAGGAGAGAATAGACTGGAGGGGTGACTGAGGGTGGCTGGGGAAGACTGCCCCAGACCTTGGAAACATGCCGGAACATATTAGTACCCACATATTTTACCAGGACAGCTTCATCCTCCCTGGAGAGAATGGAGGCACTCTTTGGGCCATTTCTGGTCCTCCAAATGCAGTTGGATCACTGGGCATCTTGCCCTTAAAAGCAGGTGAAAACCCAGTATTGGATAAGGTCCCCAGTGTTTTTCAGTCATCTGGACTCACTTCAGATTGCCCACCTGACTGGCTGTTTTCATTTCCCTGGCTGTTTTATCTCTTGGATTTATACTGTCATTGCTCAGAGCTCTCTTTTGAGAGACTGCTCCTTTGGCTCTAGAGAAAGGATTCTCCCCCCTCGAGATAGAGGGCACAAGTGTTCCATGATTTTTTGGGTAGAGCTTAGGGGCAGCAGCAATCCAGTTTGAATGTGGGCCTGAGCTACCTCTTCTGAAGATCTGTTTTTATGGTAAGGGCCTAGTTTTGCTTAGGTTCTCTGTTTATTCAGACGGAAGTCATGGGAATTGATAAGTAAAATGCTTCCTAGAGTGACCACAGATATAGATGTAGTGAGCTGGGCCTCAGTGCATGAATACGTTTTATCCTTAGATCATAATACAATATATGACAACCTGGTAACAGTGTAAATTCCTGATGCCCATATTTTCCTAGATACAATTGTTTCTCAATAAAAACTAGGTAGGTCTTGATAATGATATTTTCCTCCTTATTAAGAAAAGATTATATTCTTATTTTTTAAAAGTGACGATTTAGTCCAAAGATTGAAAGGGTGTACCAGTCAAAAGAGGAGACGTGGGAGTAGTTGAGGTTAAAACAGAGAATTAGCAGGCAAGCACAGTTAGTTGACCCAGGGACAGAATGTTTCCACGGTGTACCCACCTGGGTTTTCTTGTCTTTAACATTCTGAAACTTTGGCCTAATTCTCATACTTATAGAACTTTGCTTTCAGAATCTCTGAATAAGGGATAACTTTAATATAACATCAGAAACCACTCAGAAGACTTAAGTCTGACTGACTTAAGTCTGAGATATGGCCAAGTGTCCTACAAAGTGGAAAAATTGAGTCAACTGTACTATTTCTTCAGGTGAAAATATCCCCCAAATCACAGATTTTAAACTTGGAAGAAAACTTCTTAGAAGCATTTTCTGATGTATAGTCTGAATATTCTTTTGGAATTATCCCCAGGGGAGACAAGGATCTCAGAGAAATGTCTTTTAAAACATTTATTTTAGTCATTAAAAGTAATGTAGCTCTCTTTCTTGTAAATGTAGAAAATACAGAATCTTTCTTCTTCTTCTTCTTCTTCTTCTTCTTCTTCTTCTTCTTCTTTCTTCTTTCTTCTTCTTCTTTCTTCTTTCTTCTTTCTTCTTTCTTCTTTCTTTAAAATCAATTTCTTCCTGGGATTGGTCTGCCCTCTAGGTGGACTTCACTTACAAATTGATAGAAACTGTTAGTGTCCTTCACTTAAGTTAATGGACTCTAGTCCTTCTCTAGAACTTTCCTCTTAGCTCTTTGATGTAGCCCTCTCCCATCTACCTCTTTCCCTCCCCCACTTGGATGCCATCCTTGACCTGTAGAGAAGTTCTAGAATATGTGTGATTGTTCATTTCCACAGTCTTTTGCTATGGAATCTCATTATTGGAAATAGATTGCAAGTAGCTTATCTTTAATGTTCTCCTGAAGCATATTTATTTTCTGCCAGTTGGTAAATACCATTATGCAATAAACATGGCATTGTTAATAAAACCTACTTGATAGTTTAATCATTTCCCCCTCAAAAGTCAGAAGAAATCAAGACTTTCTTATGTTTTGGTTTGTCTGTTACAATCAGTCTAACCATATGGAAAGAAAGGACTTACATTTAATTTGTAAGCCACTAATTCTTGCCTTTCTGTTATTTAGTTGTTTCACGAAGTTTAGTCAAAGATGTCATACAACACAAAGGTATTGTAGTTCAGGGGCAAAGGCCATTGAGAGATGCCTCATAGATTCTTAAATTTGGTCTTGTGTACCTTTTAAGGTAGCGGGGAATTGAGCTCATGAGGAACTCCAAATTTTGAGTCAAATTCAGCCATATTTAACCAATTTGAGTCAAATTCAGCAATATGTATTTAATAAGTGATAGCTATGTAAGAAAGAGGATGTTGCTTTTTTTCTTTTTCTTATTCAAGAGAGATTATTTTTCATCTCCACTCAGTAAAGAACCAGGGGATGTGGTTAGGTTAGATGCCAGAAAGAGTTTCCTTCTGGCTAGGATCTCTTTTTGTGGTTATGAGCTCTCTTTTTCATGAGGGAAGTGGTTTTCAGAGTGTAGAGGCAACTGCAGTCTTTCTTCAGGTGACGTAAATACTCTTTTATCTATAATATAAAAATGTCTGTATTTTGGGTTCTGCCATGTATAAATAATTTACTTGCAGTTTTTAAAATTTAAAACACTGGTAGAATTTTGGTGACTAGCGTGTGAGAACAGATGGGATGGATGATCTGTAAGGTCTTTGAATTTTTTGATAAGAATGATGATATGGTCCAAAATATAATGGAAACTATTTTCTTAAAAGGCTTCCATTTCTGCCTCAAAATGAAAATACAACATGGATATTAAAAAGCCTAATTTATTTGTAAAAAAAATCAGTATACAATAAAATTATGTATAATGTAGATAAAACTTCGTCAGAATCCTTCATCTCAGATATCACATCAGTCTCCATACAGGACCCAGGATTGGAGTTCACTAAGAACTAGTTTTTCAAATACTATGTGTCCTCCCCTTGCTGGAAAATAACTGAGTGAATTAAGAATCAAGGGTAGCCCATATCTGTTTTGGCTATTACTGCGTGGTTTGGAACAAAAACATGAACGAATAAAATTCTCTCACTTGTTTATTTGAACTAAGAAACATGAAGGGAAGTTGCCAGTTAGTGGTAGAACTTGAGGTCAGAGAGTCGTAGCAAACTTATGACTCAGTACAAACCATGGAAGCTTAAGATTCTCTTTAGTGAAGAGCCGAGACTGGAACAAGCATTCATAGAAAAGCTGAGATGCCCAAAGGGAGAGATTTTAGGGCTTCTGTGCTTCTAATTTCTTGAAACCTCTTGCAAATATACAACCAGTCCTGAGATTCAAGATACTTATTGCATTGTTAAACAACATTTCGCTTCATTTGCAATTTTATTTATTCTCTTTGCAGCCAAACTAGCCATACTAATCAGTTTTATCTAAACACAAATAAGTTTCGAAGGGATGTGTTCAAGAAGCAATATATGGTGACAGAAGGAGATTTGACTTTGAGTGGTGAACACACAATGTATTACACATATGACGTATTAATGAATTGTACACTTGAAACCTGTATAATTTTAAAACTGATGTTACCCCAATAAATTTAATTAAAAAAATAAAGTTAGTATGAAGAAAAAAAAAAGAATTCTCCAAGTCATTAATAAGGACTAGAAAGAAATAACATCAAATCTTCAGATATTGATGAAAGAAAATAAATAAAAGAAACATGTATTTTTTAAAACTTTGTGTACTTTGCTGACTGTGAATTTTTGTTAGACAATAAAAATGAAAGGTCTAGTAAAAAAAAGAAGCAATATTTTTCATATTCTTTATTTCACTGGCTCATTTTACTTCTGTAGTAAGTACATTTGTTTTCTAAAATACAATACTATTAATGTGAATAATTTTAAAAGATGTTAGTGACATAATTTTTGGAAAACTGAAAATGAAATACATTGAAATATTTTAATACAAACTGATTTACTAAATTCAGTTTTTATTTTTAGTAATTCCAATGTATGTTATGTGCTTTTTTTTTCTCGCATTATAATAAGTCATACTCAATGGTTAAAAGAGAGATGATGAGCAATTTGATAAAAAAGACAAAAATGCATATGTAGAAGTAACTAGACATCTGATGCAACTTTTAAGTTTCTATGTCTATAGATATCACCTCCTTGACCTACACAATAAGTTGCTTTATTCTGCTAAATAATAGCTCCCAATTAGACACGTTAAAAATATGTTTACTTTAAAGCCTTACTCTTACTCTTGATAGAGTCTCATCCTGTCCTCAGCTGTGGCTATGGCAGTCAGATGTGGGGGAGGTACAGGCTGACACTTGGCTCTGAGTCTTTTCTCCCCTATCCTTTCCTAGGCATTGAATTCTTGGGTGTTGTGGACAAGATGGAAGCATATGGGGAGGCAGAAGTCTTCTTATGTGATTTCCCATGTGTCAGTGGTTGGCCTTGTCCCATAGGCTCAGTCTGATGCTCGTGATATCTATCTGCTGGTGTGAAGGTTTCCGATTCAGATGGTGTGCTTAATTTTCTTTGGGTGGCGTTTACATCTATCCCAGTTTTCTCTGTCACAAAGGCATCCCCTAGAGAAGCAGATGTGTTTCCCTTTCTTTCCCCAGAAGTACCTACCTCAAATCCTTGTTTGGATTGGACATCCCATCTATTGGGCCAGCAACTGCCTGGGCATACTCAGTCTATTTTTGTACTCTTTTCTGTGGAGCTGGGATGCTTTTATTCATGCTGAGGACTGCAGAGAGCTGGGACAAAGTGCCTAGGAACATCAAACTCTTTAAGCTCCATTGGCACGAGCTGCTCCAGTGGTCTCCATCTTTTATAAACCTGTAATCCAGGAAGAAGCATCATTTTTTTTTTTTAAAGTTTTCACGAACGACCTGTAAACTTTAAAGGAAAACTGTGAAGCACTCACTTTCTTCTCTCCACAATAGAAGAAGCAGACCAAAAAATGATGACATGGCATGCCTTTGGAGCTTCAGAACTGCCTGCCCCCCCCATGAATCTCTTTGGTATGCTTTTCCCCAAGGCATCACCAGAAAGGCCCTGAGGGTCCTGCAGTTCAGCAACCTTCAGCCAGAGAACTAGATGCCATTAACTCTTTCTAGAAACTCGTCTTCACAAACAATTATTTTGGCTTTTGAGAGAAAAACATCCCTGATTCCATTATCTTTTTTTTTTTTTTAAACACTCACCCAGTTGTCGGCTCCCTTTAGGATGTAGGGGTTGGTGGGGAAATTGAGCACTTGGTGGAAATTCTGCACTGTGCCTTTCAACAAGTCTTGAAGGGAGATGTTGACTCCAGCTCCAACTGAGGACAGCTCCTTGTCAATAGCGGGTAATATCTGCCTTTTGTCCAGAACAAAAAATCCAACTTTACCTATAAATCAGAGACTATGCTTGTCCCCAACTCTCAACCTTTTGTTCAGTGCTTTTCAAATAGTTGGAACTCAATAAACATTTGTTAAAAATAAAGACAGGAATAGTTTGGATAAGTTCAACTTTTCAGAAAAAATTTAAGAAACTTCCAAGAGAAATGGAAAATGTCTGATAAAATGAAAAGCTCTATCGAGGTTAGGATGGATTTATGAGAAGAAATCAGGGCCAAGTAATCTGACATAATTCTCTGCTGACATTCTCTGATGAAAATTAATGATTGGAAGATGATGTATTAAGATATTGTATGCTATTTAACTCAGGCAAAGTTGTGCATTTTATAAAATAGTAGAGAAAAGGGATTTGGAAATCAGTATTAAACCAAATATCAAATGAATAGAAGTAAGTATTGACTTTAAGGCTGTGCCTAAATAGGATGAAGATATCAACCATTTCAGTTTGTACCTTTTTGTAAAAAATTCATTTGACTTTTATTTGACTGACTTGACCAAATCATCTTGCTGTTTTGGAGTTATGGAAACAGTTGTGACAAGCTATTGAATGAGACAAAATAAATACAGATAGACTTAGGTGTTTATGTTTTTTTTTAGGTTTCATGTGGCTATTTGTGAGATTGACTTGTGTCATACAATTACAAGTTTACATTTCCTTTGAAGTTTTCTCTCTCTTTTTTTTTTCAAATGGAAAATTATATTTGGACTAGGGTAGATTTTAGGAAAATTTGGAAAGAAAGAGTTATCAGTTTCTGCTTTTTTGTAGGTACTAAGCTCTCCAAGATTCAGGGAGACCCCCACTCCATTTCAGAAGCAGTCCCTACTGAAATCATAGTGCATTGGCTCTTCACTCTGTCTCCCACTAAACACGGGAAGCTACTTAAAGACTGCACCCTATTTATCTTTGCATTATCAGCAACTATCACAGATCTTAGAATATAGTAGGAACACAATAATGGCTTAATGCATGAATGAATAATTATGAGGAGCCAGAATACCAGTCTTACAACTTAACCTTGGTCTTTTGTAGACCTGGAGTGAGATCTCAGTTACCCAACTGCTCCTAAAATTGCTGTTTTCTCCCTAACCTCTAATGTGGTTACTCAGGTCCTGATTATGGATGAGTTCATAATAGGAATTAGGATTTTCTCCAAAAGTGCAGCTTGCTTGCTGGGGCACTGCCAACTTCCCTAGCCTTGCTAGCCCCCTGGCCAACATAGACCCTCACCACTAGCCTTCTATTGCAGACCCATTTCAAACTTGGCATACCTCTTGGGAACCATTGCAAAACCTTTTGCGTGACCATGACCATTGTCTGATATCAGTCAATAATGAGTTCCATCTTTCCTGCTGCTTTGGAGACTGATATTGGAATTTACTGCTGGGACCAATTTCAGTTCATAGGTGGCTAGTCTTAATTTGAGCCAGTCCTGTGGCTCCAGAATAATTTGTCCCTGTTTCTTCCCTTGGCCCACAAACAGACAGGCAGATGAGATAACATTCAAGTTGCTCCAAGCTAAGGTCATCCTAGGATAGGAGAGCTTTTTGCATCCCTCTGTTCTCCTTTCAGCCACCCTTTCTTTCCACCAAGATCTTGTAACCCGTGCTGCTCTCGGGAGGCTGAGGGGCTTCAGTGTGCACCAATATTAGTGCCCTATTGGCTGGAGTTTTCCCCTTGGACCAGTCACTTGCCTCTATTTCATCCCCTCAGCACCGTGGTCTCTACTACTTTATTGATCAGGGGAATTGGACACTAAATGTTAAATATAAACTGCAAATTGTGTAGGTTTCATATACTGTATTGAAACAGTCCTATAGTCAATAAGTGTATTCCCAGAAATTATTGAACTATGTGGAGTTCAATACACCAAAAGAAGAATAAATGAAAAAAAATCGGGGGCTTTGTAAAAGTTATCAAAGCTATTGAGTCATCTGAGAAACATGGTTGATGACTTGTGATGGAACATAAACACCTATTATGGGAAATATTTCGAAGACTGAAAACCAACCTTTCTGAGAAGAAAATGATAATGTTTGAGAGATTTGGGTAACTTGTAAAAAGATGTATTATCTCTGCTGAGGAGTTTCTGGTCACCTCTTGATAATTTCAGCTCTTAAAAGGTAAAGAGAATACAAGTTTGATAAAAATGAACATTTATTGAATGCAAATTTTCTTATTCCTGTCCATTCATTATGTAAACACACCTCAAGGATTTGATGACTACCGAAAACAAAAAGAAAAAGACAACCAACCCCTGATAATTTATTTTCTTTTCTGATTATGTTTCCAGTGACAGTCCAAACTTGCCCCATTTCCCTCACTACCTCAAACACATTTTATTTCCCTTTCCCTTAGCGAAAACCATTAAATGTTATATATTACTGACATGATTATAACCATCTGATAAACTATCTCTATTCAATATTTCTTCACATTTTTACCAAATGTTTATATTTCCCTAAGATTTTGAAGGAAGAAATATCTCTTCTTGGCAAGACTAACCCTCTATTTTTACACAAAGTCTCATTCCCCAGCCTCTAAGAAGACGCTGTTACAGAGTCAGGTGCTATATCGTTGCATGTATCATCAGGTCTCATAAAAATAATCTTTCATTCTCTCCCTTCATCACTTAATACTATAATCTTATGTCTCTTTTCTTTTATTAAAAATCTCAGTAAAATAGCTTTTGAGTACTGCTTGCTATTCCTTACAACTTTAACCTAGTCCTTCCTTAATGAATTCCATTAGCTTTGGATGCTCATCATTCTACTTAAACTGTTTTCTTCAGAACTAAAGATTTCTTAATTAATCCTACACATTCTTCTTAGGCTTCATCTTCTTCAACCTCCTTGCCTATGGGATAGTTAGTCTATTCTCTCTTCTTGGTTAGCTCTTTTTGCTTTCATAACACCATGCTCTCTAAATTCTCTTGCTATAGTTTTAAAAAATAACAGTCTTATTGAAATATAATTCACATACCATATGAATAATTTTTAGCCAACGGAATGTGAATGAAAGTTATGTATGTCATTCCAATACTCCATAGACATTTGCAATGCTATTTTTCATGCTATGTCCATTTTTGGTTTGATCGTGAACCTATAAGCCACCATGTTGAAGATGGTGGAGGAACTGGATGGAAGAAAGAAAGACAGGAGACTGAGTTTCTGAATCACTGCTTGGAGAGGAGCCTACTGCCACTCAGAAGGACTAAATGTGGGCAAGAAATACATGCCTTTTTGTTTAAGCCATAGTTCACTTTCAGGTTTGTTTCAATAGCAGCTAGTGTTACCTAAATTAACATAATGATTATAGCAATTATGAATGCTCCATCAGCACATGAAAGTCAGTTGTGCCAATATTCAATATTTTTATTTGCTAAATGCATTACTGAAAACAATGTTCATTTACTTTTCCTTACTCTATTACTGTAAGTAAATATTTTTATATATTAATTTGACATGTGTATTTATTTTTTATAAATTGCCCAATTATTTTATTGTTAATGCTTCTCTGGATTCTTTACATTTAAGGACATAACATTTTATCTGTCATATAGATTGACAATACTTTTTTTTTTTTACAATTTTGTATTTTGTTATACTTTTTATTTTTTTGCTGCTTAGACATTTAATAATTTTATATAGAAAATTCTTTTATTGTTTTCTTTCATGGTTCTCTTTGATTGTTTCTGCCTTTGGTGTCATTTCTAAAAAGTCTTTCCCCACTCTAGACTTATATTCTAGTAGGTTCAAACTTTTAAAAACATCGATCTGGAATTTATTTGGTTTAAAAGTCTTTTTGTCTTTAATATTTGAACCAAAAGCTTGCTCAGAATAGGCTTAATAAATATTTGTTAAATTTGATTGTCTCCTTTGAAAAATGTAGGGTTGGATTGGATACGTGGTTCTTACACTATAATTTGTAGGTCAGCATCATCAGTATCACCTGGGAACTTGTTAGAAATGCCAGTAGGTCTGAGCCCCACTCCAGGCCTATGGAAGGGCCCAGCAGTCTGTGTTTTAACAATCTGTCCAGGTGATTCTAATGCAGGTTAAAGTTGACAGCCCCTGAAATAGAAAATATATAAGGCTGCTTCCAGCCAAAATATCCAAGAAGTACATGTTCTTTCATGTTAACAAAATCCATTGCTGTAGAAACATGATTCTGTCCTTATTTTTAGCAGAATATGAAATAGGAAAGAATATGTTCAAGGCTAGCCCTTCTGGGTGAAATCATGATCGCCACAAGGATCATATCTCGCAGGCCTCAGCGTCCACTCTCTGTGCTCATTTACTTAGGATGCTTCGTTTTGCCTTGCATGCCTTGATTTCTCAGGAAGCTTTTTCTGCAATGTCCCAGCAAATTTTTTCTTCCCATGCAGTACATTGCTGTGAATCTTTTCTGGCCCTGCTTCTCTGTCAAAACTCTCTACCTCCAGTGTCTTGGTCCCATCTGCACTCAGAGAAGAGAGTTCCAATCCCCCAGGGCTCTCTGTGCTGATGTGTTAAGTGCTTTAGAAGGCTGAATAGCTAGCCAGATTCTGGTTTGTCCCTGGGTAACCACGTGGGGTCCCTTGTCCTGCCACTGGTACCAGTGGGTCAAAGACCCTTCTGACATGTTCCCGTGATATTAGAGATCTTAGAGCCTAATCATGTATTCTTCATTTATTATCTTCCATTTCTTTCTACATTTATCCACTAACTTGAAACTATCTTCCCTTTTGCCCATTGTAGCCCTGGAAGATTCATCAGGAAGAGTTTAATAGCAGTAAACTGGGACCAACGTTTTAACAGAGTAATATTTATTTCTCTCATTTGAAGGTTAGTCTCTACTGGGAGATGTTTCAATTCTAACCTGGGGCATGGAATAGTGGGAGTTGTCATATTCCTTCAAGAATGGGCTAAGGACTTAATTATTATATAGGAACAAAACAAAACCAAAAAAACTCATCAAAAACAGGTTGAGAGTTCAAGCCCTTTCAACATAAGTCATGCTGATCCTGGGCACATATTTCTCTGAGATCAGAATTTAACAGCGATCTATAGCATCCTTAATCACATCAAGGATATGATGATGGGATTAACAGTTTTTGTGTAGAGGAGCATGTGAATGAAGTTTAGGTAGTAGGCGTAGGGATTCCAGAGGAATAAGAATGCTCCTTAACCCATAGACCAAGCTTAGTTATCTCTTTTGAGTGTGTGTGTGGTGTAATACTTTGAAAAGTCCCAAGATGCGCTGTTGCTTTACTGGGAAGCCGTAAATGCGAATCCCATTTCTTAAGGATAAGATCCCATTGCAGGGCTTCTGGCCTGGGAGAAGGCGAGGGTAGGGCCTGGGCATCCGCTTTCACACCCAGGCTCCCACTTGGAGAGGAATATTTTACCTGACAACGCATTCACGGCCGCAACTTCCCGCACTGTTATTACTAAGGAGCTCGTGTTTGGGGCTGGGGGTGGAGAGGTAATTTGCAGGCTGCATATGCTGATCTTTTCACGCAGTCCTCTTTCACTTGGTTTCCTCGGCTGCAGTTGTGCTTGATTGTCTCCGACCCAGCGACCTTATCCACGCTGTCTGCGAAGCACGCCAAAGCCTCCTGGCACAGGCAGCGGCGTTCCGTTCCCTGACTTGTCATGTCATCCTTCACCCTACCTCAGATCGCGACAACCGACGTGGTCTGCTCTGCCAACAGCTAATAACGAAACGGCCGCGGGGGAGGCAGTGACAGCGATGGCTGTTCAGCATTTATTTTACCTTTGGTTTTCGTTGCATAGAAAATTCCAGGACCTATGAGGTTTTAGCTGCGGGGGAGGTGTGGAGGAGCGTGGACTGGTTTTGAGGAAGGTGGGACCCTCAGAAATCTCTGCCCTTTCTCCTCCTACAATGCAAAGAAATTTGGGCTGAGTGTTCTCTGGTGATGCTTTAATGCCTCCTTTATTTGGATGTCTATCTGCATTAATGTAGCAAGGTTGACAGTGTATATCAAGAGTTGTATGTTGTCACTGAGACTCAGAGACTCTATATTTGTTTCCTGCATTTCATTCATAAGACCTTTTATAAATTCAGAAGTAAAACAGGGAGTTAGACTCCTACTACCATCTGCATTCTTGCTTCTTCATTGTTCTCATTACCAAAATGACATCCCATCTCACCTGCTTACACAGCTCAGCATTGTACAAGGAGAGCCAAGTAGGAACAGATGCTGTCCTGCACTCCAGGAGCTTGTAATCCAAGGCAAATGCCCAGATAGAGACAAACGTTATTTCTGTATCCCTTTCTTCTCTGCTACTTTGCTTCTCTGCATGCAGCTTGTTATAGCAAATGGCAGCCTTTATACTGAGATCTACCTCCCAGTCCTGTCTTGGTCATTTGCTAGTTGTGTGACTTTGGGCAACTCATTTAACTCTTCTGAGTCTCAACTTCCTCATCTGGAAAGTGGGTACAACAATGAAGCCTATGTTTTAATCTGTTACAAGATTAGGCTCAGTGCTTAGAAACTAAGTTGGCCTATAGTGAGTGTTCAACTCCTGGTAGTTGATATTTGGAGAGAGAATCTAATGATATGAGTGTATATGGATGGATTCAAGGCCCTGGATGCATATAGAAGAGTTAAGTTCTGTCAACCAATGACTTCGTATTAGCAGAGTCCTCTCCTCCACTGTCTCATCTGTATTCCTTCTGCCATTGAATCAGGTTACGGAGCTTATTGGAATGCTTATTAACTTACCACTTTGATATGAAATTGTCTGGATAGGTAGATACAAGCATTTGAATCTATCTATAATGATAGATTCATAACCTATCCAGATAATGGGTAGTTTAGCCTAAATATAACATCTCAGATAGCCAAATTTTGCTTCTGGGTGTTTTATAAGATATTGGTCTTTTGACTGATCTCCCTCGACTAGGTTTAATAACAGTTGCAGTTATTGCATTTATGTAGTTCAGGGAGAGGGTTCTATATGAATTCCTTTTTCTATTAACAAATATTGTGACTTTAAATCATGTTATTTGGTGTACTTAGGTATGTAATAATTTAAGTTGATAATTTGTTTGTGTATACTAGGATCATCCATTATAATTAAATTGAAGAACTTACTTCTTTAACGAAATTGAAAAACAATTTGTACTTCTCAAAATCCTTTCACTTGAACTTCATGATACTGACACTATTTCTACTTTCCACCTTCTTGCCTCCATATATGAAGAAAAATGCCAACCACTCAGTGATGTGAGGGAAAAGTGAGGATAATTCTTTGGAATGTTAAGCATTTTTCCTTAAGAGTTTGAAGGTCCAGTATACTGTAAAAGCATAGGGCCATTTTTGGAAGAAGAGACAGCAGATGGAATTCACAGTCTTGGCATTTTTTCACATTCCAGAAGCTGAAGCATGTGTGTGTGTAGGGGGATTTCTTGGTTATATCAATCATATTCTACCTCCTTTGCTGTTTGCCAATTGATATATGGATTACTGCAACAAGATTATAAACAATGCGAAGTCAAAGGATCTTTTAAAAAACTTTATTTGCCTCAGAATGCTTAGCATAATGTAGGGAAATTCTAAGTACTCAGTGGATTCTTGCTGAATGGAATCGAGGGATTCTTTCTGCTTCTCATTGCTTACCTAACATCAGGTTGCATGAAATGAGGTCATGGAAACTTGTTCATTACGTCTGCTCCGTGAATAGTAAGGCAAATGCTTATAGGAGGGAGGGTCAATGAGATATAAATATATTCATGTTAGGATAAACGGACCATGCCCTTTTTCTAACTTTCAATTACTTTTAGCAATAGAAGCCCATTAACTTTTTCACAAAGTGGTAATGTGAAAACTGCTCCAAAATATGTGAATTGCCTAAAAATAATGTCTCGTAGAAGTTAAACTGAAAACAAGAAAAATTCCTGAGCTGAAATCTGTTGCATGGTAGCATGGAGCCAGTTGCGAGCTGTTTGAAGAAGGGAGACCTTTCCAACCAGAGCCAGGGTCGGAGATAAGTAGAACGGGCAATCAACATATATCTGCCCAGGAAACATACTTTGATACTGAGATTTGAGAATATTTGCTGCAGACCTACCCCTGATAATGTTATCACTTATAGTAAAGAGAACCGATAACAAGGGGCTATGGGAAAAGAGATAGACCAAGTATTTAAAAATGAACTCACTATCCCATTACTACTATGTTATATCCTTAACTTTTATGCCAAATTCTCCTCTTTGGGCCAGGGATGGCCATGGAAATTAAAATTTTTCTTGTCCAGGTGATTTATTCATTTTTTGTCTTCCTTTGGTTTTTCTGGGGGTAGTCTGGCATAAGCCTGATCACCTGGTGGAAAGTGCTTGAGGCAGTCATCTTAAGAATGGCATAGACAGGAATGGGTTGATTTGCTGCCTGTTTCAGTGGGCTTGGTTGGAAGATGGCATTATCACTGACGTGTGATTCTTCATCCCTCCTCTCTTGCTGCTTTATTCTTGACTGGAGCTTGGGCTACTTATTTTCCTGCTGTGGTTTGCCACCACCTAACTGCAGTAGATCTCACAGGACATTCCCATGAAAGGCAAGGCAGAAAAAAATCTGCCCTCATATGAAATAAGAGGGCTATTACTAAAATTTGTGTGAAAGTTGAAATGTGGCACGTTTATGACTAAAAATACATGCTGGCAATGCCATTTCCACAGTGGGAAAGTTTTATTTTGTAATTTCCATAACTTGAAAGACTTGGTGGTTTTTATCCTGTTTTAATTTATTGGTGTTCTACACCTACTTTTAAAATATTGACCCTCTGAGAAGCATACTTTGATGTCTACAGACAGCTAAAAAACAAATTCATGATTTTCTAATTAGAGTCTTAAATAACCCTATGTTTAGCAATCTTACAGAGAAACAATGTACTGAGGTAACTGAAAATTTTGTGATTTCATAAATGACAGTTTAGGAACCTTATAAAATCAGGTCCTTTTGTTGGGGTCCCTTTAGTTTGCTGGTGTATCTCTATGGTACATTTGAGGTAATTGGCAAAACTTGGCTTTTTTAATTTAAATATTATCTCAATGTATAGTTTTAAAAATTGTGCTTCTGACTTTGGAACCTGATGTTACAAATTTTGACTATAACATGTCATTCACTAAAAAAGCTAATGTTTTTTAAAAAATTACCACTTAAACATTATTCAATTTAAAACATTTATCCTCACACTCTATGTTTTTTTATAAAAATTAAACTGTTTAACAAAAATGCCTACCTAAAAATCCTGTGTAGAAGATCTCAGATCTCTTACCATGCTACTTATTTTACCAATATTATTTTCTACTTTATCTTGTTTATAAAATTTATTTCAAGTGCCAGATTCCATCAGATCTTCATTTCATGTAAGCTTCCACCACACAGGAACAATAAACTTTTTCATAAATGTTAAACAGTAAATTCACACACACAAATATAAAAATAAACCCATATTTCTAAAGCTGAGCAGTATTAATACATTTGGCCTCAAGAAATTCATGTTTCTGCAAGGACTATGTGGGTAATAGGCATTAGCCCAATCGCAAGTATATGGCTGAAAAGCACCACCATCAGAAGCAGGCACAGCATGTCTTTGAAACTGTCAGGCACCTCCCTGATATAAAATGTGATAACACACTTTTTCTTGGTCTTTAGTTTAAATATTTCCTTCTAGGTTAACTTAAAGTTGAGTTTCAGCTTCTTTCCTGATTTTCTTCTAGGCTTCAATTCACAGAATGGAATGATATTCTTGCTCCTAACATTTTAGGGGGGAAAAAAAGGAATAGAATTGAATTAAGAAAAAGAAGAAACACTGTGATGTAAGCCAGTGATAAGCTATGTGGCTTTGATTGGAGCCTGGTTTGAAAGAGGATGACTCACTATGTACTAGAGGCAAATCAAATCAGTAGGCATTCTATTAATTTGGCTCAGACACACAAAAAGAGTCAATCAGTGTCAAATCTCAGGGAATATTCACATTAAATCAGATTCAAATATGTATAGTTAAAAGGAATTTCCATGAGTAACTCAGCATAATGCCAAATGAAGGAGCAAATGCACCTGAGGAGCTAGAAGCAATAAGGGAAGCTTAGAGGTTTTTCATGAAGAAGCTGTGGTTAGCACTAGCAACAGCCTTGGGGAATGAGACTTAGCGACAAGAATCAAGAAAAGTTAGATGAATTTTACAAAATCCCAAAGGGCAGTGCTCAAGGAAGATGGGTCAAAAATCAAGAAGAATCAAAAAACTGATGATTGCCAGAGGGAAGGGGGGTAGAATAATGGGTGAAAAAAATTCAGGAGAATGAGAGGTACACAATTCCAATTACAAAAGTCATGGGGATGTAATGTACACCATAGAGAATATAGTCAATAATATCATAATAATATAATAATATCACAATAAATAATATCATTTATATGGTAACAGATGGTTACTAGACTTATTGTGATCACTTTTGTAAAGTACACAAATGTCAAATCACTATGATGTACAGCCGACACATATAATATTGTTTGTCAACTCTCATAACAAATCAAGAAGAATCAGAAAAAGATATAATCAGAGTGTTTTAAGGATCTGGATCCTGTTTACATTGAGAGTGAAGTGAGAACTCTCTAGGGTAGCATATTGGAGAGAAGGACCTGGAAGCACAGAGGGCTAAGAAACTAAGAGAGAGGTGAAAACAGCCAGGAGAGAAATCCAGATTGAAAGTCAAGAGGAGCTGGATTAAGGAACAAGCTGGCAGGATCAGGAGACGATACAAATGGTGATTAGGCATCAATGACAGTTAAAGGGGTTGAAAAATATAGGCTGAGGTTTGGGTGAAGGCTGAGGTGAACTTAAGGGCATCATACAGAATAGACACCAAGCATGTACTGTGAGTGAAGAGTAAGTTTATTAGTTCTATCCACAGATGTGTTTTGAACAACTATTGTGTAATCCACACTATAGTTGATATTCTAGGGGAATACAGAAGTAAGTGAAACATGCCTCTTGACCCTATACTACTCAGTATGGTCAAGGTAGAGCCTGTTGCCTAAGAGTGACTTTTGTGTCTCGGCCATAGTAGGGTACTGGAACCAGCTCATATGGGCCATCAGAGCTATTTCTTATTATCTCTTCCCAATTCTATGTTAAGTGACATCATGTTGGAAGCTTGAAATTGACCATGGTGGAAGTATATTTTAATCACAGAAATGGCAAATACTACAAATCAGGGATGCTTCTGCTTCCTGTCCCAGCAACCCAGTTGTTAAACTTTTATCAGCACACTGGTACTGGGTCAATTTAATTTAACAGTTTAATTCAACAAATATTCAATAAGCATTTCCTAAATGGAAATCTCTGTGCTGGGTACCTGTCATTCTGCTTTCAAAAGATATTTTTCATTTCCTAATAACTTGATTAATTAGGTAGTTTGAAGCTTTCCTTATTTAATCAGTACCATATTTTAGAGTGAGGTTTGCCTCTACTTTCCTATGGAATGCAAAGCCAACTCAAGTTTGTGATTTTTCTCCCTAGGTTTGTAATATTGGCAAGATGTCCTGTGGGTGTACAAGGGAAGATCCTTCTATTTTCTACTAGAGATTCAGCTCCCAATAGGGATGTATTTACCTTTAAGAAGCCGAGAAATACCAGCCTGGAGCTGTTCTTTGATTGGCTATTCTGACAGTGGGAATTTTTGGGTCAGTTATTATCTGGAGTACATGGGTGGCTCTTTTGTTATTTTTTTCTATGAAAAATGGAAGCATTGTGTTTCTTTCAATCCTTATAAAGGGTTCCCTTCATAAGTGTGTGAAAGCTGGGTCTTGGCCCCACCACCTCTCAGGTTAGACACTCAGGGTTATTTTATATCTGCAATTTCAGATACATTAATTCGCTAACATTTGAGATCAGAGCAGGAATAACGTCAATGCTCCGTTAATGCCAATTACCTCTGAAACAGCCAAACTGGAGACAGATAAGGGTCCCTTGATTGATTAAAATATGGTATCCTGAAAATTAAGTGTCTAGTTTGAATGCAGATGTAGCACAAAGATTTGTTATCTGAATTGATTCAGATTGAATGCTAATATTGAGAAAACTCACTAGGAATAATATAACTGCTATATTCCTCCAGTAGGAATAAAAAAGAAAGAACTTTACACTTCTCAGCCTGTTAAAGTCAGGAAAATTGGGATTGAAATCTTCTAGGATGAGATTTTAAGTCATAAAGCCTACTAATGAGAGGGCAGAAGGCAAAATAGCAGAACCAAGGACAAAATTAAAATTTCTATGATGGTAACCTCTTAGTCCAATTTTACGATTTGATTTGTACTTTTCACATACTGTTATATATAACTCAAATTTTTATGAGAGAGCAAAAGGACTTTCTGCAGTGGCCTCATTTCATTTTGGCCAATGCTTCTGTCTCTAGGTACCATTCAAATTTTGGATAATGACCTCTTTTAAGGCATAAGACTAGAAAAGATTTCAAGAGATTAGAAAATGATTGGTCTAATGGAACAGGTATCAGACTCAGCAGCAGGCATTAAAAAATCCAGATCATATTTTAATTAATAAACTATAAACATATGGATAATATGGATGGAATAAAATATCAGGAAAGGTGTATTTAAATTGTCATTTAAGTTATATTATAGATGCTATAGTGTAGGAAATATCTGTATTCTTGGAAGGTTATAATGATATCAAATGCATTTATTTACTTTTTAAAAATAAATTATATTTTTATTTTTTAAATTTAGAAAGGTAAAAAGAAGAAACAAAAAATGGACAAATTATTTTCAGAAAAAATATACATATTTGAAAATAGATATTTATATGAAATTATATATTATTTAAAATACATATCCATATATGAATCTCTAATGCTTAGCTCTTAGTGTGCATGTCATCAAGTAGCCATCTACTAAATATTTATAAGATTGAGTTTGACTGACTATGTTATGACCTTGGTTACTAATTTATCATAGTAAAAATTTTAAGCTTTCATAATGTTTTGCCAAATATGGTTTTTCTTTGTTAAGCACTATAATTCTGTGTTTAGCTA
Organism: Pteropus medius; assembly: GCF_902729225.1. Taxonomy (NCBI): domain Eukaryota; kingdom Metazoa; phylum Chordata; class Mammalia; order Chiroptera; family Pteropodidae; genus Pteropus; species Pteropus medius. Next base: position 43,446,706 of record NW_024349800.1, read on the forward strand.
AAATTATATTGAAGCAAATTTCTTTTTATGAAAATAAATTTACTTTTATATTGGCAATCCAAACTTCATTCTTTGGCTTCAAATGAATTAAAATAATTGTGTTTGAGTTTCAGGATTTTAAACAGAGTCTAAAAGGATCAACAAAGATACTAAATAGCACACTTACAGGATAAAATCTCCTTTAGGGAAAACAAAATAATTTTTTAGGAGTCATTTTGATAAATTTACGCTAATGTGTTTATAGCTGGTGCCCAGACTTCTGGAAACCTTCTGGAAACCTCAGAAATATGGTAAACAACTTAAAACTTATCCAAAAGTTAAAGGAGATGATGTCAGAAAAAGAAAAGCTCTTAATGATCAAATACTGATATAAGCGAATTTAGTTTTTTAACTTTTAGTGTATGGGCCATTATTAAATATATTTCAGGAAAAATAGAAGAATTGAGGAAGAAAAGATAGTGGGGGATAGGAAAGCTCATAAGACACTTTAATTCTCAAAAATAATTTGTGGTGTATGAGTTTGTGTGAAATAAATGAATCAATGAAAATAGCGTGTTTATCAGTGACCATCAGAAAAAGAGCAAGTATTTCCAGTGCAATCACAAGTACAGAGTAGTCAGGAGTCAACTAGAAACTCCATATTGCTTAGAGTCAAAACGGCATCACTATATTAAAATCAAGTATAATACTATGTTAGTTTTTTCTGACCGCCATAATAAATAAACACAAACTTGTCTTAAACAAATAGAAATTTATTCTCTCACAGTTCTGGAGGACAGCAGTTGGCAAAGCCACACTCCCTCTAGAGCCCCTAGGAGAGATTCTGTTCTTCGTCTCTTCCAGCTTCTAGTGGTGGTCGACATTCCTTGGCCTGTGGCTGCATGCTTTCACATTAATTTCTTCTCTGTGTGTCTGTCTCTAAATTCTATCTTCCTTTCTCTTTTAAGGATATGTGTGATGGCATTTGGGGCTTACCCAGATAATCCAGGATAAGTTCCTTTTTTTCCAAGATCCTTAACTTAATCATATCTTTTACCATGTAAAGTATTATTCATTCTTTTGCCATGTAAGGTAATATTCACAGATTTCAGGGGTTGGGATGTTGTATTAATTTGCTGGGGCTGCCATAATAAAACACCACAGGCCTAAACAACAGAAATTTATTGCCTCACAGTCCTGGAGGCTAGAAGCCCAAGACACAGATGTTGGTAGGTTTCATTTCTCCTAAGGCCTCTATCTTTGGCTTGCAGGTGGCTACCCTCTTGCTGTGTCCTCAAATGTTCTTTCCTCTCTGTACACGTGTCTCTGGTGTTTCTTTGTGTGTCCAAATTTCCTCTTCATTGAAGGACGCCAGTCAGATTGGCTACCCTAAAGGCCTCATTTTAACTTAATTTCCTCTTTAAAGAGCTTATCTCTATATATAGTCACATTCTGAACTACTGAATGTTAGGGCTTCAATATATGACACAATTCATACCAGATATGAATATATCTTCTTTGGAGCCACCAATCCTAATACAAATGTATAACCTTCAGTTTAAATCATGAAAAAAAAATTAAAAATAATCTGCTGTGCTCTATTCACCAATGCAGACAAGTGTAATGCAGTTATGAGGCAGTCTCATCAATATAGTTAAGATTTCAGAGAAAAGAACTCTATCAGGAGTTGCTGACAATTAGCTAGAAAAATCACTTACATGGAGTAGTCATTTTTCAATGAGGCAAGATTAAATGCGATGTTAGCATGTTGCAAAAATCTCATGCTGATATTTATTTGGGAATATTAAAAAAAAACTTTCCCTTTCATTTATGGATTTATAGACAGACTTCTGAAGATAACAATAGAAAAGAATTCTCCCACGGTTAAAGGAAAACATGTAATTTTAATAGAGGCATAATTTATACTATACACTGCAATTGCCTGACTTTAATGAGAAAATAAAGTAAATTCCAACGCACTTTCCTGGGAACCATTCCAGCTCTCAATAATCTGCTTCAGTGGGATGCCAGGAAGTGGTGGTTCATAGAGAGACGGCCAGAAGTCTACATCTATAAACATGAATACGTTGCTTTCTTGATAGCATTATCTTTGATTACAAAGAAAGTGAACTAATGTTAATATATGTATTTGCAGAGATATATCATGTACCTATTGTGTACCAGGAAATCTAACAGCATAAAAATTGCAAATATAAAAAAAAATTGCACCAGTTTTATAGAAGGTCCCTTGTCTTGTACTTTGCTTCTGAAAAAAATTCTAAACTCCCTTCATATTTATTCCTGCCCCAGACCACACACTCTTCTGTGTTACCCACATGCAGTACTTCCACTCTCCCTTTCATTTCCAATTTGTCTGGTTCTTCCACTTACCCTCAGAATTATGGGCATGGATTTGGGCTTCAAGCATAGAACAAACTCATTCAGAATATAGTATTTCAGAATTCATGAGATTTTGAACATGTACTTCGTTGAATAATGTCTCCTCCCCCGCCCCGCCAAAACATGTCCATCTGGAACCTCAGAGTGTAACCTTATTTGGAAATAAAGTCTTTGCAGGTGTAATTAGTTAAATTAAGATGCACCCATACTGGATTAGGGGGAGTTCCAATCCAATGACCAGGGTCCTAAGAAGAAGAATGAACAGAAACACAGACACACAGGAGAGAAGGCCATGTGAAGATGAAGGCAGATATTGGAGTGATGCATCTACAAGGCAAGGAATACTAAAGATTGACAGCAAACACCAGAAGTTATAGCATTCTTCTCTAGAGCCTTCAGAGGGAGCATGGCTCTGCAGACATCTTGATTTCAGACTTCTGGCCTCGAGAACTGTGAGACAATAAGTTTCTGTTTTAAGCCACTCAGTTTATGATAGTTTCTTATGGGAGACCTAGAAGAATAATACAGAACATGAGTATGATAATTTGAATCTATGAAGAAAGTACACCTGTCTTTCGATTAACGTGGATTATCTATTCCACATGTAATTTTTTTTTAACATGGAAAAAAAAAACACATAAAAAGAGTCCACTAGTACAAAAAAAAATTAAATAGGCCAATATATGCCATAAAAATATTTATTCACATATTTTCACAAAAAATGCTAATGAAAATTCAGAAAAACCAAAATAAATTTTATATGCTATTGGTGTCTGTACTGTAATCTAAAGCAGCAGTCCCCAACTTTTTTGGCATTAGGGACCAGTGCTTCTATGAGAGTCAAATGCCTGATGATCTAAAGTGGAGCTGAGGCAGTGATGCTAGCTAGCGCTGGGGAGCGGCTGCAAATACAGATGAAGCTTCGCTGGCTCACCTGCCGCTCATCTCCTGCTGTGCATCCTGGTTCCTAACAGGCCACAGGCAAGTACCGGTCCTGTATGTGGCCTAGGGGGTGAGGACTCCTGATCTAAAATAATCAACTTTTTTTTTTTTTTAAATTGGCACAAAGTCACTATCATCATTGCTCAAACTATTTGGAAGTACTACTTCAGTTTTATTATTTGTGTTTATGTTTTTGGATCGTCTTTTTCCAACCCCATCTTTTACTAAGTTTTCATAAATTCTTCAATACTCACTGCAATATTCTTTTAGCATTTTTTTTTATTTTAGTAACATTTAAAAAATCTTTTTGAAATTGTAAGGCTCGTTAGATGTTTGGATCAATATCTAGAATTGCAGTTTCCAGTCTTGTGGCCAGTTGAAGCCAACAGAAGAGCTTTGTAAATATTTTCCACAGTGAATGAAACTAGTTTAAGGTCACTGCTGTATTCCTCAGTAGGATGGGCTTCAGATATTGAATTAATTCATTATCAGTTAATTTTTGATCAACCAGTAATTCATTGATATCATCATCTATATCAAAATTGTTTAGAGCCTTCTAGTTGAAATTTATTTAATAAATGAATAAGGCCAGTTAATCCTTCTTCAGTTGTTGGAACCATATTCCCTGGTATAACCACTTCTGGTGGGCCATATTGCTTTTCAGGGAGCATTTATATCACTCAAAGATAAAACAACATTCTTGATACAACTTGAAATTGTATATACATTCCAGACTTCTATAACTGGGATTCATTACCTCAAGTTTATTTAAACCATTAAAACTACATTTAATATAATTAATCTTAAAGGTGGAAATAATGCCTTGGTCTAAATGTCAGATCAAGGAAGTTATATTTGGTGGCAAATATACAACTTTTATATTTCAATATTCTAAATTATGTGGATGACCAGATACATTATCTAAAAGTATAAGTATTTTAAAAGGAAGATATTTTTCCTTCATATAATTTTCAACTTCTAGAGGAAAACATTTGTAAAACCAATCTTAAAAAACATTGGTAGTCACCCATACTTTTTCTTTATGATCCAATGAACAGGAAGATCATTAATAATTGTGCGTTAGTAAGTATTAGTTTTTTTTTTACGTTGCTGAGGTAAGCTGTTGTTTTTTAGCAAGAATAACTGCCAGTAATGGAAATGAAAAGAAAGAGCCGTGTAAAATGACACTGCTGTAAATGGAAACGATGTATAAAAAGTCCACATAAATGAAGCAGGGAGAATATTTACCACATATAAAAAACACACGTAAGAAAAAAAATACCACGTTAAAAAAAATACCGCTTAAATCAAGGGATCGGTGTGTACTCCAGATAAAACTTAATAGTGGAATGAGCCTAGATACCACATTGTTAGAACTCTACCAAAGTACAAACTCTCTTTTCACAGCATCTTTGTCAAATGGTCACCTAGCCCTATCCAGAGATTGGGAGTTGATGACCCCATAATGAAGGATACTATATTTTGAGGGTGCTCTATTTATTGGAATTTCTGTTTATTACCAAAAGTCTGTCTCTATATCCTTCCACGGATTCTAGTTATATCATCTAGTTAAAACTTTGACTCCTTTCTTGATGTCATTTGGAATATTCAGTCACTCCTTAATTTGTTCTTCGCTGCATTAATCAGTTTCTTCTGAGATATGAACTGGATTTTAAGTTCCTAATCATTATGTTTTTCCTCACCTATGTACACCTTATTTTGTGATTCTTCTGATCAAATACATTTTTCTGATAAAGTTTGACTAGACCAGTGAAGCATGGGACTAATCTTCCTGTAATTTGGGCATAAAGTTTTCATCTTGAAGCCTAAGATAAAATTCAAAGATTTTACCCTGTACCTTATGTACTGTTTATTAATCTTTTCTTATATAATTAATACATGAATAATTATTTATGGAAAAGATTTACACCATAGAAACACACAAACACACACACATGTACACACAGAATAAAATAAGAGACCCTTTATTCTTACCCCTTACATCTAAACACTTATCCCTGGAGAGAAGTATTTAATGATTTAGTATTTGTCTTTCTGGTCCTTATTTTATGTGTTTAAATATATACACATTCACATACATATGTATGGTTTTATAAAAATGGGGTATTGGTTAATATGTTTTCTACATCTCATTAGTTCCCTTATACTTTGCTCAGTTAGGTTGTTTGCCTTGAGCATGTTAAATCACATATATTGCTATTGGAGTTTGGTGATAAATTCAATATTTTAATACTGAATACTAGAAATTTAAAAATGGTACCTTTTTGTGTTTTTACTTCGTGTTAATATCATTTGAAATTTTAATGTGGATGTCTAACATATTGGTTATCTCTTTCAGTTTTGTGCCTGTTAAATTTGAAAAGCACACTTTCTACATTTTTGAATGGGTCACTGAAAAAAATATTAACCAGAATTATACCAAGAGAAGTTACCTTATCAGAGATTTATTTTAGATAGCACTGCAGCATTAATCAACATTATTAATGCATAATTATTTAAAGAGTAGCAAATCCAGATACTGCGCAGTTAGTTGTATCAAATGAAGTTTATGAGATAATGTGCTTTTACGTTTTTTGGGCTCTAAGGTGTGAGGTAGGGCAGAAAGAGGTCTGTTGGTATTCTTCCTTCCTGCAATAGGAGTAGAAGACCTGGACCAAAAACACCCAGTCATTTAAATGAAAAGTCAGTTTCATAAATCTTTACATGTGACTTGCTAACAGTGAATTAGGAAAAAGGCAAGGGCAAATATATTAAACTTTCTGATTCTAAGGAATAATTAAAAATTTGAAAAAGGAAGATGTTCTCTATAACACGGAATCCATGGGAAAATCTCTCTTAGTAGTAATGTCTCAGAATTTGCTTCTTGAACTGCTGAAGAAGGCAATTTTATACCTATCTTCTAGAGTTATTTTTTTTGAAGGGAGGTTATTGATATTTCTATATGTTTGTTTCTCCAACAATGAACGGTTTCTCTACCCTAAGGTTTGCTGCCAAATTGATTTATTTAGTAACGGATAAATTTTCAGTATTAGTTGAGATTCCTGGTTGAATACAATCGAATCAGGCTCCGACTGGGGAATTTACTGGAAGAACACTGGTGGTGAGGGAAATATTCATGAGAAGGAGGAGCAGGTCATAGGTAGGGGTGCTGTCTAAAGAATCTAAGGGCATATACCAAGCCGGCAGAGCAAGAATGACCTGAGCAAACTGCTACAGCTGCCACCACTATGGAAGCAGCCATGAATGATCTTACCTGTGCCTCTATTTTTGACCTTCTTAGGATTTAGTGTCTTGAAAGTTGGCTTCTGATTGGCTGAGCTTATGAGCTTAAGCTTTCTTCCAGCTACACCTGGAGAAGGATCTGTTCCTTTCTTCTTTTATAGTAGGAAATAGAAGCCTGGCTATACTAATTTTCTAGGCCTGCAGTAACACAGTACCATAGACGAGGTGGCTCAAAAGACAAAGATTTATGTTCTTATATTCTAGAGGCTCGAAGTCTGACACCGAGGTGTCAGCAGGGTTGGTTCTTTCTAAGGGCTGCGAGGGGAAGCCACGACCTGTTCCAGGCCTCTCTCCTTGGCTTGTAGATGGCTGTCTTCTCCCTGTGTCTTCACATGGTCTTTCCTCTGTACATGTCTGTGTCCAAATATCCTCTTCTTACAAAGACACAAATCACATTGGATTAGGGCCTACCCTAATGACCCTACTTTAATTTAATTGCGTATTTAAATACCTTATTTCCAAATACGGTTACACTGTGAAGTGCTAGGGATTAGGACTTCAATATATGAATTTTTTTTTTAGCAGGGGACACAGTTCACCTTGTAACACTGGCATTTCTCTTCCATTTACATAGTATAATGCTCAGGAGAGAGGATCTCTCAGAATAAAAACTGAAGTGCTCTAACAAGGAGGAAGGGATTTTGGGAAGCTAAACGATGAAAAACATCATTTTACTATTTTTTTGATAACCATAGTTATGAAAGTTTAAAAATTAATTACAAGAAAATACTATGTACAGAAAACTTGAAAGTCTAAAAAAATCAACCACGCATAATAATTAATGTTGGTAAAGTTGTCAGAAAATGAAAATGCTCTCTCTGCTGGCGGGAATGCAGGCTTTATCTACCTTCCTGTCATTCTACTTTTCCATACTGCTAAAGTGGAGCTTTGCCACTTAATTCTCTGTCAAGAAAAAATTTGCTATTCAGCTGCAAAGAGTGCAGTTAGCTGACCATTCTCACTGTTATTACTTTCAGGATTCACCTCAGCTTCCAAGCCATGGCTGTGCAGCCCCCAGCCCATAACTAAGCGTGGCAGAGGGACCTGGCCTCCTCGAACAGGCAATCTTTGCTGTGTAGCTGCCTTTTGGTCTACCTGAGACTTGGTCAAATCTACATCACAATCAGAGCTTCCCAGTCCTGCTTCCTCTTTCTTTTATCTTTCACAGGTGTTTTTCCCCCAAAGGTTTTTGCACTCCTAACTTCATCTCTGTGTCTGCGTCTGCATTCCGGTGCCCAGGTGCCCAACTATCCTTAATGACATTTATCCTTAATGACATCTATCCTTAATGACATCCTGGGTATTTCATTGTGTATTTTCTTGATGTCAATTAAATTATATTATGGTCAGTTCACTATCTTCAAGTCTAATTTGGGACTACTTAATTTTGTGAATTATTTAAGGCCTAGGTAGAAACTAGGGGAGAGAGAGATAGTCTGACAGACAGACAGACAGACAGACAGATGCCTCTCCCTGATTAATGATATAAGAGAATATGAAATTGAGTGAATATTGGTGGCCATGTCTGTGCTATGAACTTATGAGCAGAGGAAAATCTGCAGTTAGAATGAGGAATGAAGCAGATGGAAAAATATAGACTAGATAGAGAAAGGAGGAGAGAGAGAGAAAAAAGATTACTCTTGGACTAAGAAATTTTTTCCTCTTTACTAAAAATTCAGGTTTTAGATAAAGGATTTTTATTTATCTGAGGAGCCCAATTACCAGTTACTCTTTGATGGGACAAGGTTTGAAGTCTACAGTTGGGCAGGAGAACTAAACAGAAACAACATCCTTGACTGAGCTCTGAATCTGGACATAGATCAACAGAGAAATTGTCACTGGAGTTTGAATTCCCTGTGAAGAAAGGTGGGGATCTTTTATTAGGATGAGGTTCCTAGATCACCTGGGAATAGGGGTTCCTTTCTGTCGTCCAAAATGGGCCAATATATTCCATGGTAATACTGGAGGCAAAAATTTAAAGGGATTAAAACTGGTACACATGGATGAATCTTTTCTAACAATGATCTAATGGCCCAAATATACTGAATAAACTTGAGCCTCTGAGGATAAAAGTGCTTAGTTTGACCTCAGACACCATGAGAACAACTTTTGTCCTAGGCAGCAATCCAGAATATCCTTCTTTCCCTAGCCAATATCACATTTGATTTCCTTTTCACTAAGAGATGTGCTTTGATTTTCACCTTACTTTTGCCAGGTGTCTCAGACTCATACCAATCTGGAGCCTTCATGTTGATCCTCGAGGGCAGGGCTACTCTTGCCTCTGGGCTAGAAAAGGTGGACTGGAAGTTCACGCTTTGACCATATGTCTTAGAGTCGCCTTTCAAGTTCTCTGAGATGGCTCTTTCCTTGGCAGCAACATCTTATCCTTTTTAATCTCGTTACTCTCTGCAACAGGCCGCTGAGGTCCTAAACGTTGTTTTCCTGATCATTTTGTTGCCATTTGGAAATGAGCTCTACTTTTCTGCCTTTTTCAGCTGTTGTTTTTAATGATTCCAGATTTCCTCTCTGATCTTAGAGCCTGTGAGTGGAAAATGTAGCACTACAGAGAATACAAGCCGGTGGTGTTTTCTAAGTGTATGTGAAGACTGTATTTCATCTATTAACTCATGTGGATGGTGCCCACAAGCGCCAGAGGGATCTTCACATCATCTCTAGGCCCTTTTAACAGCTGACAAAATCCAGATTTTAGATGTAACAAGGAAGGTCAGGCTTTCCATAGAAGTCCATGCAGCTCATTCCCAAGGGCTGTGAAGTTTCTGATGGAGTTATCTCTCAGTTATTTTATTGAAGCTACATAGTTAATGCTGTCACTTGGACATCAGTAGGAAAATGTGTATTTGTCTAGTCTCTTAAGTGTAAGGTCTAAGACAAGATAATCGCAAGCAAATCTTACTGTTTCTTGATTACCCATTAATAGAAGAAAACAAGTAGATGGCTTATTTTGGAAAAAGTGAATAATGCATTGTTCTGCAGCACCAATACCTCATACAAACTATAGAAAATAGTGGTGGATACCAGGCTTTGGAGATCTTTCACATGACTTTAGTTCCAATTCTGACCCTTTCTGATTATGTGACTTAACCCCCCTCTGCTGGCAAAAAATCATACCTAACTTTTAAAGTTTTTGCTGGAATTAAATGTGATATCAATAATTTAAAAACATTTATAATGTTACATTATAAATCCAAATATTTATAGAATATCTAGCATAGCGTTTGGTGCCTCCTAGAGGCTAATTTATTAATAAAAACTTCTTGGGCTTAGTGCCAGGGTTAAGAGGACAGATAAGTCAAAGTTCTTGCCTTCAAGAAGGTTACAATATAATCAAAGAAACAGGTATGTAAGTAGACATTTTTAATGCAATGTGGTAAGGGCAATTACAAAAGAGACATAAGCAGCTGCAGAAGCACAGAGGAGAGACACATAACAAGGCTGGAGATGGAAGTGGGATCAGGGGAGGCTCTGGGAATAGATGCCTGAATGGAGAATGAGCCAGAAAATAATGAATAAAGATATGCAAAGCTACGTTTTCAGGATAATGTGACATTCAATATATATGAATATTCTTTACTTTTCCTTTCTTTAATTCATTAAATTGCCAACATTTTTCATATATTTGGTCAATTACTGATAGTTCCAGTATTCGATGTGTTGGTGGTAGGGAAGGAGGAACCAAATGTCTGGACCATTGTGGGTTTATAATTGCATACTAAAATTGCTCGGGCTGGTCTCTAAAAAACCAGCCACTAAAAGATGAAGAAAAAAAAAATAAGAAAGATATTAAAAGTGGGAAATGTCAGGTGTTATAAAATTCGACTTTGAGAAGTATAAACTGGAGGGAAAATTTAGGCAGTAAATATTATTGGTGTGTCCACATGTTTTAAGTGTTGCTTTCCAGAGGTGGGGCTGCCTAGCAACAGAGCCTCCAGTAGGCCCCACTCTCTACGGCTGCTCAGCACTTCAGGGCCTGAAGTTGCTGAGATCAGTGGTTTCAGCTTAAAGCAGCTTAGGTATCAGGACACTAAATCTCTGAAAGTCCTGGGACATTCAGGACCAGAAGACCCAAAGCAGGGCTCCGGGAGTTAATTAATAACAGGCAGCTTAATTGCCAGTTAAATAGACTTTTGTGAAAAGGCTTTCGAACTTTACTCTTCTTTATAACTTTTGCTAATGGGTAAATTCATTAAGCTCACAGGCGTGCTTACATTTTGTAGGCATTTGGTGATTGCGACACCGCAGACCTGAGTACATGTGGTTTGGATCCACACTCTGTGTGGCAGAAGGCAATGGTAGACCACTGCTGCATTTTCTCATTTATTTTTTTCATTTTCTTTTGAAAAACCTATGATGAGACAGTCCAGAATAAAATATGAGATAGTGCTGAAAGATGAAACTCCCAGGCTGAAAAGCACTCAAACAGTTGCTGGGGAAAAGCAAAGAATAGTATGAATAGCATGGTTGTTAATGACCCAACCAGACCAAAGCCAGAGGGACGTCTAGTAGCTGATATGCACAATGGTGAATGGAAAGAACAGTTTTGCACCACACATATGATCTGAACACGGAACATATGAAGCATGAACCAAGGTAAACTGGAAATTATAAAACAAGAAATGAAACATCTAAACATTGCAGTGCTTGGTGTTAGCAAACGAAAATGGACTGGAATGGGACATTTCCATTCAGACAACTATGAAGTATTCTATTCTAGGAATGACAAACGTAGAAGAAACAGAGTGGCTTTAATACTGAGACAAGATGTAGCATAGGTAGTTAGGGGCTACAATGCAAGGTCTGACTGAATAATATCAACAGAATTTTAGGAAAACCTGTTAACTATTTTTCAAGTTTATGTTCTAACTCTAGAGGCTGAAGAAGTTGAAATTGAAAGATTTATGGAAGTATCCAAGAAGAAATTGACATGCTGATAATTATAGGTGATTGGAATGCAAAAGTTGGAAATCAGGCAGAAACAAATGTCATCAGAAAATTTGAACTAAGGGTCAGAAATGTAGGAGATTGGCTCATGTACTTAGGAGAAGCCAACAATTTGTTCATTGCAAACATATTCTTCAAACGATCAAATAGACAACTGTATACATGGACATCACCCGATTGCCAATATGGAAATCAAATAGACTATGTAATCGGAAGCAGGAGATGGAGAAGCTGTATTCTCCATTCTCCATGACCAGGAGCTGGTTGTGGTACTGACCACGAGCTCTTAATATCAAACATTAGAGTAAAACTGAAGAAGAGCACTAAAGGAATTGTGGTGCCAAAATATAACGTAAATAACTTTCCTGATGAATTTAAAGAACACACACACACACCAGATTTGCACTGTTAAACTTAACTGACCGAGAACAGAAAGAACTGTGTATTGATACTAGAAATGTTCCAAGGGAAGGATGGGAAAAGACAATACTGGAAGTAAAAAGGAAAAGAAGTCAAGATGGATGACAGAAGAATCACTAAAAATTGTTAGAGACAAGCGAGAGGCAAAAGCATAAGATGACAAAAGCAAGGTTAGAATCCCGAATGCAGTTTTTAATGACTATCACATAGAAAACTATTACAATAGTCAATGTAAAGAGATAGAAGAGGACAATAAAAAAAGGAAAAACAAGAAACTTCTACCAGAACATACAAGAAATAAAAGAGAAATTCAAACCTAGATTAGGAATGCCAAACAACCAAAAAGGAAGCACTTTATCAGCCCAGGAGAAAATTTTTAAAAAGCGGAAACAGTATACTGAAAATCTATACAGAAGAGACAAAAGGATGACAGATACCTTTGAAGAAGATTCCTATGAGGAAGAGCCTGTAATTCTAGAAAGCAAAGTGAAAACTGCCCTTAAAGTATGGGGAAGAAATAAATCACTAGGGGTAGATGGGATGCTGATAGAATTTCAAGTTACAGAGACTAAATCTATCAACATCCTATCAAGAATATGTCAACAAATATGAAAAACAAAGCAATGGCCTTCAGACCGGAACTGTTTAATACATTCCAAGCTTCAAGAAAGAGAATGCTAAGGAATGTAGTCACTGTAGGTCCATTGCTCTAATTTCCTACTCAAGCAAAGTGATGCTCAAGATGATGCAACAAAGTCTTGTACCTAATATGGAACAAGAAACTCTGGATGCTCAAGCTGGATTCAGAAAAGGAAGAGACACTCAAGATCTAATTAATTGCAAGCATTTGCTGGATGCTGGAGCTCTTCCAAAAAATTTCAGAAGGCCAATCTATGTTTTATAGACTATAGTAAAGCCTTTGACTATGTCAATTACAAAAAAAAAAACCCAACAAAAAACTATGGGTTGCTCTGAAAGAGATGAGTGTGCCTCAGCACTTGATTGTTCTGATGTATGACATTGTGGACAGGAAGCCACTGTCAGGGCAGAATATGGAGACAGAATGGTTTTCTATAGGCAGAGGTGTCAGTACACAGATCACATTGTACAAAAAACTGGGCTAGACTCATAGGAAGAAGGAATGAGAATTGGTGGAAGAAATATTAGTAACTTAAGATATACAGATGGCGCCATCTTACTGGCAGAAAGTAGCAATGATCTGAAACGATTTCTGATGAAAGTGAAAGAAGAAAGTGCCAAAGCAGGACTGTACTTGAACATCAAGACAGAAATCACAACTACAGAAGAAAAATACAACTTTAACATAGACCATGAAGATATTAAAATTGTTCGAGATTTTGCTTCCCTTGGTTCAATCAATTTGAAAAGGAGATTGTCACCAAGAAATCAAGAGAAGGCTGAGACTTGGAAGGGCAGCAATGGAAGAATAAGATAAGATCACCAAGAGCAAAAATGTGTCATTAGAGACCAAGGCTAAGATCATCCACACTTTTGTATTCACAATTACTATGTGTGGATAGGAAAGTTGAACCATAGAGAAGGCTGATAGGAAAAAAAAATGAGTCTTTTGAAATGTGGTGTTGGAGAGCTCTATAGATACCCTGGACTACCAGAAAGATGAACAAGTGGCTCCTAGAACATTGGAGGCAAAAATAACAAAACCAAAACTGTCTTACTTTTGGCACATCATGAGAAGGCAGAGTTCTTTGGAAAAGGCCATAATGCTGGGAAAAATAGAAGGCAGCAAGAAAAAAGGACCAAGTGAATACCAGATGTATTAACTCCATAAAAGAGGTCACAAGCATGAGTCTACAGGAGCTGAGGACAAGACATTGTGCCGCCCATTCATAGGGCCACTGGGAGTTGGAGTCGACCCAACAGCATTAACACAGAAATTCATTTTACCAATAAGGCATTCATAACACATAAAATAGAGTAACTTACCATGTCTCTTTCTGGCCTTGAGTTGAGTCTATGGAAGTCTGGAGTCTGTATCTAAAATGCATAAGTGCTATTTTGTAATTGTTTTTTTTTTAATTTAGTAAATGTTTGTGCCCTGTTGCTAATATATTCCTGAGTATAACATTGCTAGAATCCCTTTAATGTTTTTTCAATTAACAATTCACTTGAATAACAAATCAAGTATCATTTATGAGATTAAGTGTATAGAACACTTTCCTGAATAGGTTTATCAAACACAATTCTTTATTTCAAGATGCTTGTAATGTGATAGCTTTCCAAGAACAAACTAACACTTGGGCCAGGCTTCCAGGAATTCCAAACATCTGTATTAAAAAAAAAAAAAGTCGGCAACAATCAGTCATCCAGTTTCGTCAACATGTTGCCAAAAATCTAGATCACTGGAAGTATTTCTAACCAGATGTTATAGAATTTGTGCATATATCTAGAATCACATCTACAAACACAGATTAAGGAATAAAATACATCAATGATTTTGCCTTTGAGCCAATCACATGCACTTTTGCTTCATGAGTTAGAATAAGCAGAAAGTAACTTCAGAATTTGTGGAGATGATGGAAGTTTTATATTTATAATAACCAGTAAGATAATCATTAAAAAATCAGTAAGGAATATTTAATATGTTGGAAATATTATTTACATACGGGATGCAGAAAGCTACTAGAACGTCGGCTGACTCTGCAGTATAGACTGCTTAATTGGGATTGTGAAAACTGAAAAACATTTAATCTTTTTATGTAAAACAAATTAAACTTTTTTGTATTCTCATTAAGAAAGCTCTAATTTTGAAATGTTCCTAAATAAATTTGTATTACTTTTATAATAAAGAAAAATAATTTTAAGGGCTACTAGCTACCATCTATTGAGTGCTTACTAAGTGACCAGCACTGTACTAAATATACCTCCTGTACTAAACCCAGTAAAGTAGGAACTGTTGTTATCCTTCTTTGGCAGATTTGGAAACTGAGGCACTGAGAAGGTCAATAATTGACTCAAGATGCCACAACTAATAGAGTTGGGAATTGAAGCCAGGCAGTTCATGTCCAGAGTCCGCCTTATCCATTCGGTTAGACTGTGTCCATTACACAAGCCTTGCCCTGGTGACCTGAGGCAAATCGGAAGTAGGGCAACAGGTCTTCAATAAAACAACTAGCAACAACAATAATAACATTAATAACGACTAATAAATATTGAGGAATTAATATATTGTAGGGACTTTATTTTTATCTCTAATTTTCAAAACTCTTGTAGTGTTTATATGTTGTACAGATAAGGATGCTGTAATGTGGAGAGGTTGGGTAATGAGCAACATCGTAAGTGGTGGAGCCAGGAATGATTCCTGGTCTGGAGTCAGATCATTTAAACACTAGATTCACACCCCACCTCTCTGCCTTCACTCACAGTAGTCTTCACCAGTATTTTGAGGTCCTCTGTGACTTAGATGCCCAAGAGACGTTCTGGGTCTCTCCTTTTGTCACTCTTCTCATTCTTCTACATCCCTTTTAAGCAGCTCTTTCTATGACCCCGTTCATATACTGATATTTAGGAGTGTCTTATTCCATTTCCTCAGAGCTTTGTTCTTGAAGACACAGCCGTAGTTGTCTCGGGTTTCCTTTCAAGAAAGAACTTGCTTTCAACTATGGGGAGTGCAATTAACTGACAGTCTCCAGATGCTAATACCTTCAAGATCCACATTAGTTTTCCAGCTGAAACTATGTTCTTCCCAGGCAATGACTAGCCTGAGGCTGTACATGGAGATACTGAGACCTGGACATTTCTGCCCCCCAAAAGTCTTGTTCCATAGTTGCCCATTGGGTTGGCAGAGATGTCAGATCTGTGTGGTGGTCTGATCTTCTTCCTGTTCCATCCTGCTTCATCTCCCTTTTTATCTTTCACTAGCATCACCTTGCACTCCCCTAATCACAGCCCAATAAAACCTCTTGCATTCCTAACTCTGGAGGACCCAGTTGACACTACAACTAAGTAAGTAATCTATCCAAGGTAGACAGTGAGTTTAAAGGGGGCTGGTGTCGTACCCATCACTACTGGTAACACATTAGTCATTGCCAGGATGCTTCTGGTCATTAAACATAAAGTAGGAAACATAAATGGAAACTTTAGGAATATGACAGACAGACAGACAGACAGACAGAAAGAGAGATTAAGTAACAAGTACATGGAGGTAGGGTGGTGGGTTCAAATGAAAACTTTTAGGTAGATATCTAGTCGATTCTATTTATAAGTCTGTAATTTAGCTTTTTTTTTGAGAAAAACTTACTTGGGCTGTAGCATTGAAAAATATTGTAACACATAGGTTTAAATAAGCAAAAATAAAATCAAAATACAAATTTTGGTCATTTTATTGTCATGATATAGTCAATTTTCAAGTTCTTGCAGAGTGCCTAGAACAATACCTAACAGTAGTGAGCTCTCAATAAACATATGTTGAATCAATGACAGAATGAATAAAAGTTTAAAAAATTCAACACATTATACTTTAGAGTCAGTAAAAAGAGTTTTCCAGGATGGCTAACCACGACAGTTGTTAATAGAAATATTTTAGGCTGAGTAACAGGAAATATTCATTTTGTACACAAAGCTGTTGGTTTATACTAGCCAGACAATATCCCACAGCATAGTTAATATCTGAAAAACCAAGTGAAGAAGTGGACCCCAGTTCCACCCTCTGGGACTTGCACTGTAACAGAGCCTCTGGGTCAGATGAAAGGTCAAATTACTTTTTCAGCTGAGGAACCAAAGGATGGCTTATGAAGGTGGGCACTCCAACACAATCTGAGCATTCATACAATCTAAGAAAATTAGCAAACTGTATGTATAAAGGCCTCAAGTCTAACTAACTCCTAAAATCAGATAGCTGCCCTGAAGCCCTTTCTATGTAGAAAATCTGGAGATGCCACTACATTCTTCTAAAAATGACCTTAAGAAATTGAGGTTGTGTTGGCAGATTGGACAACTGTCAAGGAAGCACCCTGGATTCTCAAGAGGATGCAGTTCTGAGATTACAATCAAAGGAGGGAAGGGCTATGACTGGCTCATGTGGAAGACTCCGATGATGTTGGATCGAAGTTCTGAAATAGCTGTTACTAATGCCCCTTCCAAGTTGTCATTAGTGTAGGAGGACTGCTATGAAAAACTTCACATATAATTTTTTATATTGATGTTTTGTGATGCAATTTATTGGTGGGCAATAGAGGACATAAATATATCCCATTCTACTTAAGACAAAATTTTGGACAACACAATTTTGTTAAAAATTGGAGCAAACTGTGGTCTGAGGAGGCCAACATAAAACGGTAGAAAGGATATAAGATAATAGTAAAATAAAATGGAACAAATATGCTTTTAATCATACCAGATTGAAAATCATAAAGTAATATTTCTCTTTGAATAAAATATCTTCGTATTAATTTATCAAATTGCAACATGACTTCATTTTATGCAATTTGAATAAAAGTGAAGGATCTCATAAGTAAGGAAAAATGAAATGTTTCAATGGAAGAACATTAGATAAAGAATATATTAAAAGAATATGTAAAAAGTAATGAGGGTAGTGAATTATGGTAAATATTTCATTCCAATTATAATATAGCAAAATTGATTCAAAGAAAAATTGATAAGAATAAAATAAATTTAAATCTGAGACATCAATCTTTAAACACTGTAATTTTCAAAGTAATGCCAACTAAATCATTTGTTATTGATGTCAGAACATCCAAGTATTTGGGGAAAATGTCATTTAAAAATTATGTTTCTACCACATACAGGTTATGAATTATTCAATAAGTGCGTGGTGGGTGATATTGTTTACAACACATTTCCTGCCAACCTCTGTTTTTCACTGGATTTTTTAAAAAAATTTTAAACTTGAGGCAGCTTCACAATGCAATTGGTAATAGAAGCAGATGGCATTTCTTTGACCCTTTATTTTAGTTTCTAGGCATTGCAATCAGTTACATGCCAGGTATGGGGACAGACAATATGCATTAAAATTAGCCCTATCTTTCTTAGCTGCCCAAAATAGACTCTATCATAAAATTTGAGCATAAAGAACCTGTGAGATCACTTAGTTCAATTCTTGCATTTTACGAGTGAGAAAATGCTTGGTCAGAGAGGTAGTAAATTGAGCAGCTCAAGGTCACATAGGGACCAGATCTCAGCCACTTGACTTAGTGACAGAGACACCTTGCTCCCACTCCCAGGATCAAGGCTGTCTTTTCTATTTGGGGAGATTAGAATATTTATATATTATATAAAATTATAAAATATTTTAAACATCCTGAAAATGAACAAGAATGAGGTAATCTGGAATACCTTCCCACCCAATTCTGTCAAAACTTAAAATATTGCCACATTTGCATCAGATTTTTTAAAAAATCATGATAGAGTTGGTCTTCTTTAATAGATGAGAATTATTACATTCAATTTATACTGAAATAATAACATGTTAGCCATGGATTCACTTGCAACTCTGTTGAAGTCAATTACATAAATACTCTCAATACCCTGAACATAATATTAATAATAAAAATATTGTTACCAATAATAATAAGTAGCCATTATTGTTCTGCTGACTACGTGACAGATACTTATTTGTATATATTGTATTATTCTATGTATAATCATATTTTGTTATTGTCCTAGAGTTCAATTCATTTCTTTCTACATGTAATTTTCTCTCTTTTGTCATTCATTTTGACTGAAATAGGCCTTTTTTTTTTTTTCCTGTTGAGCCAAAAGGCTTAAATGAACTCCTTTGTATGGAGAAAACAGATACTTTACTTTTGTGGTGGATGCCATCTCCTGTTGAGTTCTCCAACTTTTTGAGCAGAGCTGGTGCTGGATTTTAGCCCCTACTTGTTCCTTCAGTTGGGCACTCTTGTTTTGGGCCAACCCATAAACTTTACTGTGATAGCTCTGATGGCCAGAAAGAGACGACTCTCAAGTCTGGTCAGTGGATCAGATTAAGACTTGGAAAAACTAAAATGAGAAATATTGTTAAAGCATTTGAATTTGGTTTTGGATGGGATTATTGAATTTATGTTTGAATATTGGTTACACCTAATGATGTTCTAAAAATTCACATTCAAGAGAATGAGGAAATCATGCTGTGAATGAAGGCCGAACTGAGGAGAGGCTGGGAACCCGTCCAGGTTGTTCTCCCAGAAATCAAATCTTCCTTGGAACAGATCCTAAACTGAAATGATTGTATTACAAAGCACATTTCTCCTGAGAATGTGAAGGACTAAAAGCTAAAGTGACTGAGGTGGGAAGAGTGGTGCTATGAGGTATAAAACAAAAGTTTTACCTGCCTCTATTTCTACATCGTCTTCCTCCCTCACCTAAAATTTCCCTCACAAAATAAAGATGACGACTTTGTCATCCTCACTCACCACCTCCCTCACTTTATGTTCCACCTACTTAATACTTTTCAACTTTCCCCAAGCAGGAAGAGCTCTTTCACACTTCAGGTCATTTGTTTATGCCACTTATTTCCTGAACTGGAATTCTCCTCCCTTCCTCTACCTGGAAAACTTCCATTTCAGTCAAGTTTCAGGAAACGTGACTCAAGTATATGGATAGTTAAAAATAAGTGAAAATCTAGGGAGACAAATAAAACTGCATATTTAGACTATTCAAATTTGGATAGGATCTCAAAAGTCTAAACTCGAAAAGGTGTCTGGTATATAATATGTGCTCAAGAAATATTAACTAAGAACTAAATTGAATAAATGAAATAGAAAATGTATATGTTTAAGAGTCTTGATAATTTTTGTTGAACTGGAAAGTCTTCCACCATAATCTTTCATCTGCACTTAGGTCCTTGTATATCGTTCCATGTAGAAGCTTTTGAGATTCTGTTCATAGCGCCTTACATGAAGTAAGACTCATTGACCTGTGGAATCATGGATGATATATGTCACCCAGTAACTAGTGTGCTTAAGTACTCATCTACCTGACATGCATTTCTTTACTCTTACTGTGCTCACTTGTGGATCTAGCCCTAAGTCTGTTTCTCACATTAATATTCTGACTGCTAGCTGGTGTTTGGAGGCTGCCCTGCGCCTGGTACACTGAGCTGGAGCCTGGGCCTGCCAGGCTGTGTCTTGCTTTTGGGCAGTGGTATAGGTCCTGGCCCTTTTATATCTAGCCATCAGCTAACAGTCTCACTTCCACAGACTGGCACTGAAAACTGTGTTGATCTCTCTGATATGGATCGTTCCTGTCCTGAACTATCATTCAGTGGCCAAGAACACAAGCTCTGGAGTCAGATGGACCTGGGTTGGATTCTAGCTCCTTTATATCCAAGTCTAGTGAAGAGTCTCAGCATCTCATTTGTAAATTGGAACTATAAATAAATCTTTTTACTGTGAAGATTAAATAATCATGTAGAAAACATTCAACGGGGTGCACATTGAAGCAATTAATACCTATTTGAATTCTGAGGTTAGGAACACTGGTCTGACGTCAGCTGAACACTGGCTATTTGCCGACTTGGATTCTGGTTATTGACCTTTAGAGGTCAGACCTACTGTTGAGTAAGAAATTTTCCTTGCAGTCTATCTTTTCTAGTTGTTTGTTTCTCTGTTCTCCTCTAGCCAGGTTCTAAAAAGGAAGGGATGGGATGAGCACACAAGTCTATCTGTCTTATAATCTTCCTTGACCTTGGCTTAGGTAAGATGAAAGAGATTGATTATTTTAGAACACAGTAATTAAGTAGGCATAGTACAAACTGCCAATAATATCAACAAAGCAATTCATTAAATGGAGTAGGTACTATTAGTTAATAAATGGACTTTAAAAGTTTGCCATGAATAAGCCAAAATCTTTAAAAATTGTTTATTTTTTAAGAAATTTAAAAAATTTAGCCAAAATCTTGCATAATTCATCTAAAGATGAAGGAGAGTTGACTTTATTTGTCAAATGTTTCTAAATGTTATTCATAAATAAGCATGCAATAAACATTCTTGGAAATGGATCCAGGATATTTCTCTAAAAACTGTGACCATTAAAATGATGCTCAAATTCTGAGGAAATTGAAGTTGTGTTCAGCATATTTCATTGTCTCATTCAAGTGATGTGTTAAAATGACCATAGATTTTAGAGTCAGACAGACCTGGTTTTGAATTCCACTCTGATATTAACTTAGTGTCACTGACCTTAGTTTTCTCTTATGGGAAATAGCTTTCGTTTTCTTTATTTTTCAAGGTGGCTGTATAGATTAAATATGCCTTGTCATGCCCAAATTCTATCCTTATCTTTGCTTTCCAAACCTATATGGAGAGCACACTTCTATTAAATGAACTTAGTGAAAAGACACAACTTCTCATCTGAAAACTACTCTGCATTTGTCCCCTCATTCAAGAAACATCAAGACGATCTAATATTCTAAGATAGGACCTGGCGACTCTCTGATCTTTTTCTTTTTTGGGCAGTACAACTCAAGTTTCGATAGGGAGGAGGACGGGGGAGTGAAGTGACTGAATTCATTGACTGAAAAAATAGGAAAAGAGTGTTACTGAGCATGTGTTATGATGAGTAAAGTTATTACTGTGTACTATTCATTGCACAAATAATTAGTGGGTTGCTAGTACAAGTAAGGCACTGTTCTAGAAGCTGGGGACATAACAGTGAACAAACCAGGTCAAGTCCCTGGCCTCATGGAACTTAAGTGCTAGTGATGCAGAAAATAAATATATTCAAACTGTAATTGAAAAAAAATTATTCTTTTCCTTTCTTGTTTTTTTTTTTAAATTTTTTTTTTTTAGGTGAGGCAACACTTGGTTGACCTCACAGATTGCAAGGACCTTGTCATCTTACAATCCCTTATTTTTTTATTTTTTATGCCTATAGCACCTGGTCTTCCTAGGTGGTCTCCCATCCAAGTACTAACCAGGTGTGACCCTGCTTAGCTTCCAAGATCAGATGGGATCAGGCTTGTTCAGGGTAGCATGACATAGACGAAAAAAATTTTTTTAGAAGAAAATAATTTAGTAAATACATATAATGCTATAGGCTCTGATCATGATGTTAAGAAAAATAAAGCAAAATAAGAGGGATAAGAAGTGCTGGGATGAGTATAGGATTTTTGTCTTTTATAGGGTGGCCAGAGAAAGACTCTTCGATAAGGTGACATTGGGCAGAGATCTGAAGGGAGTGAAGGAGAGTTTGCAGATGTTAAGCCTAACAGTTTCCCAGGCAGAGAAATATAAGTTGCAAAAGCTCTTGAGCAAGGAGCAAATATGGACTGTTTAAAGAATATGAAGAAGATTGACATGATTAGAACAAGGATGAGAGCTTAAAAGATGAGATCGGAGGAATGAGGCATGAGTGGGCTGTTGTTCTCACTGGTGCACTTTGTAAATTGGTGGGGTATTTTTGGTTGTCACAGTGATTGAGATATGCTACCGTTATAGAATGAGTGGAGACCAGACATGCTAGGTGTAGGGCAATAAGTGGGATAATCCCGCACAGGAAGAAGTGTCCTACATCTTGTCCACTTTCCAAATGTCCAAATGGGTATTTGTATAGTGTAGGACGGCCACATACAGTTGTGCAGGTTGTAAACTGCAGAATTTTTGAAAGCACCATTGACATGAATCTGCTGGGTGTGATATCCCCATAGGATTGTGCTGTGCACAATCTGTACAGCAGTGAAGTGGCATCCTACACATAGGAAAAAACCCTTTATAGTTTTCTGGGTCTAGAACCAAACTCCATCTTACACGTAAACAAAAAGTTTTTATTTTGCATCATTTTATAATTACTGACTTTCTTAGGAATGCAACTACTATCTAGATGAAATTTGTTTTATTTTCTTAAGAACTTTACCAAGAATCGTTCATCATTTTATTAGTCAGAGTCTAATCAGGAGAAATCATATGGCAAGTTAAACAGGAAAAGTTCAATATGAAACATTATTAAGTATAATATGGAATTAGAATAAGAAGGGACTGGTTAATAAGAAGAGAATTCTAAAGAATATGGGAATGGTAGCTATTAAGGTTCAGCACTACCCCTAGAGCTAAGAGAGAATAAACATGGAAGAACCAACCACTCTGGGGTGGGGGAATGCTGAGAGCCCATACTTGTTGGAAAGACACAGCTATGGCTCATTGGATGGTGAAGAAGTTGCTGTGGTTTTATACTAGCAGAACTTGCTAGAAATCACCCTTTTGGAACTTGCCAGAAAAGCAGGTGCTAGGGAAAGCCATTCATTGAAAGTGTCTCTCCAAGACATTCTGCTGTGACACTGAATAGGAGGTATGCTGGAGAAACTGCTGGGTTCTGGAGAAACTGCTGGTGATCACTGTGCAATGCAGGAGCAGGCCACTGGAGAAGATGTGCTACAGAAACCTGATGCTGGAGGATTGGGTGTTGAAGGCACACCCAACAACGCAATGTAATCCTACGGGAATAGCATACCCAGCAGGTCCGTGTCAATGATGCTTTTAAAAGTTTTGCAGTTTACAACCTGTACAACTGTTTGTGGAAGTCCTACACTATACAAATACCCATTTGGACGTCTGGAAAGATGTAGGACACTTCTTCCTGTGCAGGGTTATCCCACTTATTGCTGTACACCTAGCTTGTCTGGCCAGAGAAGCGATCATGCTGCAGGAATCTGAGTCTGTGGGAGCTCCCCAGGCTGCGAGAACTGTGTGCTGTAAAAATCAAGCATAACACAGGAGCCTGCAGAGAGTAGTACACTGTAACAAGGAAGAAAATCTCATTCCTCCTGAAC
This sequence comes from Pteropus medius, assembly GCF_902729225.1. NCBI lineage: Eukaryota > Metazoa > Chordata > Mammalia > Chiroptera > Pteropodidae > Pteropus > Pteropus medius. The sequence goes on from NW_024349800.1 coordinate 43,470,473, forward strand.
CTATTCCTGACAAAGGTTAGCATGGTGCAAAGGAAAAATATTTTAAGAGCAGAGCTCCTTTTCCGAAGAGTAGGCAATGAAGGGTAGATTTGGGGCTCAGGACAATGAACTCTTAACAAGCACAACCATTTTGGAAAATCATGGCACTGATAGTAATCTATTTGTGCTTTTTGAGTAACCACTTTAATATATCTGTATTTATTTTTGGTAGTTTTACATATAGATATAATCCTCTGAGACTTCGTTTTGTCTTCTAATGTGGTCATGCCAGAGTATTTTGATCTTGAAATTTATATTCTCTTATTATTAATATTTTCCTTTTATTTCTGTTAGGCCATTATAGCAATATTTTTTGAAATTATATATCTAGGTATTATATGTACTTTCATTTCATGACAATTAAAAACATTCTATAAAGCCGTGGTTGGTTTGATAGGGTTGAAATAGGAGCCTTATATTTCACTGTAAGAAGTCTTAGTGAGATAGGAAGCCATTGGAGGGCTTTGAGTAGAGGAATGATGTGATGTGAGTCATGTTTGAAAAAGATCACTATGGCAGGCCAGAGGTGCAGGAAGGAAGACCAGTCTATTTGCCAGTGTCCTAACAAGAAACAGAAGGAAATGTCAGCTGGAAGGAGCTCTTCACAAAGATAAGGACAGGGTTTAGGGAATTAATAAGGAATATTGAAGCCCCCAGGGAAGAGCAGGAGTAGGAAATTGTTACTATCCTAGGGTTAAAGGAGTAGGGGAGGCATTCGTATTACCAAAACCAAAGACTAGCTGAAGCCATGGGGGAGGAACTGGCTTACAGGCTCTATCACAGCCTCTGCTAGCATCGATTTACCCAAGAAGGGGAGTAAATAATCTCTTAATACCCTTTTATCTTTTGTAAGTGTGTCTCACTGACAAAACCTAAACCAGAGGACTACTGACTCTGGGTCATGCTGACCATGGGAGTCACAGACCAGAGCAGAGAGAGACTTAGAATGGATTTGGATGGTAAGTGAATGAAGAATATTAACTTGAGTCAATTGATTCTAAAGGAATGGCAATTATGTCACAGTCCTTTGGTTGACTTGTTATTGCATATAATGAGGCTGATTTATTCCAGAAGACATTTTTGAAAGGTCGTTTCTCTCACCCTATGAAGTCATAAAGAGAATCCAATGGGGTAGCAGGTCAAGAGAAACTCTTTTGTCCTGGGCTGCCTCATATTTCCTATCTCCTAGGGTCTGTGCTCTCCTCCTGTCCCCTCATTACCCAGAAACACGCATTATGCTAATTTTAATTGGGACCTTTGCTATCAGGAAGCTGTCCCAGTCTTAATATTCTTCCATAAACTTCATCAAAACATTGCGTTATTCTAACATGGACATGAACTCATCTGAAGAAGAGATTCCTGCCAAGCGGCTTGTGCGTCTTAGTCATTGTTTCTAAGCTAACCACTATTTTTTTTTTTCTTAAACCTCACAAATGTCTTTAAGTATGGCAAGGCTTATCATTTAAAAGTGAGATTGGAATTGTTCTATATTCCTAGCCTTCTGCAGAGATGGTAAAGGACCATGAGCAGTAACCATGAAGGGAATAATTTTTGCTTATACTGATCTGAAGCCTTCCAGTTGTGCAAAGATGGAAAAGGCTATCTTGAGAGTCACCAGAGGTATTTGGCCATTAATCTTGGATGGAAGTTGTAGAAGAGATTTAAGTTTTGGCTGTGTGGTAGACCCTATTAGCATTTTAAGATTACTTCCAGTGCCGAAACTACGCAATGCTCTGCAGGTGACTGTGTTTAAATCATGGTAGCACCTTGCTCAGCTTTGGCTTCTGCTGCTAGGTTCAGTTGAAATGAAAAAGAGTTGAGGCTAAGACAGAGAAGGGAATTGGAGAGGGGTAAATTAGGAGAAAGAAAAGAAATTCATGTTTTATGGCACATGCGCAGTTGTGTCTTACTCATTTCAAACATAATGAAGTGACACGACCAAATTCTTCTACTGAAGATACCTTTGGAGATGGGGTTCCCTGCCATCCCTGGGTCAGTGGGTTTGAGTGTTGGCAATGGAATTCACACTCATCAGGTACCAACACTACAGCTTTGCAATAGTACTTCCTGTCATCTAGTCCTGCCCATTCCAAACTGTGTCATATGAGGACTTTCATCTCATCACATTTTCTGGGACATTGTATTAGTTTCCTGTAGCTACTGGAAAAATTTAAAACAACACGGTTTTTTTTCTCTTACCATTCTGGAGTTCAGAAGTCTAAAATGCTCCGACTGTACTAAATTCAAGATATGGGCAGGGCTGTGTTCTCCCTGGAGACTCTAGTAGAGAGACTATGTCCTTCCCCTTTCCAACTCCTGGAGACCACCTGCATTCCTTGGTTTGTGGCCCCTCCCTTCATCTTCAAATGCAGCAGCATAGCATCTGCAAATCTCTCTTTGACTCACACTTCTGTCTCCCTCTTTCAAGGGCCCCTGTTATTATACTGGGCCCACCTGGATAATCCATGATAGGTTTCCTATCCCAAGATCCTTAACTTAATCACATCTGCAAAGTTCCTTTTACCATATAAAGTAACATAGGTTCTAGAGATTAGAACATGGACATCTTTGGGGGACCATTAACCTATCTACCACAGAAGTTGACACCTAAAATTTATACCCAGCTCATGAAGAAATCTGAGGTGGTGGAGGCATTGTCTAGATACCACTGCATGTCCACTGGACTGTGAGCTATTCAGATACACAATCCTTTCAGACCCCTCTGCCCCCATCCATGGCCACGATACCATCCTAGTGAAGTGAGCATTTTGGTAGGCATTAGTGTTACTGATGAAATATTTTTAGTCCTCTTTTTGGGTACATGGAAGCATTGCATTCCCTGTCTCCTTAGGGTTTGATATGGCTGCATGACTTGCTGTGACCAATGAAATGAGAACAGAAGTGACAAATGTCTCTTGCAGGCTGAATTTTAAGGGCTGGTGGATGATTTTCCATGTTCTCATTTCCTTGCCAGATCAAATGTAGCAGCACACAGATGAAACTTCCCTTGGTCTGGGTTCCAGAGTGAGAATCAACAGAGGCCCTGGTCAATCCCTAATAGACTAACAGCTCTAGTGAGAAATGAACCTTTGTTCCTTTAAGTTACTCAGAGTTGGGGATAATTTTTACTACAACATAACCTAGCCTGCCCTGACTGTAACAGGCATCCACCTTAACAAACCAAATTAGGGCTTACTCCCTGTCCTAATCCTGCCCAGCAGGGTACCACTCTCTGCTGGTACCTGACGACCTCCCTGTTTTCTTAGGAGATCTGTTGGACAGCCATCCACTTAAATCCCATTTTAGGACAGCCCATCCACTTAAATCCCATTTTGGAGGATACTATTCACCTATGGTTCCATGTAGCTTTCCCAAACGTACAGACTTATAGCTACAGCAAGCATATCAGCCTGGACAGAGAGAAATACATTCATAATTGTATCTTTTAAAGGCTGCACATCTGGGCCACCCAGCAGCCACTGTGGATTTTACAGATAAAATTCCACTGCGTTCCTCCACCCAGAATATCCCTTTCACTTCTTCCTGCACCTCCTGACACCGCCGTTGTTCTGGCAATTGATGGAATTTCAGCTCACCCCGAAGACCTCTGTGAGCCCTTTCTCCTGATCCACAAGTAGAGAGTGGGTGGGATGTACTGTGGCAGCTGACTCCATCAGTTTTCTTCATGTGCGTTCACACTGTCCTTCACCAGCACTGGCCTCTCTGCTGAAATTCCGACAACTATACTAGAGCCTAATAGTGCCAATTTCTCCAAGACAGACCGAATATGCTTGAAAGAGCTCGTTGGCCCCATTTACCTGCAGAACAGTGATGAAGGTGCATCTCTGACATGGGAGGGCACTGGCCTGGGCAAACTCAGATCCAGCCCTGCTAGGGGAGGGGTTCTCATGTGGCATAGTCAGCTCCATCCATGGACTTTTAAATAAATCTAGCCCATCTCCACAATATACGACTGAAGATGAACAAAAACCCATCTGTGCAATTTTCCTAATCACCCTCCGGCTTGCCTTGTTCTCTCTTCTCTCCAGTTCCTGTTTCTTACCTCGGGATTCCTTACCTTCATGACTTGTTCAGATACATCTCTCCAACTTTAAAATGAGCCATTTTCTTTAGGATAGGTGTGTATACTACGCCTGGCTCAGGCATCTGCAGCTTTAGGTGAGAGATGCTTCTGCCTCCAACTTCACCCCTGAGAGACCCATTCCTGCCAGTGCACGGAGATGAGCCAGCGCCAGTCTCTCAACTCAGACACTCTCCTCCGCAGTTTCTGATCAGTGCTCACTAATAGGATGAGATCGAATTTTTCAATATTTTAAGTTAGCTTGACATAAAGTCAAGAGTTCAGACATGTACTAAATCTTATACTTGAAACTATTAGCTTTTAGATGCATTCACTCTTTCTAAGGAAAATAACTCAGGAGTTCCCTCAAAAGGGGACGTGGGAAGACTAATAGGTTCTGAGAACATCTAGGTCATGACGTTCATGTTTTAAATCATACTGGGACACCTGGGATTCTTATAAGCTAATGGCTAAAAAATTGCCCTGCTTTTCAGTGACTTTCCAGTATCTTCCTGCAGGCACGCATGTAGAAGCGATCACTAGCAGATGTGAACACTAAACACAATCGCAAGTTCCTCATTTATCACAGGGCTTCTGCAAGGAGAAGAGGACAAGCTGGATAAAAGGGGCAGTGTTCCCCTCCTCGAGCTGCTACCTACCTGCAAATTGGATATACTTATAATTAAGACATGCAGGAAGTTGAACCAGGAAAGTTCATTCTCCAATATTAAGGTGATTTTCAGTTATGTGGCTAAAAGGGTAAAAGGAGATCATTTTGAAAATGTGATCAGGTAGGAATATTGGTGTGAGGTTTTCCAGAGCAACTTATTTCACTGAGAGATTGCCTCTCACGAAACACCAAGATGTCTTGAAGAATGGTTTTATTTTCTCTAATATTTGTTTTGTGTAAAATTTATTCTATTGCCCCTTCAAAACAAAAATAAGAATGGAAAATACATTTTTTTCTTAATTTTCAGTCAATTAGTGAGACAGAAAATAGATTTAAGTAATTCTAGATTCATAAAATACAGAAAATTAGTAATTCTAGATTCATAAAATACAGAAAATGGCCTTGGAATATAGAGAAACCAAATAAAATTAAATAGTAAAATAAATTAAATTACCAATGACTCAGTGCACTGACTTCTGTTTTATACTGTGATTGGCCTGAAATCCAAACAAGCTGCTTCTTTCTCCGAATTTTGTGTGTGTTGATCCAGAATAATTTTTTGATAATTGTTAGATTGACTGAAGGCATGTGAAAAATTTCCATTTAAAACATGAGAGATATAAGAAGACATGAGGCACGATGACAGAAAGCACTCTTTCCGACAGCATGAATACGGTGGTGCATTTTATTTCAATTTAAAATAAAGAATTGAAAATGATCTAATTCTCATTTATATCTCTTGTCTTTACTATGTAGGGTGTAACAGAACAAATAGAAATGAGATGCTTTATTCTTTATTAAGTGACTGACTAAATTAAACTCTTTATATTTATAAGAAACTGCTGTGTATGTGTGTGACTGTGTGTGTTGTTCGTGTGTTTACAGACTTTAGTGACTTTGCACTATGTGACTATGATGACATCATCTCCTCCTCCCCTCACCAAGATGGATTTTTCTATTGCTAACAGTGTCAGCTCTAATGGAAAAAAGGATTTATCAGACAAACCACTGCATGTTAGGATTGCTAAACCAGGTACAAGGATTTGTAAAGAGCCCTAATCAGACTCCAAATCAGGAAGAGTGGTTTCGAGTCCCAGCTCTGACATTAACTGCTGCTAACTTTGCATGTTACCAAGACCTTCAGTTTCTTCATCTGCGAAATGATGTGATAACATTTCTCATATCTGCTCCCGCCTTTTTAACTGGTTCAGGCTCTCCCTGGGTCTCGCCTTGATTTTCTGTGCTTGCTCTTGTGTTCACATCAAATGTCCTTAAGGCCCTCCTGCCTTCTTCTGTGCAGGAAGCTCATTTTCAGCATTAAGACCCCTGTGAAGCAGCTCTTTCTCCACCCCAACCTCCCAAGGACCACTGACTGTGCCTTACTTACAGGCAATATGGGAATTTGCATGTTCTTCGATGCAGGAGATTTTCTGACATCCTGTGACTCTGTTTACATGTTTGTCTCCTTGAGAATGTCAGCAGTTAGGGATCATGCCCTACCATACTCCTTTTCCTCTGCAATACCCTACAAGGTACTTGACCCTCAGTGGCAGTTGAAATGTTTGTGATTTGAATCGGTGCATATCCTGCTTGTCCTAGGGTTGTCATTAGTTGTTTTGAAAATCTCAAGAAGAGAGTGAGTTAGCTATGTACAGAAGTAATAGTAATACTTAGAAAACATCTTTGTTGCTTCTGGATTTCTTTCTGCTCACATAGCTGTATGGCTGGATCATAGGAAATCTCACCATCTCTAAGTTTCAGATATCAGAATCTGGTGTCGTCATGTAGTTTTTTTCTTTCAGGTTAAATAAGGCCCAATTCCTGTAGTCATGATTTATAGACCCCATTTTCAACTCTTTAATCATTTTCATTGCTTTTCTCTGGAACCACTCCAAGTTCTCCATTCACTTATGTTTCAGGCTCCAAACTGGACATGGTATGGAAATATTGAGTGAGAGAATTATCTGCATATTCCTATATTCAATATTTATACATAAATGTGTTTCCTTTTAATCAGCCTACAAATATTAACTAGGCACTTATTAAGCTCTACCTGGCACTGGCTTCAAAGTTTTTGGTAATTTCAAATGATATGATTTCTTTCTGTGAGACAGGCTTTCTTTGGTGATATTACATAAAAACATTATATTTATAAGCATCTGTATGTTAGTTATTTATATAAAAGTAGAGTGGCTTTCTATGTCAATAAACATGCAGCCTCTTATCTGGTTTGTTTACATGAAATTAATTTAATAGCTCATCTGTTTCATGAACATAACAATTATACTCCTCATTCCACATTACACTGTAAATTAAAAAAGTAGAAAAAGATCTAGTGATTTCTTTTTACATTATATGATTTTAATATACTCAAATTTTATTCTAACTTATAGATTTTAATTCTAGTTCAGCTGACCATTAAAGTGTTTTTCTACTGTCATTGGAAAGACTTCAGTTAATACTAAAATATTAATAACATTAAGCTATTTAAACACAGTAAAATTAAATTACTACTGTATATTGGAAAACATTTTTCATATCTCTTATATAATCCTCAGAAGAACCTTATTAATAAAGAAAGGTAGAAATTATCACCATCATTTTCCATTTGGTGACTCCAAGGCACAAACAGACTCGAGGTTCAACTAAGATAATACAAGTTAGTGGAGAGATAAGTGTTCTGACTTATATAGGATTTTTTCCCACCAGTTTCTCAAAGTTTGAGAAAATATTGGATCATTACTATTATGTAAGACCCCTATAGATTAAAACTTCTAAGAAAGCCAAAATAAGGTTAGGAAAATTTTAGTATATAATAAATGTTGTTTTAATAAAAAATATTTTTAATGTACATATAACACTATGTAATGTGATATAATTATGCCATCAACAATATAACTAAAGTATTGACAACAATATTTATTCAAAAACGATTATAAATATTGTACTCTGTTAGAGTAGCACAAAATTAATGATATTTATTAGTTAGGAACATCTGTCTGTCTATCAATTATCTATCTATCTATCTATCTATCTATCTATCTATCTATCTATCATCTGTGATTTATTATAAGAAATTGGCTTACATAATTATAGAGGCTGAGAAGTCCCAAGACCTGCTGTAGGCAAAGTGGAGACCCAGGAGAGTCCATGGTATAGTTCTAGTCTGAGTCCAAAGGCTTGAGAACTAGGAAGCTGATGATGGCATATGTTCCAGTCCAAAAGCCAGGAGGTTTGAGTCCCAAAAGGGGTCAATGCTGAGCCTGAAGGTCAGAAAAGACCAATGTCCTAGCATAAACGGTCCGACTTTTTGTTCTTTTCAGATCTTCAATTGATTCGATGTGGCCCACCAACATTAGGGAGGGCATTCTGCTTTACTGAGTCTACACACTCAGATCTTAATTTCATCCAGAAACACTCTCACAGACATACCCAGAATAAATGTTTGGCCAAGAGTTTGGGCACTTTATGGCCCAGTCAAGTCGACACATACAATTAACCATTGCAAGATGCATGATGAACATTTTTTAATACTAATGGCAATCTTGTGTACCTCTATGACTATTATAAACTCATTTGGAAGTAACGCCAAAATTCTAATTTTGAGGTCCCCTAAGGATATTAACCATGGGCCAAAGGCCCTTTCTGATTTTGTACTCTGAAAGACCCTACTTTTCATTACCTGTTGTATATTAGCAGATTCATTTCTCAAGATGGAGGTGTAAGGAAGCTATAAGACCAAGCATTGTTCTTAACCTACTATTTGCTGGTGTCATTGTGGAATCAATTTTATTTGAATTACATAACTTCTTTATGTACTGCATCAAATATGCTTAAATATACAAAAAATAAAAACTAAATTTTATTTTTTATTGTCAGTTCACAAAAGATTGAGCCAAATATATATTCCTTTCTTTGGTCTTCCACAAAATTACTGCAAATTTTCTCCATTTTTGTGAGCAAGTAGTTTTAAGTTGTATAGAAAATATTTACATCCCCAGGTTGTTCTGAAAAAAATTTAAAAAATCTTATTTTAGAAGCCTGTTTTTTTACAATTCAATGGTTTTTAGTATATACACAGTTATGTAAACATCACAATCATATTAGAATACTTTCACTATTCCCAGAGGACACCCCATATCCATTACCAGTCATTCCTCATTTCCCCTCATCCCACCTACTAATCTATTTCTATGTCTCTATAAATAGTGCTTATTCTGAAAATTTCATGTAAGTGGAATCATATGATATGTGGTCTTTTCTAACTGGCTTCTTTCATTTAGCATAATGTTTTCAAGGTTTATCCATGTGGTAGTCTGTATAAATACTTAATTACTTTTTAATGAATAATATTCTATTGTATAGATAGACCACATTTTTTTAACCTTTTATCAGTTGATAGACCTTTGAGTGGTTTCCAATTTTGAGATATTATGAATAATGTTATAATATTTGTGTACAAACTTTTGAGTGGATATATGTTTTAGTTTCCCTTGAGTGTATATCTAGAATAAGAATTACTGGATCATATAGTAACTTCATGTTTGACACTTAGAGGAACTGCCAAAATTGTTTTCCAAAGCAGCTATACCATTTTACATTCCACCAGCGATGTATAAGGGATCCAATGTCTGATGTCCTTATAATTGTCTGTCTTTTTGCTTATAGACATCTTAGGAAGTATGAAGTAATATCTCATTGTGATTTTTCATTTAGATTTCATTACAGCTAATGATGTTAAACATGTATTCATGTGTTATTGGTTATTTGTATATCTTTTATGGAGAAATGTTTGTTTCGACACTGCTCATTTATCTTTGGGTTATGGATCTTTTTAAAAATTTTATTTTATTATTAGTTTCAAGTATACAGTACATTGGTTAGACATTTATATAGTTTATAAAATGATCTCCCTAATTGCTACAGATCTTTTTAACTATCGAATTATAAAGTTTTTTTTTTTAAATAGATTCTAGATACATAACTCTTATCATATATATATAATTTGCCAAATATTTTCTCCCAATCTGTGGATTGGATTTTCATTTTCTTGATGATATCCTTTGAATAACAAAGGTTTTAATTTCAGTGGAGTCCAATTTATCTGTATTTTTCTTTTGTGTCTCATGTTTTTGGTGTCACATCAAGAAACCATTTTCTAAAACTTATTGTAGTGATAAGATTGTAAGTTACATAATGTCATATCACTATATTGTACACCTGAAACTAATATAATATTGAATGTCAACTATAATTAAAAAAAGAAACCATTGTCTAAACCAAAGTTATGAAAATTTATTCTTATATATTCTTCTAAGATTTTCATAGTTTTAGCCTTACATTTAGGTCTGTGGTCTACTTTGAGTTAAATTTTGTATTTAGTGTAAGAAAGTGGTAGAATTTATTTTGCATGTGGATATTCAGTTGTTTCAGTACCATTTTTTGAAAAGATTATTTTTACTTTTTATAAGAGATGTCACTATAGTGAGATTGGGATTTTCTGCAGAACCCAGAGAAAAAAGGCACCCCTCCTTTTGTGATGACACAAAGCTCAAATCTTTCCGGATATGAAAGGAATGCTGTAGACTTATAGAGCTGCCCAATGGAACACTGTGATGATAAAAATGTTCTCCACCTGTAGTGTATAATACTGTAGTATCTAGACACATGTGGTACTTAGCTCTTGAAATGTAGCTAGAATGAGTGTGGAATTGAATTTTTTATTCTGGTTATACTGATTGATTTAAATTTAAATAGCTACCTATAGATAGTGGCTACTGTATTAGACAGTGCTGTTCTAGAGAACATTTTTTTGTGTGTATATTGTGGGTTATTGGTTTGGGGAGGTTGTCTGGATTGTTGAGCCAGGTAAAATTTTTTCTCAGGCAATTCAATCTCCAGTGGCTTAAAAAATGTTCTAATGGTTGATCGCCCCCCTCCAAAAGAATATTTTAAGAAATTTTCAAAGAATTTCACAAGTACAGATCCTTAGAAATCTGTAAGTTGATTTATGCATCTTATTCTAATCATTAGTCCTCAAGATAAGTGAGCATGAATTAAATGTATTCAGTTGAAATCATTTTGAGTTTCAGGTGTGTGATCTTTAAGGAAAGATGAAAGCTTGGAAAACTTGTCCTCTTTTTAAACATTTAGAAGAGAGAGTCTTAATATCATTTTCCCCCCTTTTGCCTTGAGAAAACTATGAATACAGAGCTTATATTTTGTATTAGCTAATGGTCTTCCAATAAATCTCAGATAAAGTTTTCAGGGACTTTTTTTGAATGAATTCTTAAGATTTATGACCTTTGTGATGATTTTTCCCTCATTTCTGAATCCCCTTGAGCATCTAAGGAGAAGTGTTACATGAAAAATGCCTCCTTTTATAGTCATTCTTTAGTCATTGTCTAATATCAAAGAGTTAAATGTCTACCTGGCTTTGGCAGCACCAGGCTGCAATCTCATCTGAATTCTGCTATTTTTTGATTTCATCAAAAAAACATATTTGCATATAGACTGATAAGGCCTCTTGGTACTAGTCTTGGGTTTCATGCAGGCACAGATTTGGCACCGGACTGATGAAAACTCAATTATAATTTGTGTCTATGCAACAGTTTCCTATTGATTACTTGCCAGAACCATGACAAAGCAATGTTAGGCCTGAAGCCAAGTCTTCTCAGCCATAATCTTTCTTTAAGTTTTGTGTTCTATGCCCTTGCTGGAGCTTTTTGAACATTTGTGAACAATAATGGTTCGCAAAAATGATCCTTGGATACAAACTTGTCTTCAATAAAAGACCTTCTTAGTGCCTAGGTTAACTCTGTATTTACCTTCCAACCATTTATCTAGCACGTGCTTATGTGCATTAGATTGTTCTAAATTTTATAGGTTGTAGAAGAAATGGAAAACATAGCTCATATTTTGAGAAACTTGCCTATAGTAACCTGGAGGAGTAAGTTATTTAGAGATGACACTAGTTCGAAAGCAATTCCTTTCTAATATTGTTATGTGAGTGAAATTGAGCAACATGAAGCAATGATCGGAGTTAGCTGAAACTAAACTAAAAGGCTTCTTCGTTATGATTATTGAGGAAGGGCATTAAAAAATAAGAGGAATCACAACTAGGTAGAGGGGACATAGAATGAGGGTTGTTAAGGGGGTTCTTGTGAAAAATCTAGCTTGCTTGTTAATTTCCTGTTGAGATGGTGAGCATTTTACTCCTCACATTTAAAACTAATATCTTTATTTAAAATATCTAACTTTAAAATAGTTTAAAATATCTAACATTAACATAGTGTTCTCATGTGCTGGGCCCTGTTCTAAGTGCTCTACACCTATTGACTCACTTAAATCTCAAAATACTCCTGTGAGGAAGTTCTGTTATTATCTCCATTTTATAGACTAGTTAATTGCAGATCAGAGGCAGAAAGAGACTTGCCCGAGGTCCCACCGCTGATAGGTGGTGGGGCTGGATTTCGAACCCAGGCAGTGTGGCTCCAAGTTTTGCACAATCAATTATCACTTCGTCTGGCCTCTCATCTGTGGAAAAGAAGAACAGAGAGATACAGATGCCATGGTTTATGTCTTGGCTCCTCAAGGAGCGACAGAGCAGTCCCTTTCTCATACTGGGAACAGAAAAGTCACCGTTCTTTAATTTCAGAATCACTTACAGTTGGATGGGCAAGGTAAAGCAGCTGGTTCTGAAGAGCCCTCTTCAACTCTTCAGAGTAAGTTCAGCTGGGTTTGGGTTATGAATTGAACTGTGTCCCTCCAAAAAGATATGTTGAACTCATAACCCAGTACCTCAGAATATGACCTTGTTTGTAAATAGTCTTTATAGAGGTAATTAGTTACTTTCCTATGGCAGCCTTAGGAAACTAATACAGGTTGGAAGTGGTTTTTCAAGTGTATGAGATGGCCTCCTATTAGCTGAGAACTATTTAAACTCTCAAGAGGGGATCTAATTTGTACCTATCAGACAGTGGAACAACTGATAACCTCTACAGTGAGGTTAATGAGATGTCACATAAAACAAAAATCTCATGTGACCACTTAGAACCTCATATAATTAAAAACATTTCAAATTAATCACTACCTTAAAAACTTATCTAAAAACATAATTTTTGTCAGAATCTGAGTTAAGCTATTGTATCACACAAATATAGTTACATTCTAAAGAGGTTTTTTTTTTCTCCAAAGCTATTTAAGAACCCCTTCCCACATTATTTATACTACAGGTACAGATTGGATGAATGGTAGGATTTGATTTGGTTGGATGATATAATTTATTCCATATGCTAAAAGGACAATGCTCCCTCTCTCAAATCATAGTCTTCTTTTATTGGACAATAGTTCTAAACTATATGCTAGGTATATGATTATCAAATTACAAGTTTAATTTTCATAGGTCAATGTTTTCTATGTGGAATAGAAAACATCAAGCAAAGCTTATTCCTTTATAGACCAGTGCTATTTCCTTCATTTTCTTCTAGCAAAATATGTTAGAGATATCAGACATTTATTGACAATGTCTTGGTCTTTGTCCTTGTGCACAACATTTGGCTGCTTGAAGAGCATGAGTTCAATCTAAACAGAATCCCAGGTATAGAACTGGCCTTGTTTTGGTTCTGTTCAGATCAGAGCCAACAGAAGTAGCCTTTCAGGATGCCCTTTGGGGTTATAAGGGATTGTGTTTAGGTTTCCCTTCTTTAAAACCCAGCTCTTAATGACCTAGTTAAGCTGACTTCAGCCCCTCCCTCCCTCTCCTGGCTATAGAGAAAGGTAGTGCAAACATTCTTTCTTACATGAATATTATGGCTCTATTATTTAAAACAAAGAGTGGCCTGAACAGGCCTCTGACCCCACTGTCCAATTATTGTCTAAAAGAAAGACCACTGATAAATCTTTTTGTCTTTTCTTTCTTTTCCTTTTTTTCCAAACAAATTATTGTCTTTGCTAGATATTTTCATCTTTTAGCTGGTTTATAAATGCGTAACAATCCCATACAACTTGTTGCTATTTCCTTGATATGCATTTAACAATGATTTATCATAGAATATATAATAGGAAGTATTCTGTGCAAAGCTAAAGATGTTTTTAGTGCTATAGTGATGTTTTATGTTGTTTGAGGTGGGTGTCTGTTTATCTTTGACTAATTCAAGCTACTCTCATCGGAGCAGAACTTGGGGGCCTCAACTGCTTGTTAGTGGAACTGCAGTGGGTTCAAAATAATTTTCCAAGCATAATTCTGTTTTTTCTTGCCAGTGCTTCCTCTGCTCACCTCGTAGAAGGCTGGCTAGATGTCCATTGGACATGTACCTTCACGGATTCCCAGCTTCTGCAAAAGGAGATGAACCCTAGCCCCAACTCTGGGCTCTGCTTGGGCACTGGAAGATAAACTCAGCAGCACAGAGAATAGTCACTCTCAATGCATTTGCTGTCACCACACAATATCGATCAAAAGCTGGGTGAAACACTATTGAGAGAGAATTGCTAAGTTCATTTACCTCCTGAGATTCTAAATTAAATCCCTGGGTCAAAACCGATCAGCAGTGTCAGAAACACTGCTTTTGTTGTGTTGGTGATCCCTGCCTTCTGTTTTTCTCTCTCCGGAAGGATAACTTTTCTCTTTCTTGTGCCTGTGCACGTGCCATTAGCCTAACTCAGGAGTCCTTTTAATAAGCAGTTCCATGGATTTTGTTGAATGAATTGTAAAGAAGATGTGGTGGTTGTTGATTACATCATCTATCTCTGAGGATACCAGGTACTGGCTGATCTGAGTACCAAGAACAATTAGACTTCTCCGGGAAATTTTGATTGTTAGTATCTCATGGACCCTGTGAATTGTGTAACTTAGTATTTTCTTTTCATTTTGGCTGCCAGAAAATTTACGGCTAGATTATGGCCCAGCTAGGGCACATGTGTGGGTTGTTATGCAATGCATTTTAGACTTGTTCTTGGCTCTGCTTCACTTTCACTTCTGTTTTACTTTCTTCACTTGCCTCACTTTTAACTGATGCTATTGGGTCATCTTCCTGTGTCTTGTTATGGACGGCTTCAAATCTTTTCAGGAATAGGGCAAAATATGAAAATACACACATATCCATAAATGAAATATGCTCAAAAAGGGTTTTAAAGGGAGGATTGCAGATTTGTTGGTGAAGAGAAAATAGGGGCTTCCAGATGTAGGGAGCGACACAGACAGACATATAAAGGTAGAATGAATGGTTTTGTCAAGGGATCTGATGAAAAAATCTTTCTTATTATAGTTAAAGTGATGTAGCGAAGATGCTCAACTGAGATCTTTAAAATAGAACATGGAAAAAGATGCATAATATAAAAATGAAATTGCTTTTAAAATCTCTCAGCCTGATATATTATTTTAAGGAATAAACTTATGAAAATATTTTAGTTACTATACATTGGAATGAAACCTAGAAGTTCTCTGAACAAATAAAGGGCATTGAGATAAGAAAATCATATTAGTATCTTTGAGCTTAATATATCTTTATATGTTATTTAAATCCTTTGGAAAGAATTAGATGATGGTATTCCTTCAATTTTATTCATGCCTTCTAGAGGTCATGACTACATCTATTTGAAAACAAATATGGGCGAACAATGAGCATTTTATAGTAAGATTAGGTGTAAATTAGAAATTCAGGCAAATAATGATGGCAATAATTCCAATAATTCAATGATAAGAAACATTTTGCCTCCTTTATTTACCTGGAACTCTTTTAATCTCGTCTGTATTTTCATTGATTTGTTCCATGAGGGTAAGGGCATATGTCAAGTTGATTACTGCTATACTCCTGGTATTCAGCCCATTTCCTAGAACACAGTAGACAATCAGTACACATTTGTCGAATGAATAAATGAGTGAGCAGATGAATGAAGGAATGAGATGAATGTGAGGGTTAGACCGTTTTTGGACAATCAAGATAAAATTGATTTGACCTTAAGGAGGCAGTGACAGGGACTTTATTTTTTCCACATTTGGAGAGTATAGGCTAAAGTAAAATTTCTTTTAGAGTTAATATCCCAGGTAGCTGTTTAAATGTTACCATTTCTACAATTATTTGAAGGCCTGTTTCCCTCCACAGTATGGAGCCTACCCCAAGATGATTGTTGTGTAAAATAATGATCTTCCTGTTGGTGTTAGAATAATGAATTATGGTGCTATAAGGACCTTAAAGACCATTAGCTTCTCCCTGTGGAGGTAAGGAAATAATGATTAAGAAGTGATATCTCAGACCCAAGTCACTTGACCCCCATTCCCACGGAGGCTGTGTCCGCAGCAGTTACGTACACTCACTCTGGAGAAAGATAGCTTCCCACTAGGATTCTGTCTCATCTCTAAGACGAGAATAATAGTTTATACTTCATAGAATTGTTTGGAGTTCATGATGAAAATATAAATATAAAGTATTTAGAAGAGTGCTTGATATTATTTAAATTAAGATTTCCAGAGTATGGCCAAGTTGCATTATTAGGAAGTAAAGCATAATTAGCTTGAGAGTTCAAATTCATCTTCCCATATTAAATTTTCCTTGATGCCCAAGTAGAATGGATTGCTTCCTTCTCTAAAACACTTACATGCTGTTCTACATGTATGTCACTCTCCACCTCTCAAATAGTTACCTTTGTAAAGGCAGGGTGTGTTTCTTTTAATTAGGGAATTTCTTTTAATTTAACTTGAATAATCATCAATATTATTCTTCAATGAAATATATGCAGTGATCTGAGACCAAGGATTATCTATATAGATGCCTTTAATGATTAGTCCAATTATTCAAATTATGAATCTTTTACCCTTGCTCAGCTCTTTCAGAGAGGAATAATCTAGTTTCACTAGTTATTTGTCTAGATAAGGGATTTTTAACCTTGGCACTACTGACATTTTGCGATGAATAATTCTTTGTTGTGTGAGGCTGTCCTGTGCGTTGCAGGAGATTTAGCAACATCTAGCTGCTACCCACTAGGCATCAGTAGCACCTGCTTTCCTTACCAGTTGTGACAATAAAAGACACCTTCAGACATTCCCAAAAGTTTCCCAGAGAGCAAAATTATCACCAGTAGAGGGCCACTGGGGTAGATTACATCAAATGGTCACTTTTCTTTATCACATTTTATAATCAATCTCTGGAATATGCTTTGAAATAAGATCACGGAGTCTTTCATCTGAGGCAATTTAAAAGCAGAGGATAATAATTTTCAGCCTTGAAATGTTCAGAGGGTTGGACAATTGACGTTGGAGGTAGCTTTTAATTCTCTCGATTGAAGATACAGAAGTCCCATATGACTCTTTGGGTCAGCCCCCTGCTTCCTGCATATTTAAATACTGAAGTTACAATCTTCATGTTTGCCCTTCTATGCTGTATTATATAAGGACTCACTAGTCAAAATCAATGGAGAATAGTCATAACTCTTATCTCCTTTAAAGCATTTTTACTTTATTTGTTTATCAGTTTCCAATTGACCATATTTCTTTGTCCTTCCCAGCTGCGCAAAACATTCTGGGTTATTTCCTAGGTCTATCGAGTACAATAAGACAGGAGGTTTGCAGTGATTGTGGCTGCACACTCATCTCAGAGCCTCTCTGCACATCAACAGTGGTTAATACACCTGGTGCTTGGAACAGATCCTTGCATGGCTGCTACGGCAAACTCCCAGCACCCACTCAGACTCTCTCCAGCTGCCCCACCCCATAGACAATCAGAGCATTGTGTCGAATAATCCCAGAGCTGTTCAAAGAGCATAGCCCAGGGCCCAGGGATTGCTGTTTATTTGCGGCATTAGATCAAGAATGATAGGGCAGTAGCTTTATGGGTGTGCTTAGGAAAGACTTCTATCAACAGTGCCTGAGGCTCCAGCCCTATCTCTCAGCACTCTATTGTCACTGAAAACAATGCTGTGTGTATCTGAGGAGCTGGACGTGTTCTGGAAAAACATGCATTAGGAATGCACGCTTGTGAGTTTACAATGGCCTCTGGGTTTGTTGGCACATCCCTTGGTATTCTTCTGTCTCAGGTATGTGTCACTGCACATGTGAGGGAAAGTAAGGTTGTGCATGCTTTGTTAAGTGCCTACTGGGCTTATTGGTCGGGGTGGGGGCAGGGAGTCATAGGAGGATATGAGGAAGCTAAGAAGTCTCTAAAAGAAGCAGGTGTCCCTGTCTCTCTGAGTTTCATCCAAAACAGATTTAAATAAAGACTTTTCCCAGACTCTGTCATCCTTCAATTATACATATGGTCAAATTAAAAAAATTCATCCTTAAGCGGTGAGGTACAAAAGGATCTAACTTCAGAACATCCATAAAACAGTAAAAGTGGAAAAATACTAGTGACAAGGAAGATTGGTTAAAGGAAGAACCAATAACAAATGAAGCCATAAACATTTCCCCAGACGTGTGATTCTGACTCAAACACAGATAAAACAGAGTTGTGAATAAGATTTAGAAAGAACTCACAAAGAAAGGTTCCCACTTCTTTAAGTATTTTTTAGCACTAAATTTATATAAAGCATGGAAGAAAATTTATTTTGAACACTGTGACCTGTGTTGGCATACTGTTTTTATTGTCTATTATTCCAAGCTATGGCTTTTATATTTTCCTGTTCTCTTTGACTGATATTTAATTAGTACATTTTAAAGAACATTTTGCTATTTTTATGGCCAGGGTGCTAGCTCTAGCAACTGGAAATTTGTAAAGCTGTACAATATAGCCCTTCCAACATGGTTCCATCAGTTATACACCAATAAATAACAGTGATTTCAAGGATGATTAATCATAATCATTATAAAGCACTTTGGCCAAACCAACATCTGTTTCCATGGATACAGCAGTTGGCCATCCTGCTATTGTAATTTATATGTTTTAGTTATTGTTCCCAGATGACTATGAGGACCATCGTACATATAATGTGACCTTTTAACTTTAGGTCCCTATGGATTCTGCGGTTTATATGCAGTCTGTAGTCCTTTTGAGAAGTTTTTCTTGAGAATCTGTGAAGCTCTGAGAAAAAGAAGCAGGATTTCAAAGGTCTTTTCATCATTGCTTCCTTGAAGAGGCAAAGTGAAGAAAAGAACAGTAGGGACAATGCTGGTAGCAAACAGCTAATAGTGTAAATGATATTGTTAGTGAATCTGAAATCCAAAGACTCACAAGCACTGGGGAAACTGAGGAACAGCCTCCTCCATGTTATACTACAATTGAGTGGAAATCTGGTTCGCAACAAGATCTTCTGACTCTCAGGCAGGGTTCATCTTTTCATTAATTATTTTACACAAATATGTTCAGTTCTTTCTTGAATGCATGTTATTGAATCCATACTGTGTGCCAAGCCCTAGGCTCAGTGCTGGCAAATTAATGGCAAGTCAACAAGAAGTCAAAACTTGTCCTGGTTCCTGCCCTTGTGGCTGGGAAACAGTCTAGAGAGGGGAGGCTTGCATTAAGCAAATAGTCATCTAGGCCAATGGACAGTTAGGCTGTGACAAGTGTTGAGTAGGTGAGAGTTATCATACCCTGAGGGCCTGTCATCAGGTGTTAGGTCTAATTACAGAGGTAAGGACTGACTTCTCTGGAGCAGTGTCACCTGAGCTGACATCTAAAGAAGGAATTAACTATGTGAAAATCCAAGGAAATAACGGGTCAGGGGCCAGCATGTGCAAATGCCCCTTGGCAAGAGGAAGCAAATTGAGTACTCACACTAAAAGAAAGTAAGACAGGAGTGTAGAAATATGAGACAAAATGATCAGGGGCCTGAATATGCCGGACTTGTATAGCCCACAATGAAAAATTCTGTTTTTATTCTAGTTACAGACAAGACTCACTTGCAGTAGCACAATTTGATTGGGTTTTATTAGAATCAGGAGTAGCTGGGGACTTGTGGTTGGTGTCTCTCTAACTTGAAGGGTAGAACCTACTTTGGTCTTTGTCCTTTGTCCTTGGTCCTTCTCCATATGTCGGCTGTGAAGTCCAGATGTTGAGAATGGCAGGAAAGCCCTGAGGTCTGGTCTATCATTGGCTGGTCTGGTTTCATATGCTGCGGGCCCAAGTGCCTAGGGTTCTGGTTTCCTCTCAGTGGATGAGGGAGGCCATGCCATGAATGGACTGTATCATGGGGCGGAAAAAAACAGGCATAGTGTGGACTTTCTCTTTCTATACATAAGATTCAAAGTATTTCTCTTACATACTGGGTGTGTAAGATACTACATATGAAGTGCACCTATCTGCATCAACTTTATATGCTGTGTCCCAAATAACCATACATATAGCAGCCTAAATGACACATATTTATTATCTCACAGATTCTCTGGGTCAGGAGTCTGCACATGGCTTAGTTGGGTTTTCTGCATATCTTCAATCGGGGTGTTTATGAGGGATGCATTCTCATCTTGGGGATTGTCTGGGACAAGGCCCACTTCTAAGCTCATTTAGGTTGTTGGCAGAATTCATTTTCTTGTGACTATTGGGTTTACAGCAGTTTCCTCTTTAAAGCCAGCAAGGAAAGCAAAATTCTAGAGCAACTTGGCTAGCAAGGTGGAGTCTTATATAACAATGTAATCACAGAAGTGACATCCCATCACCTTTGCCATCTTCTATTCGTTAGAATAAAGTCACAGGTCCAGCCCACACTTAGAAGGGATTATACAAGAGCATGAACACTGAGAGGCAGGGAACATAGAGCCAGTCTGTTTGCTACATTATTTATGCCCTAACTTCACATGCACGTATACAGGAACTGTCTGTGTAAAGCCTGGGCGAGTTTTGTGCTCTCATCATGTCAGAGAGACCCCCTGGACATGGTTTGGTTGCCACCTAAAAGGAATATGGAAGCCCAGTACCAAGTGAGAATCCCTCTGATGGAAAATCCCCTAACCTAGTTCCTTGTGGAATGAATGACAGATGAACCACCTAGTGCTGTGGGTGTTGGGGAAATGAGCAGGTCTCGGGGGTTTTCTCTAGTTTACCCTGCTTCTCTTAGCAGAGAATCAGCAATTAGGTGGATAAATAGATGCCATGGAAGGAATAGGAGCCTGGCTACAAAGATAGAAAAAGGCAGATTTGGGGCAGGAAAAGTCTCTGGCTCAGTTGAATGGAGTTCTAGCTCTGCTACTTCAGGTAGGTCGTTTCTCTCCCATGGGATGTTTTAATAAAACAAGCAACTTGGAACAGGTGATCTCTCAGCCTCTAGAATGGAGGGAAGGAGAGGAGAGTGGAGTGAGGGGAGTGGAGAGGGAGGAAGTTTATATATATATATATATATATATATATATATATATATATAGAGAGAGAGAGAAATAGAAATAGATAGATAAGAGGTGGAGGTAAGATGGGGTCAAATCCTAACTTAGCTAGACGGTGAGAAAGGGAAAGCTAGATAGAACATGAGAAGCTTCAAATCCTAGATTCTGGCCTTTGGCATCACTTTACCATCCTACGAGGAAGACAAGACTCAGCAGAAAAATGATTTGCCCAAGGTCTTACATTACCTTGTTAGTTTACCAGCAATGCTCCTAGGGTTGACATCTTCGGATTTCTGATTTGTGCTTTATTACTTCACCATGGATCGCCAAGCTAAGGAGGGAGGTTTCAGGATGCTTTGAGGAGGGTAGAAAACGAGGGGAAGTGGAGAAGCGCTCAAAGGAGAATTACAAGACCCCTAATTTTGAACTAGGCCTGTTTCAAACCTTTCTTCAGTAGAGTATGATAGTGCCTTACTGCTGTGAACAGAAAATTTCTATGTTTTTTAAAAGTGACTTTTGGATAGACATTCTTAGTCATGCATATGTTGCTCTTCACTCTACCATTTCACATCGGAGACACAGTTTTTTGCTTTGTATTATTATGAAACACTGCTAGGCCTGGCATAGTGTACAGGCCTCTTTGCGGGGCTGGTGATTGTACTCTGGCACCTCTCTGAGCCTTATGAGTGGCGGTATGCAGCCCTAACATAATACAAGTCCCTGCTAAGACAGGACTGCTGACAGTGCTGTCACCACCTCTCCGTAGCTGAGGCCAGCTCCCCAGCACGTCACAGAGGGGAGAATTTCACCCAGCCTTTCTTGCTTATAATCTTGAGGATGCAAATGGAAACAACAATTAGTTATAATTTTCACCCATCAGATTAGCAAAAAATGAAAAAGACTGAAATAGCCAGTGGGGTATAAATAATACAGCCACTCTAGAGAGCAATTTGGCAGTCTCCAGAAGAACCGGAAGCACACATGCATTTGACTTCTAAATTTGTACTCCAAAGAGGTAGTAGCTCTTCTAACCGCACAGGCAAACCTGCGCAAAGCTGCCTCTTATCCTTTGTTTGTGAAAGTAAAATATTCAAAATAATCTAAATGAAAAAAAAAAAACCATAATGAAATAACAGAATAAATACAAGAGTTTGTTCATACAATGGAGCACAATCCAGTCGTAAAAAAGAATGACTACAACCACTCTACATAAACATGGATGAATCTCGAAAACATAATATTAAGTGAAAATATTGTAGAGCAATACGATTTTATGATGTAATTTATTTAAATGTGAAAAGCAGCACAAAATAACTATGCATTATTTATGGATACATTTATATATTTTCGACTCTTACAATGGATTGGGAGATTGAATAGCAAAGTGCTGGTAGGGGTTGCTTTTGAGAAGGAGGGAAGAAAATGGGTTAGAGGTAGGAGACTAAGGGGACTGTAACTCGATTTAATGTACTATTCCTTTTTGCAAAGAACCACAGAGTTTAAAACATGTGAACAAATGATCAATTTACATTGTGTGTGTGTGTGTGTGTGTGTGTGTGTGTGTGTGTGTGTGTGTGGCAGAACCCAGTTTTAAATGTTATTCTTTGAGATTTTTTACAAGTTCTCAGAAACATCATTAATGAAGAAGATCACCAGTTTTTACTAACTGGGGGAATTTGAAACAATTTGAATCTACCTTCTTGTGTGTAAAGTAATAGGGGTAACCTGAGTTTTAAAGGGTTTCGGAAGGTTAGGTTCAGCAGAATTCAAGATAAGGACGTGCAAGCATATATAAAATGGAGCTATATATGGGTAACAAAGTCTAGAAATTACCCCTTTGCTGACACATTGCAAATTTGGAACTTCGAAACTTTTAAAGAACAATGTGCCCAAAGAAAAAGGTTTTAAATAAACAGTTACTGCTGAATTGGCTATGCATGATGATTGCAGCTAATTGCATTTTTAATAGAATTATTCTTTGGTGTCTAGAAAAAGAAAGTTGAAAAGCAGGAAATAAATTACTTTTTACACTAAGTCTGAATTTCAAATTGGTTTTTACTGTGAAGAAAATCACCTTGTTGGAGGTTTTTCTGCTGTTCAGATGAGTGGCCATGGAGCAAAAGCACATCGTGAGTTCGAGGGGAACCAATACATTTTATAATTTTGAAAGCAAAGGCAGGATTTGCAGAAGTAAACATTTCCATTCAATAATGTTCAGAAAACCAGACCCCTTGCTGCTTTGATTGCCAGAGTGAAAAAACTCAAAGACACTGCTGGAAATCCTCTTTGATTTCTTTTAAACTGAAATGATTGAGACAGTTAAATTATAACGTTATCATAGATTTTTGTATCTTGAAAATCTGTTATGGTTACATGTCCTTAAAGTTTCATTAGTAAATTATTCTTAGGGTTATTAGTGGTAATTCTGTATGTGATTCTATATTCATGTAAATAATCGGTGTAAAGTCAACACTTACTGTTCAGAATGGAGGTGGTAAACAAATAGAAAACTGGATAAGATTCTTATTTTTCAATTATCTCTTTCTTCCTAGCTCTAATTCATCCCTCATTTTGGATCCAGATTAAACTTCTCAAGGAATCTCTGATGCCATCACTCCTTTTCTTGGAAAGGCTCAAAGATACCTCACTTTCCACTCAATTAAGAACAAACATCGATTTATACTAATGTTCTTCTCTAACGTTATTCTCCAGCCTGCTAGGCAAAGTGTTTTTATTTGTTTTTGTTTTTGTTTTCCAACTATATTGACACAGTCCAAATGGTTTAGCTTTGGGATCTTTCCTAAGTATTTCTCACCTTTTGCTTATTCTTTTTCTCTTACTGGTCATACGTCTCCTATTCATTTTTCCTGCCAATATGTTATAGAAAATACAATGATTACCTTGAAATTCATGACTTCCATGAAACCTTTCTTAATTCTGTACTTCTTGTATGGCATTTGAAGAATGGGTTATCTGCTTAATGTTTATGGACTTTTGAAAGTTAATTTAATTTTCCTCATTCTATTGCAAGCCTTTCAAGCATTGAACTTATGACTTATTCATATTTATGTCCCTTGTAGCAGCTATCATGTGCCTTACAAATAGTAGATGCTTAGTTAATGTTTAATTAATTATTACTTGACTGAGTACACAGCTTATGGAAGAGTTGGCCCTAGTCAGTTATTAACTGTTGTGAATTTCATCATCAACTTTTCAATTGCCTTAACAAACTGAAAGCTAAGCAAGTGACTTTATAATCTGGGACCTATGTTCTGTATGGCAACTTTCCTGAATAGGCTCAGGTACAAAAGTATACTTATTTTCTTCTTGCCATGTGTGGAGATTGCCTCAGTGACATGGTGAAGCCAGAGGTCAGTGACCTTCAAGAGCTCTCACGATATGGGATGCTGCCGGTTTCATTGGGCAAAACAGAATTTTCTTTCTGGCCAATGTTTCCAAAGTCACAGGGTTTGGGATAGTCTACAGAGTATTTTTTGGACAAGATCTGATTGACTGTGGCTTGCGCAGAATTCATGGGCTCAGAACTGGTGTATCTGGATAGGCAGGTCTGGTGGAGGGTGAAATGGCCTTTGGACTCAGGTCTTCAGATTACCTTTGGGACATTCACTCTTTGCCTGAATAATATGTAATATGAACTTTTATTTTATTTATTAACTTGATTTAGTTATTTATTCTTTGTTTTTCTTCTGTAATTTATTTTAGGTTGTTCATGACCAACACATACATCAAAACAATGAGATATAAATAGGAGAGAAAAAAATGTTAAGACTTGGACAAATATAAATTTGAGTCAGAGAAAAGTTGAGACTGGGAATGGGAGATGAGAGGAAGAAGAAAACCACAAGCGTTCACACTATGCGGGTTTTATGGTCGTTAGAGCTCATGCTGGCAACTGATGTACGAACAAAAGTTAGTCTGGGACATAGTTTTAATGTCTAAGGAGAATAATTATATCAATTTTGGTGAGAAACAAATGCTTCATCAGATTAAAATCTAAGCTAAGTTTCTCACATTGAACGTCCCCTAAGGGCAGTGGATCATATTCTCAACAACACTACATGAAGCTGTGTGACTTTAGTCGGTAAAGGACAGAGGCATGATCCTATACGAAACCTATCTCAAGGGCCAGTATAGCTCAGGGCAAGAGTGCACCTTTCCTGAGGGATTAGCTTGAATTGAGGACAAAACCTGAAATACTAGGAAGAATGGAAAGACTATTAAAAAGTCTTCTATAAATATCTCCTTCTTTAAGCAGGCTTTGGATATGAGGTAAAAAGCATAGAGTTTATAATTGCATTTTTTATGAGCCCATGTGGAATTCATTATTAATTGAGGGTGCATTATTAATTATTGATTGGCCCTCATCATGGTGTATGCTGAATTATTTTTATTATCGCCATCTCTACCAAACTCACCTCCATCCTCAGAAAGTATCTATTTAATGCCCATTGCGATATGCACATAGTTGGTAATTAATGATCATGAATTGAATTAACTGTGCTAGGATCCAGTTGAAAGTAACTTCAAGTTTATTTTTCTTTGGAAATTGACTGTTAAGCAAGCACTAAAGATATATCAGAGATAAACAGAGTTTTCCATAATCAAATGCATTGGCATGAAAGTTTGTGAGCCAACAGGAAAATGTCCTAAGAATTATATCCATGGAGTGGTCCTTTGGAAAGTTTTAAGGTGAAGAAGAAAGACGGTCAGAAAATGTACTGTGTACAAAGAACGGTGTTAAGGAGAAGACTCAGTAGGGAGAGCATTTCTAATCTAATCTCATTTCAAGAAGTCCAAGTCCACAAAATAATTTAAATAGACATTTCTACAAAGATGATTTCCTTGCACTCTAAAGCTGTCTTGCCTAGTAGAGATTAGTGTATAGTCATCTATGGAAAGAGACCCAGAGTGACTACAGAAAGACCTCAAGTTCACAGGGCTGGAACGAAAGACATTTTCTAAGCTAAAATCCGAAGCTTTAAGAGGCCTGTCTTCTGCCTCCCAAGTCAGCTAAAGATATATCTAAAAACTGATAAATATTAGACAAGGGAAGAGCAGACCTTCTATTTGCTGGCTCTCATCCTCCTCGCCACCTTATCCAGTTACATCCTTTTTGTTTCTTTGTTCCTTCTCATCTTGTTTTCCCTTCCTGCCTATCCAGAGAAGTAGAGCATAGAATAACACATCTAGTGGATTTTGATACTTATGGATTGATTCTTCACTTTGGGGAATGGGGTAAAGAAACCTATTCTCTGAAGAATATTACAAGAGTTCCTGACAAAGCAAGAACACAATAATATACACTTGATAGATCAATTATGACTTGGGTTCACTGTAAGTATCTAATGCCAGAAAATAACTGTGGCTTAGTCAAGGTAGAAGATGTGCAGTAGACATCTAGGAGTGGTCATCCAAAGATGGGAGAGCAGACCCCTGGTGTCATCAGGTTCTAGGTGTCTTCTTGTTTCACCATTCTTAGAATTGGCTGCTACTTGCTGTATCAAACCATGAAATGACATGGCTCTTGGAATTTCAGTCATTAGATCCAATGAAGTTTAGCATCAGAGGGAAATTGGGGAAGGTGAGGTTACTCACTTCTCTTTTTAAAAAGTGATTTTAAAGAAGTATCCACTTGGGTCATATAAGCCTTCGATTTCTATCAGATTGCTTGGAGCTTGGCCACTGGCTGCAGAGGAATTGGTAAATCAAGACAGTTATTGGAGACGAGGTACCCCACTAAATAGAGGGGCTCTGCTACTGAGGAAGAAAGAGAGGATTCCACAAATGAGGTAAATAAATTACTGTAATTGAGGTTCTAGTTTCTGATAGGTACAGATTTAAGACTTTCTTTTTCCAACTTAAATAGTTTTCTCACTTAGGTTACATCTACTCTTAACCTCAGTTAAATCTAAATAAATCTCATCTCTTATGTTCTTATAGAAAAAAATAAAAGAAAAATAACTAATTAATATCTCATTTCTTTTATTCACTCTAGCTACAGTTGATTAAAAACTCTCAGAATTCTTGTAATAAATTTTACTTTTAAATATGCTGATATTTTCCCCCCTAATATTGCTTGCTTGCTTTTTTTCTGCTTTTGTAGTCTTCGCCATGGACTCTTTCTAACCCCATGTGAATTTGTATCATTGTTTTCTTGTTTTTGGCAAGAATTTTTTTGTGTAAGATTAAAACTACTTACCTCCTTCAGGCCAAATTTAATTATGCCATAATGTGGAGCCACTTTTATGAAAGATGATAAGAAAGACAGCTACTTGGTTATTTTTAGTTTCTAAAGTTTACTAAATGGGATAGGATTCCTGACCCTTTTGAACTTAGGCATAAAAGAAAACTGCATCCTACAAATCACAATGTTGATTAGGAAACATTTTGAAACCCTTTTCCCCTTTGTTCCTCTTTCTTGCTAAAAATAGATTCCTTCCTTCAGAATTCCTTCCATACTTCTCTCCTTAAAACAAGTCTTAATCATTGCACACGACAAGCCCTTATAGATGAGTCTACCTTTAGAATTTTCCACTACCCATCAAAGGCATTTGACTATTTGTTACTTTTTTAAAGTTCTTACTAAAAAAGTTTAATTTGGAACATAGACAAAATTAAATACCTAGGATCTCTCAACCTTAACACAACACTTTTAAGATTTGCATGGTTTCTAGTGGTACCACATTTCATTTAATCTAAGATGTATCATTATTTTATGTGCCGCTAAGAAAGAAAAATTCTTCCAATTAAAGCACAAGATAGTATTGATTGTAAAATGCATCTTGATGTCATAAATGTCAACATATTAAAAATATGCCTTTTAGAATTGAGAAAATTCAATATTTGTTTATACAAATACACATTTTACAGTTACAGTTATAGAATACAAGCCTCTTTATTTTTTCCAATCAAACTGTAAACCATAAACATTTCCTACATTTCTACATTTACTTTATAATTACCATTTTAATAACATGGTTTTCCATCAAGTCGATGTACTGTAATTTACTAAATCATTTTGCTACCGTTTTGCATTTTGGGTGTTTCTAGGTTTTTGACAATAAATGTCTTATGTATGTAGATTTTTTATACTGTTAAATAATTTATTTGTCTCACTTCCTGGATTGTCTGGATCAAAAGATTCATAAACATTTGTATGGCTTCTGCTGTTTTTCCATTGCATTTTAAAAATGTACCAATTTCCATTGCTACCAACAGTAAAAGAGTGTCCCAATTCTACAGAACTACTCCAAATGTTAAGAGCTACTTAAAATCCCAACTTTTTTCTTATTTTAAAATGCTTCATAAATGTTGCTTTAATTTATATTTAATTTAAATTTATTTGAACTAGTAAGGGTAAACATTTTTCCTCATGCTTGTTGATTAAAATTTTCCTTATTAAGGCTTATTTACCAACCACCTATTGTTTTGGTTTCTATTACTTCCATTTGGCACTGGGGACAGTTTTAAAAATAGTTGTGCTGTGGTTGTGATACAAAAAAATCTAGTCTTTATTTTTTAAAAAAAGGTCAGATGTGGAATGAGAGGTGCTGTGTGCCCCCTGAATTAGCAGAAAGACTGGGGACTTCCTGAGCTTGCATTTCCAGGATCAACAGAGGTGTAGGGATCTTTGCTTTCTTTTATCTTTAAAGGATATAAGGTGATGGCTGTAGAGCGAGTCACTATAAAATAAAAATTTTGGTGTTAAGCCTACTGAGTTTTAATTCTAACACTGACACTTAGTAGCTGTCAAATTGTGCAAATTACTTGAAGTTCATTTCAATTAAGTGGGCTACTAATCCTAATCCTTATTTAGAAGAGTATTAAGAACATTGAATAAGTTAATATATGAAAAGCACCTAATGTGGGGCCTAGTTTGCAATAGCCCACTTAATTCTCCTGTGGCCACCATGGGCTCTGGAACGGGTCATACACAGTATGAGGGCACCACATTTAAGGGATGCCGTTTGTATAATAGTCATTGTGGATTTGTGTATTTATTGCAATGTAATAGACATTGTAGGTTTTATTAACTATTTTCTTGTTTTAACTAAATAGAAATATTGTGACAACATTTTATCAGATAGAAGTAGAGTTTCTTGGGTATTTTTGTAATTTTTCTGGTTTACAGAGCAAAACAAAATGACTGGTTAGGTTTTAAAAAGTTATTAGATTTTTGAATGACTAATTTATCATTACTTCTGTGTTTTTCTTGTTACAAAATAATTCATATTTGTAGTAGACAGAATAATGCTCCCTTGATACCTTAAAGATGTCCACATCTCCAGACCCTGTAAATATGTTGCTTTACATGGCAAAGGGGAATAAAGGTTGGTGATCAACTGACCTTAAAATAGGGAGAGTATCTTGGATCGTTTGACTGGGCCCAGTGTAATTGCAAGGATCCTTCAAAGTGGAAAAGGGAGGCAGAACAAGAGGTCAGAATAACAGAACGTAAGAGGAACCTGACCCACTGTTGCTGGCTTTGAAGACGGAGAAAGGAGACTATGAGCCAAGGATGTGGACATTTTTTTTGGAAGCTGGAAAGGGCAAGAAAGTGGATTCTCTATCTCCTCTAGAGTGTCCAAAAAGGAGCAGAGCTCCTGACCCCTTGATTTTGGCCAGTGAGACCCATTTTATACTTGTCAACTACAGAACTGTAAGATAGTACATTTGTGTTGTTTTAAGGCACTCAGTTTGTGGTAAATCGTTACAGCAGCGATAGAAAACAAATACAGCATTATTAGCAGGAAATTTAGAAAGATAGTAAACAGAAAAGTGGGAAAGATAGTAAAGAGAGCTACCATATACCTTTCATCTAGTTTTCTCTTTACTAGATACCACTCAAAAATTGCTATTGATATTTTATAAAAATGAGGTTAAACTATGATTTTTGGCAACCTGCTTTTTTACTTATCAGCATATTAGGACATAATCCCATTGGTAGAACCCCAAGAGACAGCGTCCTCTTTCTACTCATTGTGGTTTTTTGAGTTCCTTTGGCTACTTAAAGGGAGATAGTGACTGGTCAGCAGAACCTTAGATTATACTGGACAAATGACATTTATCACATCACGGGAGGCAGGCTCTGCCTGGCCTTGGTTTTTTTCCAAAACTCACTGTACCTGTGGAAGAGAAAAGCTTTCACAAAGACTTTATAAACTTTAATATTCATTACACTTTCTCCAGTCTCTGCACAAATGTGCCCCATCTAACAGTCACAGAACAAGAAAGGCAAGAGGAGAGAGAAGTTCCTGTTGCTTTAACACAAGAGCATTTTTTCCCTTTATAATCTATGATTTATGATGCCACCAATAGATTTGACATTGCCCTTTGAAGGAAAGAAAATCCCAAATGACTATTTACTACTTGCAGTCACTAGGTGTTTTCTGTGCATCAATTTATTTAATCCTCAAAGCAAGCCTTTGCGGTAAGAAATATGCTCATCCCCATTTCATATCTCTATAGAGAGAGGTTAAGTAATTCTCCCAAGGACATACAGTAAGGGGCAGAGCTAAGTTCCAATTCAGGCAGCCTGGCTGTAGCCAGAACTATGCTGTCTTCTCAAGGAACAGTTACCTAAATCGAGAGTTTGGGAAAAATCACAGAGTTTTTATTCCATGGAAATTAGTTGTGGAACAACAACAACAATAGCAACAGCAACAGCAACAACACAACCCTACTGCAGTTGTCTTGTGTTACTGAGTCATTCTTCTTGAAGGAGGAACTGTGAGAGCAAGCAGCAGGAAAACGAGAGAAAGAGTAAACTGGAGAGTTCTCTGCGCCTCTAAAGTGTCATTCCCGCTCTAGTTAATATTAAACCTTGGTTTAATTGACATTATTTTCAATATCTGTCATAAATATTTTCCTACAACATTATTTTTGATGATGTCATAATGCATCACATCAGTGTCATAGACCCTAAAACTTCTGTAAGTTCAGAAAAGGGAGCATGGCAATATCTTTAGATTGCTTTATACACTGTAAAACATTATGTAAGTATTAAGCATCCTATTCTAACATTTTTACAATTAGAATTCTTTTTGTACAAATATTCATAAGTATCTGTATAGTTAGTTAATGCTAAAACGAAACTAAACTTAGATGTAATTTTCTTTTATCTTGGTTTCTGTCTTGCACATTTCTTTGTGAGTAGAATTAAATTATCACCAAAAATAGAAATGCATTTATTAGCACCTGGAACCATTGTTGTGAAAGAAAGATATTTTCTCCATGATGGCCAACCTTCCCCACACTGAGTGATACACAATTAAATTTGCATTTAAAAAAATGTGTGCACTGCTTTTTTATAATTAAAGATAAGATTAACCCGTGTGTTGAATTTTCCTCCTACAACAACTTGAAATATTTTCATGTTAATTTCACTGAAAATAGGGTGAGAGTAACAGGTAATTATTTTCTGCTGACATTCTCTACGTTAGATTGAATGTGCATTTTGGGACCGAGCTGTCAGTTTTGATTTCAGCTTAGTTTTCATGTAGAGTTGGTGCATTGAGATTATTTTCCCATTATTGTTTAATACATGCTTTTTTATGGGAGTAGAAGTAATTTGGGCCCATCCTGTCAATCATTCCCTCATAGTATGGACACCTATATGAGAAATATAGAGGGAAAGTTTTGAGCTGTTTTAAGCAGTCTACATATATAAAAACCCTAATTTTGTACCCTTTGTTAGAACTGATCATGGTTTAAGTTAAATAATTTAATAAAAATTTATATAGTGCTAATGTCGTGAACAAAAAGTCATTTTATTTATTTATTCAAATAACTCCATTCATTCATTTCAATGCCAGCCTGTTATGTATATTACATCGACTAGGCGGTATTTATCTAGGTAGCTTAAAATGTCAGCTGATCTCATCTTTTCTTATCCTTTTAAAAAATTTGTGGTGTTGAATTCCATAAGAAATTCTGATTAGCATAATTATTAATTCATAAGGAGATCTTTATTTTCATTTTATATACTGATGCTTTAATAACAATGCTTCTTATTTATTATTCATTCTTCAAACATTTATTACGTACCAACCGTATAATCACCCTGTTAGGTGAAAAGAGGGTCTAAGATATTTATATCTCAGAGACAAGGTCTCTGAGAAACAATTCAACAGCCTTGAAAGGCATGTTTGAATTTGATTTGATAAATTTGGGGGGACAAATGAATGTTTTTGATCAGGGACTTCAACATGGTGATTTAGAGAATTTAATTGAGGGTAGTTTATGGGCTCTACAACTTAGAGCATCTTAGACTGGGGCACCTGGTATGAGAATATTGCAGCAGTACTGGAGGCAAATTAGGTTGGTGCATTTAGGTGGATGAACAGAAGAGGATCAGAAGCAGTTGAGGAGAATCTAAACATCCTGAAAGCTCACCGGCTAACTCTGAAGGTTTGCATCTGAGTAAATGGGTGAATTATTTTAGAGACATAGTCAAGTCTGGAAGAGACTCCGGGTCGGAATGAAGGTGGTAATTGTTTCGAGCAATTTGAAATCTCCACACTCCTTGACTCGTTCACACTCCTAACTGATGATCTTGCATCTTATTTCAAGCATAGAAATAGAAGCTGTTGGTGGAGAGCTGCAAGATATTTCCTCACCTCATATTCCAACCCATGCCCATTTGTGCTCCTGTATGTTGTCTTCCTCCTGCCACAGTGATGGATTCTTACTGCCATTGTTGCCCCACCCGGTCCACTGGAGCCATGTTCTTTCATCTACTCCAGAGTATTGGTCCTGTGGTTATACCTTTCCTCAACGTAAAAATTCCTCCCTTTAGCAGATTACTTACATCGGCATACAAACATGTTGAAATATCTCCCATCTTTAAAAAATATGTTCACTTCCTTAATAGCATTGAGAAGCAATTCCTTCACTTGCTATCTTCACTTCTTAATCTCTTATTCTCTCTTTAATTCATTTCAATCAGGCTTTCTTCCCCCCTCTTACACTAAAATTTGTCTTGGCAATATTACCAGCGACCTCCATGTATTAAAATCCATTGGTTTGTTCTGACTTTTATATTTATTCAAGTTCCAATAGATTTTTACATCAGTAATTATTCCATTCTTCTGGAAGCATTTTCTTCACTTGGCTTCTGGGTTACACAGTATCCTGATTGTTCTTCTCCCTCCCTGGATACTCTTCATCGGGCTCTTTGCTGGACCTTCCTCTTCTCTGTACCTCTAAATGAAGGAGTGTCCCAGGACTCAGTCCCCAGTCCTCAGACCTCTTCTCTGTATTCTATATTGAGTTGTCTCATTAATCCTTTAGTGTTAAATGTCAATTAAATGCTAATGGCACTATAATTTATATTTCTGGATGCTAATTCTTCCCTTAGTTTGACATTGATGTCTATCTTTAAATTTTTAATAGACATCTCAAACTGAGAGTGTCCTACAGTGTACTCTGTACTTTGACCTCTTCCAAACTGCCCCTCCCTGTTTTCCCCCTCCAATTAATTAATGGTAGCACTATAAAATAAGGGATTCAGGCCTAAGAACTAGAACCGATCCTTAATTCTTCCTTTTCCCTAATGCCCACATCTGGTTTACCAGAAAGTTCTGCTAGCAAGACTTCCAAAATCTATACTGAATTCAACCGCTTTTCACCATTTCCACAGCAATTGTCTGAGACGCCAACATCTCTCAACTAGACTACTGCTGCAGCTGGCCAATTGCTTCCCTGCTTCTGCTCTTAGCTGGTATTTATACAGCAGCTAGGATGATTCTTTAAAAATTTAATCAAGTCCCTTCCTTTCTCCATTCAGAACCATTTAAGGCGTCCTTCATAATCAGAATAAAATCCAAAACAAATTTCCATGAAGACGCTAGTCTTTCATCATCCTCATTTCTTACTACCCTCTCCTCAGCTCCTCATGGTGTTCCTCAAACATAATGAGCTTGTTTTGGGCCATCGTGCTAACTTTTTTTTTCCCTCTCAGGGTCACTCTTCCCCCAGATCTTCATTTTTTTTCAGGTCTTTGCCAAAAGATCATCTCCTCAGGCCTTTTTTTTCCTGACCTCTATATCTAAATAGCAGCCCCTATCACCCCCTGCTATTGCTCTTTCTCCTTGCTTTGATTCTCTTTTCTTTAGAGCATTTATTTGCTGCTGCCACTGTAAGATATGTTATTAATCATTTCCTGTGCTTCTCGCTGTTCACCCCTTCCTCACATCCAGACAGCAAGTTCATGAAGGCAAGAGCTTTATCTGTGTAGTTCATCCGTACCTGCAGCATCTAGAAAAGTGAGGCCTGACTCATAAAAGTACTCTAATATTTGTAAAATTAAAACAAATTTATTTTAAAAAAGGAATATTGATACTTTGAAATCTTATCATAGTTTGGACTTCCCTGTAAGTCTCTTTCCTGTGTGTTTACCTTTAAAGAAGATTATACCTAGAGCGTCTCATAAAGCCAACCTCAACTACAAAGGCAGTCCCAAGGCCAGTCTTAGAGCCAAAACCATTTGTGGGCATTTGGGGAAAATCTCAATTGATTTAAAAAATTTTTGCCTTCAGTTCCTTTCGAGTGAATAGAAAGATAAATTGCAGCAAATCAGTACAGATTCGTTTTCTGTCATTGAGTTCTGTTGTTGAGTGGCCTGAGATCACACAAGTTTTGCTGGCAGGAGGAGTAGAAAGAGGACAGGAGTTAAGCAGATGCGGTTTCCACTCCCAGCACTACTGGAAAACAGCAGTAAGAATGTGTGTGAATCACCTAATGTCACAATCCTCAGTGCTCAAGCGTCCTTTTCAGAATTAGGGATTGCACCCAGAGGCTGGATGATACCTCTGGCTCTTTCCTGCTCTAATGTCATACAGTGCTTCTGTTGAACAAGACCCTCTAAAATGAGCCTTAGCCACAGTTGTCAGGTATTTTATTTAGTTATTCCATGTATAATGCAAACAAGGTCATATTTAATCCCTGTGAACCATTTAGTCTCTTCTGAGGGAGAGCAATCTGTGTCACCTTGAGTAGTCCCATGCTTCTGGTACCAAGAGATGTTGGATAAACACAGCGGTGAGCTGAAGCCAGTGGCAGATAGCCAGTTATGGGCATCTCTTCCCAACTTATTGTTCGGTCATATCATGTTGTGTTGATAGTTTGAAATAAGGTATAGATATAGTATTTACACCAGGGAAATTCTACATATGAGGGCTTTCCTCCCTTATTCAACTTTCTGTCCAAGAGACAATTGTTAAATATTTAAAAGCACACCACCAGATAAATGTGAGTAGATAAATAAGTCAAAGGATATCTTTGGTTCATGGAGGTACAAGGGCACATGGCACTATAGTACATAGAAAACCCACATGTATGACCACCATCACCATCCTTTTAAGAAACTTGATTGAGAAGTTACTTACTGAGGCACAACAATAAGAACTTTATTGGACTTACTTAATACTGACAACAGCACATGAAGTTGTTAGTATTGCTATCATTTTTATAGACACAGAAGCAAAAATGTTGAGAAGATAAATAACCTAACCTGAGATCACACAACTGGTAAGTGACAGAATCTGAACTTGTCCCCAGATTTCTCTGATTTCAATGGTGAGGCTATTTCAATGGTGAGGCTACTCTGCCTCCCTGACACATAACATACACACAGACACATTCCTATTTACAACTAAGTTTATGGATTTAAAATGCTTCTTTCCCTGTACTGTGGTAATTGTTTATCTCTTTCTTCACGAAGTACAAAAATGTCATAAATATGAACATTACACCAGAGACTTATTTGTTCTCTGAAACATTAAAAAAATTTTCTTTGAACTATTTCAGAAATGAGACCAAAAGTCTCATCTGAGTCAAAATCATTAAGGCACAGTGATATGGAAGATGCACACACTTTTGGTCTCTTCTTGCTAGCAAAATAGCTGAAAAGGAGACTGCTTAACCGAAGACAGAGCACTTTGCCCTCAAAATAAATTGCTTCTTAAGAGGTAATGGTTGCATAATTTTTGTATTAACATTCCAAATCCACAGAGAAAAATTTTACCAGCATGTGTTAGGTTTAAAGGAAAATGTTCGTTAACTCACAGAACATGCTAAGGAAGCTGATCTCAGGACAGGGTGAAAGCCCCAGTGGAACTGACAGGGCCTTTGATCCAATACCCACATGGCATTCTTGACAGGATTATGTAAGTGACCTTTAAGAAGTATTTTGGAACATGCAGACCTGGAAATATTTATAGATTTCCAAATGTGAGTATCTCATCAGGTGAGAAGGAAATTAAGCTTTTCTTCATTTACTTCGACTAGAAGCTCCCTTTTCTAATTTTTCTTTGCCTAAGAGTCTTTAGAGATGATAGTCTCAGTGCTGCTGGAAATGCCTCCAGTAGGTCAAGAAAAGGAAAAGAGAATAGCTGCTATTTAACTAGTCAGTTTAGCACACTGATCAACTTCCCTTCCCAGGAGATTTGGTTGAAGTGGGTGACAAGGGGGTTGAGAATTTAGGTCAGGGGTTTCTACCAGGCATTTGAAACAATTCTAACACATGTTTAAGGGTTTGTAAGGAATTAAATATGCTAATAAATCAGGTTATTGTTCTATGAGAAATATTTCTCATCTGTCTGCATTCTGTATAAGATGGAGGAGACGTATTTCCGTTATGAGCTCAAGATGTTTATAGACTGATACTGCTGGTCCACACAGCAAACTTTTGAGAAACACTGGTCAGTGGTTTACAACTCTAGCTTCACTGGGGTTAAAAAAAAAAAAAAAGGTAGCAAAGCCTGGAACCATCTCAGACCAAAATCTCCAGAGTGGAGCTGGAACACCAGTGTCTTTTATAGACACGCCCCCCAGGTGATTGATTCTCTGGTACAGACAGGGTTGAAAACCATGGATCTGGACCTACCTCTTCATTTGATAGGTGAAGAAACTCTGTTTTAGAGATCTGACTCATGCAAGGTTATACTAAATTTAGTTTAATTTAGCAAACATTTATTCAATTCCGAATATGAATTGGACCCTGACTGTGAGCTCGGTGGTATAGAGGTGAGGGCATTGCTTTTTTGAAAAGGGGCGGGTTTGTGCTTCCCAGCATTTCCCAAAATCCTTGCAGGCCTCAGAGGGCTCTGTAGAATATTTTCTTCTTTTTTTGTTGTTTTAACCTTTTTTTTTAATTTAAAATTTTCAATTAAAGTTGACATTCGATATTATTTTATATTAGTTTCAGGTTGTAGGATATTTTCTTTATTTCAAAAATCTTATAGGAGACTCCATGTTTGCCCATGATAAAT
The DNA here is from genome assembly GCF_902729225.1 of Pteropus medius. Classification (NCBI taxonomy): domain Eukaryota; kingdom Metazoa; phylum Chordata; class Mammalia; order Chiroptera; family Pteropodidae; genus Pteropus; species Pteropus medius. Next base: position 43,507,801 of record NW_024349800.1, read on the forward strand.
CTGTATGATCTAACCACATGGCCTACTTCATTTGCTATTAGTTTGGAATTCTGTCAACTGGATGTGTGATAACCCGTGTTCTTGGGCCAAGCAGGAGCTCTGATTATCGCGGCAGAAATCACGTAGTGGTTATAAACACTGACTTTTAGCATCAAATTGTCTGGGCAAGTCACAGCTCCTCTACTGACCAGTTATTCAACTCTAGTCAAATAATTTTATTTCTTTGTGCCTCAGTTTCTTCAAATGTGGTGATGATGGCTTTTTAGGCAGAGGATTGTTTTGAATATATCTGTAAAGTACTTTCATCATCAGGAAAATAACACACTATAAATGTCAGCTATTGTTACAAGTGTGTATTTGTTCTTTCTTTTGTGAGCTGTTATTAAGCTCTGTACTGGCTCTAATGCTAGAGAATGTGTTGGATTGCCAATCACTGTACATCTCTAATATTCAACTCTGGTAATTATAAAGGTGAGCTGGAAGAATACAAGCCATAAATTGCAGTTTTTCTTTTTGTTGCAAACAGTCAATTAACTGGAGCAGTGAGGACTTTCCAATGCTGAGGGGGGACTGCGGTGGCTGGGCAAGTGGGAGGAGGGACTCGGAGGGAGAAGTGGCGGTGGGAGCAGCGGGCTCAGTCAAACGCTGAAATCGGACAGCCTTTTCTTACTTTAAACAAACATTTTGTATTAGACAACTCAAACAGAATGTAATTAGCATAAATGAAACTGGCACAATAAATTGTCACTTTGATCATTGTCTCCATACTACTGGGCAAATTTTTAAAGAATATTTTATTATTTGAATATTTTCAACTAGAAGGAAACCTAGTTAAAATGTTGAGTTGGACCATTTTGAGCAGAATCTGTTTGTTTGCTGATCCCTTTTCAAATTGACATTAATAAACAATATGCAATATGTTCTAATCTCAAAGTCTTTGTTAATAATTGGTAATTATTTATAATTCATATTTTTAGGGTGAGATGATATTGTCTTGGTGAGAAAATCTTTTATGTGCTCTGTGTGTGCATGCGCGCGTGCATGTGTGTGTGTGCGAGTGTGTAGGAAAAATAGAATTCTCTCTCTTTCACAGAACCCATAGAGAACCTTTACACGGAACCTTTTCTTTGCCTGGATGTCTTTGATAATCTTGTGAAGCTATAAACCTTATTCCCAGGAAAATGTGTTTCTAAATGTATAGGTATGATTTTGCATGCATTTATAGATAATTAAAGGTCAAAACAAACTATAAGGTTTTACCTACCAAAGTTTATGGTTCTTAAATTCAAAGCTATAACAAAAGTGATAAGGCTGGACATTTACTAGCTGAGAACCTGCCTATAATTCAGGATCCTTTTCCGAAGATTTGAGGCAGGTGGTACTGCTTCGTTGTAGTTGCCATAACAGCCATGAGATGCTGGTCTGAACCATCCCTTCCCTCACCACCCTCCGCAATAATTTATTGAAAAAAATTTTTTAAATCTGAAGGTACAGTTAGTACTTGACCATGTGCAGAGAACTGTGAGGGTGAATTTCTTAGAAATCCAATTTGTGTTAGTTTTGGATAACTTGGTGATCTAACATAAACTGCTGAAGCCAGTCTTGGAGATGTCACAGGTGGCACTGGCTATGTAACCTGTGGGGTCCAGGACAAAATGAAAATGCTGGGCCTCTTGTTCAAGAGAAATTGAGAATTTCAAGATGGCAACAGTAGAGCATTAATTCATATGGGGGACCCCTCTAAGCATGGGGTCTTTTTCAACTGAGGATGGTCACACATGAAGCTGGCCCTGACCACAAGAGACATAGAGACACTGATGGGTCTCAGTAACTAATACAAAATTGAAACTTGTATAAAGAGAAAGAGAGGATTGATCTTGTTTTTGGAGGGAGAGCAGAGTCAGGAAACAATGAAGGATGGTTGGGAGAGAACTTTATAATACTGTCTCTTTTCTTTTACCCACGTTTTTCTGGATGGGCCTGAAACTGGAAATTCAACGTGTGTGTATGGGGGGAGGGGCGGTCACAGCAGTTTACTACCCCTTCTCACATGGAGGTAAACAGGTGCTTGTCAGGTGGGGGGAGCAGCGATTTTTGGGGGTGGAGAGGTAATGGCAAGCAGAAGTGGTGGACAAGCTGGGCTCTGTATGTGCCCCTCATTCCTTCTCCATGTTCCTGCACTAGGAAGTTATCACAGGGGTGGCTGCTGAACTGCTACTGAGAGCAGTACCCAGAACAGAGGTCCAACAAGACAAGGAGCAGGCAGGGAAATAGGTAGGGGGCTGGAATGGGTAAGCCCACACCTAGATGCTTTCTGCCCCAAGACACCTCTTCACCATCTTCACTCCCTGCAGGAACCCAAGCTAGGTTCAAGGTCATTTCCCCAAGGGAATAAAAAATGTGCTCCTAAGGAAAAAGATTAGAGAGTTGAGAAACATAAGCTCCAACTAAGAAAAAAAACCTGAAATTAAAAGCCTTTCCAGAGGAAGCAGAGCTAATGAAACAGAATATGAATTTAAAATGGTCCTAATAGATGTCCTCACAGACAGATAAGGGAAACCTTACAAATCATAGAGTAGGAAAAAGAACTAATTTAAAATTTTTGGTCTGAAACATAACTGATATTAAAAAACAAACAACAAAAGCCAAAAAACCAGAGAGCCAGCTGTAATTGCAGAATGGGTACAACCAAAGTACAAACCAGTGGACCAAAAGTTTGAGTCACAATACTTTCCTGGAAGACCTCAGGAAGGGAGAGCATCAGGAAGAGATGGAACCTGTGAAAAATGCTGAGAGTCATGAAACACAGAAATAAAAGTGTCAAAATCTATAAAATAGAATTCCCAGAAGGGGAGAAAGGAGCAAAACAGAAAGGAGGAAATATGAACATGAGTTTCCCAGGGTTAAAGGAAGATATAAAAGCTCAGGATAAAAAGGCTAATAAGTGCTGAACAGAACAGATAAGAAAACTAAACTTCCAGTTATAAAATAAGTCTCGGGGCTGTAATGTACAGCACAGGGAATAGAGTCAATAATATAATAACTATGTGTGGTGACAGATGGTCACCATACTAGACTTATTGTGGCGATCACTTTGTAAGGCATATAAATGTTGAATCACTGTATTGTAAACCTGAAACCAACATAATAGTGTATGTCCATTATAATTAAAAAATAAATTAAAAACATCTAGTCAGATTATGGTAAAACTTAAGAGCATAAAGACAAAAAGGAAATTTAAAAATTTTCCTGAGAGAAAAGACCTGAATAAGCCAGATTTATTGCAGGCTTCTCACCAGCAAACTGAATAATGTCTTCAGAGTTTTGAAGGAGAACTTTGAACTTAGAATATTATATCCAAATAAACTACCATTTTAATAAAGAAATCATCAGACTTAAAGTTTAAAAAAGTTTCCCACTCAAAGATCCTCTTTGGAATGTTCCTGGGAGTAGTGCTTCGTCAAAAGGAAAGATCAATATGGAGGGATAAACGAGTGTGAGAAATAAAGCATTTAAAGAAGTTGGTCAAGTTTCTTAATGTCTAAAGAAGCAATGATTTAAAAAAAAAAAAACTTTATAATTTTAACAAAGAAGAGATAATACCATAAAGGCAAGAGCAAAAAGAATTTAAGGAAAAGTGTGTTCAAGTTTTTGAGTTATTTGGGAGACATAAATTTAAATAGTGAAGGGTAAGTCTAAGCATAACTATGGGTTTTAAATTAGGAATAATCTACAGAAGACAAAAAAAGTGTGTAAAGCTCAAATGGCAGGAATAATTTCCATCTAAACAAGAATTCACTCTATGTCATGAGGATTAAAATACAGGCATAGAAATAAAAACACTTGTCTTCAAACACTGATTGTGTCACTTATCATTGTGTGACAACAGGCAAATAACTTCTGTAAATCTTGATTTCATATCTGTAAAACTGGAATGACAGCGCCTACCAAGAGGGATATAAGTGGGAATGAAATAAGATACTATTATTATTTTGCTTAGCACAAGACCAGAAAATAGTAAACACTCAATAGAAAGCAGCTAGTCCAGCCGAGGTTCATAGTTCAGTGCTGACCTAGCCTTGCCCTGTCTTTGGGACTAAAGACACTAAGACTATTGCTGAGGTTTTCCCCCTAAGACATCTGGGTTCCACCAATTAGAATGATTACCACTCAATTTCCTTATTTACAGCATGGGGCTAAAAATACCAGTATTTCATGAAGTCATTTTGAGGATTAAGTAAATTGATATATATGGAATACTTAGGACCTACTAAACACTTTGAATGTTAATGACTATGATCATTTTTATGCTTAGGCTTAGATGGCAGCTTCCAGAACATACCATCTGCTCCTTAGAAAATTTCCTCATTGTGCTTACAGTACAGTAACCAATCTTAAAACATTTCAGGCACATGGCAGTGAACCTCTTTAGAACACTCATCTAGCACAGTCTCTCTGACATGAATATCATTCATCACAGAAACAATCACCAGCTCTACTTGTATGAAGTATCCCTGGTCTTGAACTTTGGCACATGCTTCATTGAACAAAAGAATAAATTGCTATAAAAAAGATAGTTACCAGCTGGTTATACTTAAAAATTCCAAGATGTCTGCCTTGCATAGCACACAATAGGCTTCTCATTAATTACTTACCTTGGTGAAGCAGCTTTGTGCATATTTACATGCTACTCTCCATGGATTAAAAATGTTTCTATTGACCCACCATTAGTAAACATGTGTTTTGCGACTTCTCACAGGCACAGTGAATCCATATCTCACCTCAGAAAGACATAAGATATAACCTAGCTGTTAATGTGGGTGTTGGGTTCAGCCTGACCTAGTTTTATGACCCAGTTCACTGACATTGACCAAGTCATTTAACTTGTTTTTAGCATTTTATTTTATTTTATTATTCATTTCAAGTGTAAAGTACATTGGTTAGACATTTATATAGTTTATGAAATGATCTCCCTGATTACTCTATCTTCCCTCTGGCTCTACCCATAGCCAATTGACTTATTTCTGACTGCATTTCCTATGCCACGCTCCCCAGCCCTGTGACCATCTATCAACGACTAATTTGTACTTCTTTAATCCTTCACTCCTTTCTCCAAGTCCTCCAAATCCCCTCCCCTCTGGCCGTTGCCAGATTGTCCTCTATATTTGTGAGTCTGTTTTTGATTAGTTTGTTCTTTTTCTTCCTTAGATTCTGCATATAAGTGCAATCATATGCTATTTTAACACACCTCTGTTTCCTCATACTGTGGCCTGTACTATGTCACTACTGACAGAACCTATCTCACAGTATTATTTTGAGAATTAAATGAGACTAGGTATTTTAAATACCAGAAACCAATTAAATGTTCAGTGATCGTTAGTGTTGATGACAATGAAGATGGTAATAATGATGGTCACAGGGGCAGGATGTGGTCTATCGTTATGGGGACCTTTCTCCTCTATCTTCCCTCCCATTCCTGCAAAGTTAAGAATTAAATTTAGAAATTAAGCCTAACTATCTTAATCAGTTAATGTAAGTAAACCAAATGCTTATGAGCACAGTTTGGTATGTTTGTTTCTTTCCTCCGTCTAATAATAATGGTTTACATAAATAATTACAACTTCACAGTTGCTAATACCTTCTAAAAGATTAGGGCAGATATTTTTCCGCTTTCAGATGGGGTGGGATGCCTTAACCAAGGACACAATGCACAGGAGGAATGAAGGTTGTGCTTTTTATGAGATCTGGGAAAAACCTTTTTCCATAATTTCTTTGACAAAAAGTGGCTCCATATCAGTTTTCATGCAAGATTTATTAAATTGTCACAGAGAGTCATGCATATTCTAGCAGAAGATACTAATGATGATTCTAAAGATGCATTCTTTTGTAACCTTCAGGCAGTAATAGAATAGAAACCAATGCCTGACATGAAACTCCTAAGAAGATATGGAGACAGAGTAATGTGTCACTGAAAATGAAGTTGCGATTTATTTTGGCGTGCTCTTTAACACTCTTCTGTGTGGAAAGGACTCTGAATAGTGAAAGGGTACTACTCAACGTACTTGGCCGGAGGCAGTCTTATGAAAATACAGAAAATGAAAGGGAACCTGCATATGAAGAATAATGGGAGGACAAAAATGCCTAAGCAATCACCAAGGTGTAAAATAACCAGTCACATCAGCAAAGAGTGCTTAGACAAAAAGGCATGTGACACAACAGGCAGGATGGCAGAGTATTAACAAGTAGGCAAGACTGGAAGGCGTGTTCTTATGAAGGAAAAGTGTTCCTACTAAAATAGCCCATAGATAATTGAGTGCTTATGATGTACAAGACCCTCTCAAAATTATTTTGCAACTTTAACTCATATTATTCTGCAGAACCTTATGAATCATTTTCAAATATTATTATCGCTTTACAGATGAGGAAACTGTGACACAGAAGGTTAAGTGACTTTCCAAAGTTACATGTCTCAGAAAAGAAGGTGTTGGAAATGGAGCCCAGGAGATCTGCTTTTATAGCTAGGAGATGATAAGTCATCATTCAAAGGTGAGGAGCAGAGGGTTGAGGGGAAGTCAGAGCCCTTGTGGTCAAACATTATGCTACACTGCCTCCAGCTGATGTAACATAAACAGACCTATTTTGTGAGTCACCTGAGAGAAATAAATGTTCTGTGAAAGATTTTATAATATCTGAGGCATAGGAGCACACAGTTCTGTTTTGAATTCTCTATAGTGTTATCATGTGTCCCAGTTTGTCCAAGAGAGACCTGGTTTATGCCTGCTGTCAAGGTGTAATCAATAATAGTGCTCTACGAAGTGTCCCAATTTGGAAGATAAAGTGTATAGTCACAGCAGACAGTCAAATGGTTAATCCTTGGGCAAGACTAAACCCACTTGAAAGCTGAAGTGCTGTCTAATGATTTCTTATACACGAAAGATGGATGAGGCTGAGAACTTGTTCTGTAATAGGAATACTAAGGAAGTAACATCCCACATGCTGAGGAGGGTCGGGGCGGGGTGGAGGGGGGCGGCGCGGAAACTACAGGAAAACCGAATAGGAAATAAGATACTCAAACTAGGCAGCCTAATTTGATTTGGTAAACAACTACAGGCATACCTCTCAGATGCTGGATTCAGTTCGAGACCACCACAACGAAGTAAATATAATAAATTGAGTCGTAACCTTTTTGCTGGTGGAGGATCTTCCTCCAATTTGTAAAAAACGCGATATCTGTGAAGAATAATAAAGCGAAGCGCAATAAAACGAGATATGCCTGTACTTAAAGAGAGTGTTTCACTGAGCTTCCTCCACAAAGGCAAAGCCAAAAGACTGATATCCTCAGGGAAAACTTGAGGTGAATTCCAGTCACATCTGGGTTGTTTTAATATCTATCCAGGCATTAGAACCCAGCCCTAAATATCAAGAATTAGAGGGCATGGGGTGGAATTAATTTCTTAAAGTTCAATCACGGCTTGTTGTAGGGAATCTGAATCCATTTCGCCAATGTCAATATGTTAACTCTCAGAGGGAGTTCACATGTGGTGTTGGTCATCAATAAATTAGTGTACAGCAGCTATTAAATTAATGAACTGATTACTAAATTACCTTTGGCGGGGGGTGGTTAGTCCTTCCTTATTTGTGTCTATCCTCTGTGTCTTTCCTGAAATAAGTGTTAGTCCTTGCCTTATCATACTTAAAACAATGACAAGTATATGAAGATACTGAGTCCTCTTCGACATCAGCTTGGGTTAATTTCTTGTTGATATCAGCTGATGTAGTGTCTTGAGCATTTCATTGGCACAACTTTAAAAGGGAGCAAACCAAATGAGAGAAATTAAAGAAGGCATAACCAAATTGACTGTTTCAGGTGCTTTAATGAAACTAACACATGTAAGTTAAAATCAAGTTAAAATCAAGCTCTGAACAGTAGTGAGATACACATTTTATTTCTTTAGAGTTATTTAGCAAAAAACAAGCTACAGTGAAGGAAAAGGTAATGGTTACCCCCATTTAGTGACCAACTTTATTCTCCATTCTCTACCATGTGGCTCCTGCTTATAAATATTAAAAACATGGTATCATCAACTATAATCAACCAATACTTATTCAGTGTCTACTGAGTTCTAATTATCATGCTGAGTTAAGGAAATGAATCAGACCCAGTTCCCGTCCTCTTTAGAAGCAAGAGACAGGTAAACAGAGAAGTTGTACATCAATAGAAGTTTATACAAACTGCAGAAAATGGAGTAACTAGCTAGAAAGGCTCGAATTTAAAGATTTGGTAGAATTTCACTTAGAAGAAGGTTATTTGCAGTACATTATATATGCAAAAAGTACAGTAAATGTGAAGACATAATGGTGAACTAACAGGGAATGTTCAGAGAACTTTAAAGAGCTTCTTGCTAGAGGGCCAAAGGCCCTGGAGATGTGGTAGAACCATTGCTAAAGAGGTAAGCAGAGCCTAGAGTGTGAGGAGCCCGTCAGAATTCATTAAGTACTCAGCAGTAAGTAAGTTACTATGTGGAATACAAAAAAACTTAGATCTTTTCTGCTCTTAAAAATTTTATGATCAAACTGAGAGACAAACCAACATACATGAAGCACCTAAAACATAATTAAGAAGTCAATGATGCGTTATTGACTTGAAATGCAGTTGGAATTCACAGGAGGTATAAAAATCAATAAATCTCAAATAATCAAAGAATTAAAGATTAAATTTGCACTGCTCCTTGAAGAATGGGAAGGCTTAGCTCAAGAGTTCTTAACCAACCAGTATGACTCCCAGTGGACATTTGAAATCTGTAGGTTTACTTTTCAATGTTGCAATGGGGAAGGGAGGAGAGAGGGTCACTTTAGGCATTCACTGGACCAGGGATGCCAAACGCCTTGTAACCCACAGAAGAGATCTACTCAGTGAAGGACTGTCCCTCTCAAAACTAATAATGCCCCCATTTGAAAGCGCTGAATATATAAATGGAGGGCAGAGAGAGTAGATTCCAGATGGTGAGAATAAAACACATATAAAAATTATAGGTACACATCACTCTTAATCATTAACTAGATTTAATAGGATAATTCAAAAATAGATTCTATTTTATTTTTTAAATTGATTAACTTCCTCAATTAATTTCAGAAGATACATGATTAAAGAGGCCTTTATATAGGATTGCAATTTCAAGTGCTCTTAAGAGCTAACAGAGAACATAAGCAGCTTAATGGGAAATTTAACGAGCACCACCTTCCACCTTCCTCCCTCTCCCAATGCTGCAAGGTTATTCAAGAAGTATGGCAGCCCAATGCATGGCTATTTGTCCCCTTACCAAGCAGTGTGTGCCCTTTCTCCTGCTTCTGACCATCTCCTGTGGTGGAAATCCAATGGTCTTGGCTTCAAACACTCTTTTTACATTATGGCTTCTGCCTGCTCTTGGCTTCTGTTTACTACCCTCTCTCAGCTTCTTCCCCATCACCAACCAACAAATCTCTACATCTCATTTTCAAACTTCTCAAGATTTGTTTTAAAGCAGTTTGTTCCATGGCTCCTTTCCTGATGGGCAAAGCCTCAGTCTACCCTGTGAGTCTTTGGATGACTTGTAGGTTGCTTGCCCTATAGCCCTGAGTGAGGTTGTCCTCCCATCAGTTAGCTGTGGACAGAATGATGTGGTCATAAGCACGAACCCACGCAAAAGAAACTGGGCTATAGCCTCAACAACAAATACAGCGGCTTTTCAACAATGTCTTTGGCTAGACAGAAATTGGGAGGTTTAATTGATGTGGAACTGCAAAATCTGCTACTCATAGTTGCAGTAAAAAAAAAAAAAATCTAAAGCCAACTTTGATGAACACACAGTGTGGAATGAACTGCTTACCATCACATATATACAAATAAATTGTGGTCACTTTCAAATTCAGGTGGTATTCTTTTCAAATATAAAGGTCATGAGCCTACTCTCACTTCAAAGTCAACAACTACACAATTTAACTCATAGATCTCTACCAGCACTAAAGTACCCTGCAAGCGTCTCGATTTTCAACCATAGTTTTAGAAATTTTTATAGGGAATGTAGAACTAAATGTTAAGGGGAATAGATCATGACTATGAATTGCAAATATCCTAGGCTCCACTTGCTAGAATGCCCCAGAGTCAAGACTGATGGAGAGTAATGTCTTAATAACCATATAAAACAAAATTTATAACCTGATGGTCTGTCAGCCAAATTGGGCTGAGAAATGTTTTTCATTTTGATGAGCACTGTATATTGTTAGTATTTGAATTAGAATGCATATAAATAGGCATGTGAAGTAGGGATTTCAACAGTCTCAGAAGGGACTCACTAAGGAAAAGTCACAGATGTGCACCAACTGACAGGACATGAAGTGCAGGTATAACGCCAAAGATAGGCAGATGATGAGGTCAGGTCGGCAGTGTATTGTTTGGCTTACAATTTTAAATGTTCACATTTCACTTCTTTTAAGGTGGACATGTTTGCCAGCCACTGTGTGACACCGACAGTCACATGGCTGTCTCCTCCAACTGTAGGTAGGACTGCTCTAGTGGGAAAAATGAATGTGCACTTAGAAGTCTAATTAGCACACACTGTCAGCAACACCGTCCTGAAAGCCCCATTGTGAATGCCCAAGAGTTCCCCTACCCATGTTTGGAGTGACACATTTTGGCTCGGCTGGTGACAATTAGGATCAGACCCAGGACACTGGAGAATACGCGCTGCATCCCATATGGTTTAGTGTATAGGTAGATTGTTCCCCCGGTACCTGAAACTCATTGAAAAAGCTCTGGGTAGGAATTAGATGAAAACGATGAAGAATGCAAATTAGCACACTATAGATGTAGCTGCATCATGTATGGCTGCATTATAGATTGAATTCAACTGTCAGATGGTTATGTATTATTCATGATCAAATTCAGGGTAAAGATACCAGATGGCAAAGGCATATTCATGGTCAGATCATAGTTGTTAGATTAATTACAAATCTACATAAGAATTGGATACTAATAATTTCGACTGCTCTCAAAAGGATACTCTGTTGATAATCTAATCAAAAGTATGTGTGTTTTTTTAAATAAGGTGCATAGGTTATTAGGTGACATTAAATATTTTATGTTGCTGTAAGTTATTTTTCAAAAAGATTTTCTAGCAAAATAAAGAAAAAATGTTCAGATTTCACTAACCTGTGGCTTTGGTCTTAATGTTTGATAGAACTGGCAGTAACGATGTCATTTCTTTAAACAATTGCGAATGATTTACACTAACCACAGTGTCAAAGGACTAGCAAAATTCTGTTAGACGATAAAAATGTTTTTGTCTGCATAGCTATAACTCATCACACACAAAAAAGCTCTCTGAACCCAGGTTCTACCTAAATGTCACCAGCATCTCTGTGGACTGGACATTTCATTGCCCCTCTGAATCCCCTCTCTATCCTTCCTTACCCTGCATGGTGCTCAGTGAGGCTGACCTATAAGTATGGCAAGAGTGAGCTCTCTTGTCTTCTGAATTCAGGCCAACGAGGAGTGTCAGTGGGAGATTGAGTGGGAGAGAGTGAATATTCTCTCGGGTCTCTCGCTGTAGGATCTCCTTAGGCTGCCTGCCTCCACCACAAAGGCCACCGTTCCTGTTAGGTGATCCTCCCCACACGTTTTTCTCTTTGGATTCTGAAAACTTCATGAATGGTTGTGTTTTTCTGCTGTTACTAACCCTTGGGTTGTTCTATATTATTCTTTGTGTTTTCCCTACACCCCGCCCACATCTTTGTAAATAGTCCTTTTATTAAATTCTTCTTAAATACTCACTTCGAGTGTGCAGGCTGGTTTCTGCTGGGATCTAGACTGAAATTTACCTTAAGTACAGATCATAGAATCAAAGGATATTTTTTATCTGTAATGGAATGTAGACATATATATTCCATTCTTCTCATTTTACTGATGAGGAAACTGAGGTGAGAGATGTTAAGAGATTTTTCAAAGTCGACAGCTACTATGTGGCAGACAGGAAAACAGAACCTAGATCTTCTGGTTCTCTTTAGTGCATTTTCCATAACAGAATCTTCTACAGAAGGTCTTGGGCACCACAGGAAGTATTCATTGAAGGTGTCTGTTCAGGACAATTAGTTCCAAGGGGTTAGCCAAAGATAGCTTTTCTGTACACAGCCACTTCTGGTCAGGATGTTATCAGCAACTTCAGGAAGATACTCAATAGAAGGCTGACTAAAAATCCAGAGATCCATATAGGGTTTTGGGGAATTATTTCCAAAGATCTAGCTAAACTTGGCTTCCAGAATGTTGCTCCAGTTAGTAGGGAGATAAGGGGAAAATGCATGAAGTGGGACCTTTGTCTTTCAGTGCTTAGGTGTTCTCTGTAGACAGATGGAGAGGATGGGCAAATAGATGGTCTTAGGTGACAGAGGTATTACTACATAGGCATCAGAGTTCAAAGACAGGGGTAAAATAATTACCGTGAATAAAATGCCTGTGTGCCAGGAACTGCACTGAGGGTTTCCTATTTTAATCACAACCCTCATTTCAAAGATGAGGTCACTTAATCAAAAAGAAGTTATACCTGTAGCGAGTGGGAAACAAGACCAAGAGGAGACCTAGTGTTCAATACACATTGAGAATAGTCACGGCGACAACATAGATCACAGAATGTTTGTTATTGCATGTCACTGAGTCAGATGCCATGGATGGGTGAGAAATGGAGATCCAGAAAGAAGCACCACGAACTAAAGAGACAGGGTTGCTGCCATAGGGTCTGTATCCTATGGGCTGTGGGGCTGTGGGCGTGGGATTGTGTACTGATGACTAGAATACAGTTTGCAAGGGCTATGATCTGGAAGGACAGGGTACCATGGGGGCACAGAAGAGGAGGGGCAAGTGACACAGGCAGGGAAGAGCAGAGGACAATGAAGCTTTCACAGAGGAAGTAATACCTGAGTTAAGAACTGAAAGGTGAAAAGGAGTTGGCAGATTAAGCGGAAGGGAAATGTGTTTCACGAAGAGTGACCAGTATGTGCAGAGGCCTGCTGTTAAGAGAGTAAGTTCATTGGAGTTGATTGTGGGGATTACAAGGAAGTGAAAGCGGGTGAAGCTAAAAAACTAAGTCAAGGATTGTGTAAGCTGAGCCTATAGGTCATGTTAAGGAATTTGGATTTTCCCCCTTCAGAACATTAGAGAGACACTGAGAGATTTAAATAGGGAGATGACATGACTGGATTTTTAGGGGTCACTGACCTTTGGACAGAGATTGCTCTCTGCTCTGGTTTTCTTGGGTGAATAAAAAGATTGCACTCAGTTTAGGGTAGAACTGTAAGGCAGCCAGCATGAGGTTGAGCTCACAAGGGCCCATGGGTGTTAATTATTCTTGACTGAGAGCTGGGTTCTTTTGGGGATCCCAGTAATTCTGTATCACTGACAGAGCTTTGCTGTGTTTGCCAGTCTACCTGGCATTCTGCTTAATGCCAAGGAATTTGTATTTACTTTTTTATTTTGCTTCCTTTAGAGTTTTGTCCTGTTATAAAGTAGAACTCAAGATGTTGTTGAATTATTTTCATAGTGGGATGTTATAGGTAGTTGCCATCTCTTTTCAGCTAACCTTGTGTTTCATTTGCGTTTGCTTTTCCCATTCAATACGCTCCGGCCTTAAGCTGGGAACAATGGCTCAAGATATTTAGCTGCCTGGATGGACTTGGAAAACTTGACCTTGACTTTTGATCTGACCACGTGATACAATCAGACTTTGCTAAACTTTGGGAGCTGCAACATCCATAGGACAGGTATTTCCAGGCAAAAGGAAGGCAGAAAGGATATTTGTAAAATGTGAATGAATACAGAACTCAGAACTTGGCTGTATCTGTATGTGCTTTAAACTGTATGGAGAAGTTACTTAAAATATGCTTATGGAATAAAAGTGGGAGGTGCTTGGCTATTCTTTATAACTGAAGCAAAATGTTCATAAAATAATGTCTACTATTACATGTGCATTTCTTTGCTCTCCTTTCTTTTTCTCTTCCATTATACTCTATTTAAAAAGAAAACACTGGTTACAAACCATAAAATGATTTCAGAACTCACTAATGATTGGGTTATAGCCTACAGTTTGAGAAATACTGTTATAAAGGATTTAACCAAAAATGTATTTTTCTTAGCTATGGCAAAAATTAATTCAACCTGAACTATGGAGTTACTACGTCCTATCTACTTAATTGCTTATATTGTCTGAAGATTGGTGAAGATTTCCAGAGAGACTCTTCCCTCATTGGAAGAGTAGCAATATCATTTTTTTTTCCCAAAAAGCCATTTTCTTTATGTAGCTGTAAGATGGTAAACTCTTGAATCCCACTGTATTCGAGAGGATGTTGAATAGTATTTGATAGACGTGTAATGGTTCCTTTCCATGAGAAATCTATTTTCAGTTCAGACTCTAATCAGAGAATTATTTCTCTGACTAAAACAAATAATATGGTGGACATTTTGCTAGTCACTAACTCCAAAACAGCTGCCTAGAATTCAGAATGCCGAGATCAGAGAGAGAAAGCTTAAAGGCTAGAGAAATAGGAAATGTGTCATTCCTGTGTTCTAAAGTTACTGGAAGCATTAATTTTTCAGATTCTACTGAAGGGAGCAGTTCCATTTAGCATTATTGTTAATTATATCTTAGTCTTGAGAATGAGTGAATGAGTATAGAGTTGAGAACTTTTCATGTTCCATGATGGAAGTATAAAAATCTTTTCAGTTCCAGCTGGTAGAATAAAACCATGGAAAAAATTGGATCCTGGAAAGAGGATGGGAACAGTAAAGGTGAAGAGGTAAACCTAGATGGAACAGACCAGAGCAAAGACATCTCTTAGTCTTCTGGGCTGTTTCCCCGCAATTCCTTAGCAATAGAAGAATTAGAAATTGATATCAGAACCTCAATGCAGGTGTTTGTTTGCAATACTTCACATAAATGAGTAGGCAACATTACATGGCTCTCCTCCTGCAATGTGGACTCAGTCATTCTCACAAGCCATTTATGTGGCCTTTATAAGTTGTAAGTCTATGTCCTAAATCAAAACTGACAAGCCTATTCTCAACTGGTTCTTTCTTGTTCTACACGTCACCAATGTGTGTAGTTTTTGCTTTGCATTTGGCAAATATAATTTTAAAAAATATTTTCTTTCATGCTATGGTCTGAATATTTGTGTATCCCCAAGTTCATGTGTTGAAATTCTGGCCCCCATAGCTTATGACATTAGTAGGTGGGGCCTTTAGGAAGTGCTTATGACATGAGAGTGAAACCCTAATGAATGGAACTAGTGGCTTATTTAAGAGACTCTAGAGAGAAAGAACCCTAGCCCCTTCTGCCATGTGAGGATACAGGGAGAAGTGTGCAGCCTGGAAGACGGCCCTCACCTGACTATGCTGGCACCCTGATCTTGGACTTCAAGCCTCTAGAACTATGAGCAATACATTTTGGTTATGTTTAAGCTACCAAGTCTAGTCTGCGGTATTTTGTTATAGCAGCTAAACGAACTAACATAATTTCCTTAGAACTTGAATTATTGGAGATTTTCAGCAAAAATTGTCAGTAGGGAACTCACGAATTTGTGTTCTCCATGTTCGTTCTCTGCAACATTGTGGAGCAGGCTATGTTTGTTGGCCAAGTCCCTGGCTCTCTTTCTACAGGAATCTCTTCCCTTTCAATCTCACAGTTCTTGACGATGTACTTTTCCTATGCACTATCCTTTGATTTCTCTTTTCCTTCAAAAGTACACCTGCATGTGTTGCAGTGTTTAGAAATAGGGTTAATCTTTGAAGAATTTTTGCTAAAATGTTAATGAATTAAAAAGAGTACCTCTTTTGGAAAACATTTCACTTTAACTAAGCCCTTCTATGCCCTAACCTAAAGGTCAGACATAATTAGGCCAATTTTTTTTCATTTCTTAATTTAGATGAAGGATCTAAAAGCTCAAAGAAGTTGTTAATTTGTTCCAGTTTCTCATCAAAGGAATATTCTACCAGCCAGATTTTTAAGTTTCTTGGTCCATCATTGAGATGTTACATTTTCCTAGGGGAAAAATGGACAAAATTCCTTTCTGGGCATTGTGATTTTTCATAGAGATTGTTGGTGAATTTATCCTGGTACATATTGGAGTATTAAAAGTTGGTTTGTAACATATTGTGAGAATAAAAAGGAAACAGCTGGAACACTTCAATTGAATATATTGTTTTACTACTGTTTCACCTTCATTGATTTCTAGATTCTGTGAGATACTCAGATTAAATATAAGGAGGAAATGAGAAGAGAAAGTAACATCTTTTGAAAGCTTGGCTATTTCAAGGGCTTATTCACAACCTACTTAATTCTCACAGCCAACATTTTATTAAGTATTCTTATCTCCGTATTATAGAAGAGAAAACTGAGGCTCATGTACTATTTTGCCCATGGCTACATAGATCATATAAGCAGGATTTAAGCTTAGTTAGTTTCTGTTGTCTCTAAAGTTTGTACTCTTTCCACTAATCCATGAAAACTTCTTTCAGAAAACTTATGATTCGGATGGGGAGTATTTCAGACATGAAAGGGAGATAAGGTATATTATGAAGTAATATATGTTAAATTTCCAAAAAATGAGTGGTTAATTTTGTCACGATTAGATTAGATAAATAAGCCAGGGCTTATTTCACAAATAACTTTTCTAGTTCAAACTCAAAGATATAGAGAGCTAAAAAGAGTATCTCTTATACTCTTACAATGAAAAGAAAAGCTAGACAAATTGCAAATTCAAGACTTTTTTTGAACTTGTAAGAGAACCTGTCAGAGGGTAACCACGTGCTCCAAAATCTAAAGAGAGAGGCCACTTAAGAGAGAGACAGAATATGAGCACTGACTTACCTGGTGTAGACAAAGTGGACACAGATAAGAGTTCCACTGGAGGATTAGAGAATTGATTGAGGCTAGTGTGCACTGGTGAGAGAGTGTGAACCCCTTAGGGGCCACATGAATTGGGTGAATCTACAATCTCTTCATACTTTTTCTTGACAAACTCTACTGAGAACTTGCAGAAGAGGTTTGAGAGAGTCCTAAGACAGAACCCTAATGTGGAGAGGGAAACAGGAACCACTGAAAGATGACCACAGGATTCCATCTGGACACCTCTCACCAAATTTTCCCAGGAAATAAAAGCTTTAATCTGTAGAGGGGAGGGCAGCAACCATAATTATTTACAGTACACTAGTGAAAACCCATTGTAACTGGGAGAAAGGAACTGAGAGTAATGATGGCACCCCAGTAACAATGAACACACCTAATGCTAATGCTCAGCTATTGGTTTCTAAATATCATTCTTCAATAAAAGAAATCAATGTTCTATAGAAAAGTGGTCCATTCCAGGGCTGAGGGAGGGAAAATACAGGATGATTTTGGAGAATTTTGAGACATCAAAAAACAAAGAAGTGAAAAATAAAAAAAGGCTGGCTTCATGACACAAGGGCTCCTGTTGGCCAATTCTGTAATAATCTGAGGAAGAAATAAATAACGATAGTATTGAATTTTAACCCAAAGAATGAAGTAAATATTTATGAATCTATACCAATAAAAATAAATAATTGAATAAATATGTAAATAGAGAAAGGGTAAATTGTCCTTATAGAAGAATTCCAAATAATGTTAAAGGAATGAGTGAAGTAGAAAAATCACCATTAGAACATAGTCAAAATCACAGTAAAATTTCCTACAGTCAAGATTTACTTATGGGTGCAAAAAAGGTCAGTGGACAAAAATTTGAGAAGAAACAGAATATTTGTAGGGTATCAAATACTTATTACTTATCAAATACTTATCAAATACTTATTACAAAGGGAAAAATAGTAAATTTACAGTGGAGAAATCTGGGAAAAACACCTTAACCAAGTGACCTTCAGTAATATATGTCGATGTCATGTATCCCGATATGATGCACTGGAATGTGCATGCCTCCTGTCTGGTGTTTTTCCAGATAAAGCATAACCTCAATGCAATCATAATGCAATTCTTAAACATTTCTAACTACATAAAATGTATATCTAAGCTATTTGTAGATAAGGATGTCAAGTGTGTTTATTTTTTTTTTTCATTTTTAGTCCTTCTAAAAAGAAGTTATCACAGAGTACAAAGCCTTGAAAAGAAAAAGAATGCCAACCATAAATGCAAAAACAATACTAGGTATTCAATATCACATGTAGCTCTGAGCTTCCTTGCTCCCAAGGCAAAAAAAAAAAGAATCACAAGGAATAAATACCAAATTTTGTGAGAAATAAAGTTTTCCGTACCAATATATATTTTTTGCACCACTCTAAATGTGCGTTTCAAAAGAGGGAGAGAAGGCACCTATAATTCCACTCCTAATATATAGTTTACATTTGACTGCTTATTCTTGTTTTGTTTGAACATATATTTTATATCTGAAATCAGAGTGTAAATGTAATTTTGTGTTGTTTTATTCACTTATGTCATAAACATTTCCCAATTTTCTACATAGTTTTCAAAGTTATCATTTTAATGGTTGTATAATACTCTGTCATGTGAAAATGTCATAATTTACTTACATATTTCCCTATCATTGGACATTCAGACACTAAATGTTTCTTGGCACTGAATGCTAGAAGACTTTTTTTTTTTTTTTAATATGGGGATCCTCCAGAGGGGTTATGGAGCAAAAAAAACAGACAATGCCATTGACAGCACTTTTACACAATGTAGAAGAGAATTTCACGTGAATATTGCACATAATCACTTTTCATAAGAGGTGGGAGTATAGTCCAAAAATGTATTAAGGAAGTGAATTTACTGACAACTCAGATGGTGGCAGGACTGATTTGTAGGAGTTTTATATCTTTATACTTTTTTCCATGTTTAACATGGAACCTTTCATGT
This sequence comes from Pteropus medius, assembly GCF_902729225.1. Lineage (NCBI taxonomy): Eukaryota > Metazoa > Chordata > Mammalia > Chiroptera > Pteropodidae > Pteropus > Pteropus medius. The sequence goes on from NW_024349800.1 coordinate 43,526,709, forward strand.
AACTGAAGCTGAGTAAATGCATGTTGATGTAAACACCCTTCTGTCCTCCTCATTTCTCCGTCTCTGTACCTGTCTTCGCTTTGTTTCTAAGCTTTTATGTCAGAGTCATGTGGTAGTAGGAAAAGAAGTACTGGAAGCATTTGAAATCTTGCTTGCTGGCATATGTCTTCAGTTTGACTCGAATAAACTCTCATAAAACTTCAAAAAAAAAAAGAAAAAAGAAAAGAAACAAAGTACTTATATGCAACAAAGGAAATATGAAGTGTCCTTGGTGTTAGAAAAAAAAAAAAAAGAAAACAAAAGCAACTCTCAAAGCTACAAACCATAAAGAATAAAAATATATTTAGTAGTGGGGCAAGTAATAATCTTCAAGAACCCATGCTTTCCCATTCCTCTCCTCAAAACTAAATAAAAAATCAGGAAGATTTTTAATGTTTTCAAGTTGATTATGTAGATAATTAGAAATTATTTTACTGTTGAGCTATGAGGAACTTTCTCAAGTATAATAAAAAAATCTTTGTAAATAAATCAAGCTTTCTAAAGGGCCAGGTGTCTGCTCATTTATATGAAACTACATTTTTGAACATATTATTTTAAACTGAGTTCAGCAAGTTCTTAATCTTCACTGACATGTTTTCCTTTTAAATGTCTTATTTTTTTTCAATTATGTTCTTCATGATTAGAGTGATGATTTAAAAAAATATTTAACAATTTTCCATTTTTGTAAATATTTTCACTTTTAGGTTTCTAGTCATGAAATTATATTTTTCCTTCTTCGAAAGTTTTGTTTTTCTAAGTCTTAGAATTCACTTGTGACTTAACTAAAACTTTACATTTCTTTACTATAGTAAATTCCAGGATTACAGGGAACACCCAAGACTTTATTTAATGCTGTATGTCTGGCATAAAACTAGTGAACTCTTTCCACTTGCCCTTTTCGTGAGTATGACTCATCTACTGTGAAAAATTATCTCTTCAAATCTTGCTTCTTTATTATTATTTCTCTTTGTTCAAACTGGAGCTCTGATCAAATAAGTATAGGTCATTCTCATCTGCTTTTTATGTCTTTTAACTCCTTTTTCATACTTCCCATCTCTTTGCAAATAATTTCATAATATGTATCTTCTGGTTCACCACTTCTTTTCCTAGCTGTGTCTAATGTGCTAATCTGTCTACATGATTTTAATTTAACTATTATAGTTTATTCTTCATTCGTATGTTATTTATAATTTGTTTCATCTTGTTCTGTTATTTGTCTAAACTGACTAATTTATCTAAAAAGTCTGTGGGTATAAATTGAGATATGTTACTATTCACTACCTGCTATCAATAACCTGGCTTCCTAAGTAAGCATATAAAATCAAAAATATTTTAAGGAAATGACAACAAATAATTTTTTTTTAGTATTATCCCATGCAATATTTGGTATATACTTATACAAAAAAGGCACTTGTTGTTTATCTGAAATTCGAGTTAACCTGAGTATCTTTTAGTTTTATTTGTTAAATCCGGCAACCCTAGGAAATGTTTAGGCACTATGCTGAGTGAGCAATGTGACATCCTTTATTCATTAGCAATAAAATGAAAGACATACTTTGCCAGTTTGCAGTAATCACATATTATAGAAACTGATATTTTATCAGTAGTATGTCTAAATTCTTCAGGAATCTCCTGATTGTGAGCATAGAAATATTTGTCCAGGCCCCTGATCATATATATATCACAAATCACTGGAAACCCGGATATATTCTCACACTTCTAAAAAGCTCACTTACCAGCTACATGACCTGCTCCTAACAGTTTTGCAATGCAAGATTTCAAATTAATACCTTAGAAATGTGACAAATTATTGCCTGTCATAGACCTTTCCAGTGGGTTGCAAACTGTCACAGTCATAAATGTGAAAAAAGGCGTGATCATTATAGCAATGATTTTTCACTCTGTCTTTTGTTGAATCCTCAAGTTCCTCTGAGGTATTTCTAAGGCCACTGTGAGGGTGACATTTTCAGTCCCTAATCAAATTTAGATTGCTCAGTTTTTGGCTGGTACATGTATTTGGGCTCTAGGGACATTTCATTTGAGTAAAGTATTGTGCTGTTCAGAAATAATTTAAAAACCAGTAATTTGTAAACACAGGCTTTGGTGTGAGAAAAACTTGTGTCTTACCCTGGTTTGGGCAATTATCTTCTAGGTAAACTTAAGACTGGTTACTTAACCTCTCCCAAATCTTTTCTTCAAATGAGAAAAACAGATAATAAAACTTTCCTCATAGCACGATATCTATTGTCATAACAAAATTTTAAGCCCACAATACAGTTTTGTTAACTGTAAACACAATGCTGTAGAGCAAATTTCTAGAGCATGTTCATTCTGCATATCTAAAACATTATGCCCACTAGACAGCAATTCATCATTGCTCCCTCCCCGAAACATCTGGGAACCACCATTTGATTATTTGTTTCTATGAGTTTGATTACTTTAGATATCTCATATAATTGGAATCATGCAGTATCTGTCTTCTATGACTGGCTAATTTTACGCATATTGTCCTCCAAGTTCATCCATGTTTTGCAAATGGCAGCATTTCCTTCTATTTTAAGGCTGAATAATATTCTATTATATATAGTTACCTTAGCTACATATATAATATTCAATTTTGTATAGATGCCACATTTTATTTATTTATCCATTCATCTATTGATGAACATTTAGGTTGTTTCCATATCTTGGCTATTGTGAATAGTGTTGCAATGAACATGGGCATGAAGATATCTCTTGAGATCCTGATTTCAATTCCTTTGGATATATACCCAGAAGTGGGATTACTGGATCATATACTAAGAAAAACATGAGATAATTAATGCAAAATGTTTAGTACAGCTGCTGGTATATAGTAAATAAACAATAAATATTAGCTATTATAATTATTATTTTATGTTAAAAGTAATCTTTGATTAATAACTAGTCAAATTACATTGACAAATTATAGCCTCTCTTTTGAGCCAGTATTGAATATACTTTTTCTCATGGAAACAACATGCTGAGGTCATTGCTTTTTCATTCTATGGGTAAGAAAACAGATACAGGCAGGTTGATGGGCAGCAGTGTTCATTTAGTTGTAAGTGGCAGACTGGAGTTTATGTTCAAGTCCAAGTATACTATTCTTTCTACTAAACCCAAACTATCTCCTCCAGAGTTAACAAGGAACACATTAATCATGATTTATAATATCACTTAAAATTTTAGATCTATAGATTTCATAGTTTTGTAGAAAAGTTGCATTATTAAATAATTACTCAATTTCTTCTTTCTAAGAATCAATATTAATGTGATTAATATAAGTGATCAGAAGCATTTTTGAGGGTCTTTGTTTCAGGTGCTTTCTGATTACTTAGTTCCCGGACTCTGGAAAATTGTGGTTTGCTGTGTTAATCCATGTAGCCTTGGGGAGTGAAGGAAAGCCTCACGTCATCTCACCCTCTGAATAGTCTTGCTTTCCTATAATTTCCTATAATTACTTTCCTATAATTATTTCTGTAGGCTAACGACATCAAAGAGCATTCTGCTGCAGATAAAGTGAACTGCTTCCGATAAATATACTATTAGAGCAAATCATAGCAAATAGGGCTTCTCTTTGATGCTGCTGAAATACACAAATGCCTTATTTTGTTCGTGTTAAAATATTATATAATTAGCACACCAGGTTATCCCAGTCATTGGAAAAGGCAACAAAGAAACATTTCACTAGAGATTTTTTTCATCTTCTTATTAAACTGGCACCAATTAGAAATAGTCTTTCCTCACTTGAGTTTCCATTTTAATAAACCCCCATAAAATATCAACAGAACGTTTGTCTCTAGTTCCTACAATATTGTTACTGTTGATGAAACATCATTTCATGCCTGGCTCTTTACACAGGTTATTTTACTTAATCTTTCTTACGACCCAACAAGGTAGGTTTTATTTCATCCTAAATATGAGGAAACTGAAGCCAAGGGAATTAGAACTGTTCACCTAAAGTTTCACTATCTGTAAATGAAGAAGCCGGAATTGATTCCCAGGTTTTGTTAACTCTAAAAGTGAAGCTTCTTCCCAATATAAATGCAAATAAACCCAAATCTCAAACAATTTCACCAATGATGTACATGATTATAGTATGTAGGAAAGCATCACTTCAGGTGCAGTGGAAATCAGTGTGATAAATATGTTAATAACTAACAGTTATTGAAAGTTTATTATGTGCTAGGCATAGTGTAGTGCTTTGTAGATATTAACCAACTTAATATGCACAAAAGCCCTTTAGGTAAATATGTTTTTATACTCAAATTACAGATGAGGAAACTAAGGTGTAGATAACTGTCACTCTCATAATAGTCCACATTTAATAAGTGGGGGAGCCTGGGATTTGGCCTGATTCTGTGTGACTAAAGGCCTCCTCTTTGCCCAAAGCTGATGCAGTGGTTTGGGTGCTAGTCATTTCCTTCCTTATTTAATTTCTTAGCAGGTTCTGAATCTGTGCCATGTTTTGGATTCCAGCAGAAATTATGTGTTGATTTAGTCTAAGAGGATTGAAGTTTGAATTCTCATTCAGTCTTTCCTTGTATCTTCTGGAAGTAAGGGAGAGTGTCTTCTATATTAATTCTCTGTTGATCCAGTTGATTTGCTGCATGGGTTCGTAAATATTGCTTAGTTTTAGTTTAGAAAACCGTTTTTTTTTTCTATCATTTAAAACAAACAATCTTGATTCTCTTTTTAGAAATGTATGTTATTTGCCAAGTACTTTTCATTTTACTTATTTACAAATATTTCATTTATGTTATTTACAGATATTTGAAACCTCTCTGCGGAAAAGCCACTTTTACATTTTAGATTTATTTAGTTTTACAAAACATTAACATTTACTAAATCTGATATTAGTCTAATTTTTGTATTGGGGTATAATGGACTTATAACATTATATTAGTTTCAGATATACAACATAATGATCTAATATTTGTATAATTGTGAAACGATCACCACAATAAGTCTAGTTAACGTCTGTCACCATGCATAGTTGTTTTTTCTCTCGTGACAAGACCTTTAAAGATCTACTCTCTTACAACTTTAACTATTCTGTACATTATATCCCTATGACTGATTTATATTTTAAAACTAGGTTTTTATTATAATTTTTAAAAAACACAGATTTTTAAATCTCCATCTTCTTACAAGCCTATTTTTAACTTTTACATTTTTTACTAGATTTTAAAATCTTACCTTTCATTCTTTTTTGTCTTGGCCATTTAAAAATTTTCAATATGTTTTATTTATTTCTGCAGGTTTTTTTAAATTTAGCTTTTAACAACACAGTCCACACCTGCTGCTCCCATTTTACTTGTGTCTGTCCTCATCTGGGGACCTATAAAATATCAAAAGAGAACAGATTGTAGAACAAACAACCCATAATAGCATTTCTGTTGCTAAGCCGGCCACTCTCTCCACTATCTCTCCTCCTGTGACTTAAGCTCCATTTAGATCAAATGTGGCACTTGAGAGGAGTCATGTGTATCCTGAAGCAATGAATAACTCCCACACAGTAGGGGGAGGTCTCTATAGAGAGTGTTGCTATAGAGAGTCTTGGGAAGCCCCTGCAAAGGAGTGATCAGGACACCTGGCTTCAGAGTCAGAGTGAAGATCATGTCCATAAAGTATGGAGAGGCTCTGGAGGCTTCCTCTGCTCAGGCTGGCCTTTATAATGTATTCTCTCTTGAGGATGACTTTGAGATCATTAACTCTTGAGTCACTATTGAGACCCAAAGGAGGTGCGGCTCCTAATCATGCGCACACAGCAAGTTTGGGTGGACTCTCTTGGAACCTTTCCCCCAAATGATCTTGTTCAGTATTCTATCCACGTTCCTGAAATTCCTTGTTCTTTGAATCTATTCCCAATAATCAAGGGATATTGTAAAGGCAAGGTTCTTATTTCAAAAAAAAATCACAAAAATAATAATAATTCTTACTTATATGGTGTCTCCATAGGTTGTGCAGGCACTATCCTAGTAATTTATACATATCGATTCATTTAATCCTCAACACGACATATGATTGATGGGCAAATAGAGGTACAGAGAAGGTAGTGGCTGCCTAAGGCACACAGTGAATAAAGGGAGATATTGGGATTTGAAACAAGGTAGGCTTCCTCTGGACTCTGTCCTCTACCATTTCATCATTTAATAGTACATATTTCTCTATTAACATTAATTGAATGCATAAAATCAATTTATGATGTTTCCAGATTGTAAAATGATAAATCTAATAGGGTTTAGTTTATTATTATAGCATGAATAATTCACTCACCCATTTAGCAAATATTTATTGAGCTCCTGCTGTGTGCTTGTTACTGTGCGAGACATAATGGTTTAAAATAGACAGTATCCCTGTCTATTCAGCCTGTCTAGGAGCACAGACTTTTAAACAACATGCACCTGGAACAGCTTTTTGAACCATAAATTAAGGAGGCTCTGCGAGAAGATAGGACATATCAAAATGACATATTTTGGCTCTTACTGACTAAGTCTTGAACTGTTTGAGTCTCAAAATAAAAATTGAATAATTGAATATAAAAAAATCATAGGTCTAGAGTAATATAAATAAATGATTAATTCATAAATTTGATGAGAAAGGACATTTACAGTTTCAAAATACTACTTTCACATAGTCCTTTCTCCACAAAATACATATTAATAAGGAGAAAAAGTTAAGGTCACAGTAGAAAAGTCTGTCAGATATTATCTTAGTGATCAAAGTTAACACCATCAATGGGACAAATAAAAATCATATACCACCTAAACGTATGCTGAGAAAAATGCAACATAGCTTCTATGATATTCTTGCCAAAGACTACTAGCCAGAATCTAATCATGGTAAACAGTAGACAAACTGAAATTAATGGGCATTTTACAAAATAACTGTCCTTTAATCTTCAAATGTGTCAATGTCATATAAGTTCAGGAAAAGCTGAGGAATTTTTCCAGAGTGAAAGAGATTAAAGAGACATAATAACTAAATGTAATGTGTGATTCTGAACTGGATCATTTTGCTATAAAGGACTTTATTGGGATGTCTGGAAATCCCTGAAGGTTTGAGGAGTAGGTGATCATTATGTATAAATGTTAATTTCCTGATTTTGTTCATTGTGCTGCTGATATGTTGGAGAATGTCCTGTTTGTAGGAAATATACAGTAAAGTATTTATTAACAGATGATTAGGCATAAATCTGAACTATATTGTTCAAGGGAGAAAACGTACTTTGTACTGTCCTTGCAACTTTTCTCTAAATTCGAGGTTGTTTCAATATTACACCCACACCACACACACCGTTCCACACTAATACAGCAGTCATGCCAACATGTGAATTGCTCTTCAGAGTTTCACAATAACTTCATATATAATATGTTAATTAATTCTTATAAAATATAGTGAAGTATGAATATAGGTATTATTACTTACATATTACAAATGAGAATCCATTGTACGAGGAGTTAAATGCCAAAGATCATGTAGGTAGTAAGTGGCCAAAATGGACTGAGTGGAAAGGGAGAAGGAGAGACAAAGTCTTGGGGCACAGGGTGGCCTCTGGGGAAAACAATTGCAGATGAGGGAGTTACAATGAGGGTGGGGTGAGGATTACTTGACGGAGTCAACATTGAAGGAAGATGAATATACTTCAGAGAGGAAGATGGAAAGGAGAGTAATCACCAGCTCAGAGAAACTGAATAACTTGTTGAAGATCACATAGCTAGAAAGAGAGTGAGCTGAAGCTCAAAGGGTTTTATTTTACTCCACATTTCACAACATTCAAATGATGATTCTGAAAAAGCAGGTTTAGTAGAAAGATGTCGGAAGCCTGATGACAGAGGGCCAGCGGAAGAGTGATTGGTGGGAGGATGAAGAATGGGAGGATTATTTTTCCTTTTGTCTCTGTGTGTGAAAGAGAGAGGCAAGACGAGATCCTAGAGGAGTGGCAGCGTTGACAGATCTTTTTCTTAGTGTGGTAGAATCCTGAGTAGATCTGCACACAGAAAGCAAAGGCCAGTGGAAAGGAAAGCCTGAAAATACGACAGAGCAGTAGGTAGGGGTGACATCAAAAAGGTCTCTGAATGCTTTTCTGGAGAGTGTGGGCTTTAAGTCTGTGAGTGATTGGCAGACTTAGATAGAGGCCATATTTAGGTAGTGGAGTGGCATGGTTCAGACCTTGGGTTATGAAGTCAGACTGCCTGGATTCCTACTCCAGGCAGTGGTTCTGCCATATTTAGATGTGATATTGGGCAATTAACTTAATCTCTTTGCCTTGATTTATTTATTTTACATGGAGCATAAATTAACACATGCAAGAATCCTGGAAAGTGCCTGTCACATGGTAACACGCAATAAATGTTAGCTATTATTATTTTTGATGGGCCAATGGAGGTCTGAACAATATTTTCAATAGTTGAAGTGAGAGATAATGAGCACTGGAACCCAGGTTATGGTAGAAGGATTCCAAGGAGGTGCTAAATTAGAGACAAATGAGGAGCTAAACTTGGGGAGACTCGGTAACTGATTGAAGACCTAGGGTAATGGAGAGAGGGCTTGCAGAATGGATGACATTGACACTCATTAAAAGAGGAAATGGTGACTTGAAGGTAGCAAATTCAGATTGGGCTGCATTAAGATTGAAGTTCCCATGTATACTCAGGCAGAGATACCCCATGAACAGTTGGGTATATGAGCCCAAATTGCTGGAGGGAAGTGATCAGCTATAGCCTGTAGCTAAACCATGAAACTAGATGAGGAAGTCAAGTAGAAATTAGTGCTAAAGGTTTGAGGGATTAGAGACAGATTTGGCATAGATTCTGTAAAAAATAAAAAATTCAGGAAAAAATTCAAGAGAGCCAAGTAGGGGGCAGTTGTGGGTTAGGATGGGGTAGAGCTCAAGGGGAAGACTGGTTGTTCTAATTCGGATGGTGAGGTGGCCCGATAGTGAAGGGGAAGGTCTTCATTACACGGTGGGCATTTTAGGAATGTTAGATACAGCTTCCATCAGGTAGTCCCACACACTCAGGCTTTGTAATTGATTATGTCTACACAGGACAGCCATAGTGTTTTCTATTGAAACAATTTGCCCAGAGCTAAACAAAAAGTCAGACAGGGTAGAATTGTTGTTGCAATGAGCATAGTTTATATCTGATCCCATCTTTGGTTGATTGTTATGCCTCAAAAGTCCTGGCGAGGCACCTCAGTGTGACACTGTGTCTCCTTAACAGATGGGAATACATGTAGTTATTCAACGATTTGGTACTTGCATCAGTTTTAATGATCAAGACAGGATTTTCTGTGCAGTGTCTAGGCATGAGGTTATAAGGATAAAATGCCATGACGTCTCCAGCAAAGAAATGGATTAGTGCTGAAAACTTAATTGCTTATGAAAGTTAAAAGTTTGTTAAAATTCATTCTGGATTTGTGTTTCTCTGAGAACTCCTGAAAATGAAGCTGTTCAGTTCTAATTCAGCTCTCTAGTAGAAGAACGTATACAACTCCATTTAATAACCCAGACTGACTTTTATCTCTGAACAGATGAATCAGGTGCAAAAAAGTGGAATGTAGATCTTTGTGTTTGCTTCACATCACGTTGCTTTTGCAGAAGATAGCACAATTTTGGAGTTGTTCTAAATGTAGTGAGATAAGTTCTGAAGATCTAAAGTACAGCATAGTGACTATAATTATTAAACCTCTATCATATACTTGAAATTTGCTAGGAGAGTAGATTTTAAGTATTCTCACCACACACTCACAAATGGTAACTATGTGAGGTGATGGAGTGTTAATTAACTTGATTGTGGTAATCATTTCACAATGTATACATATATCAAGATATCATATTTATACCTTAAATATACAGAATTTTTATTTGTCAAGTACACTTCAGTAAAGCTGGAAAAGTAAAATAAAAGAAATGAGAAATACAAAATTAAAGGAAATATATCAAGAACTTCAGTATATACAATATTTTAAAGTTTCAAACATATAGACAATAATGTAAATTCGATATGAGTCAGAATTATATGGCTATGTTTACACATTCAAGGTGAAAATGAGAATTCAAGGAAATTCCCAGATAATTCCAGGAAAAATGTTTTATTCGATTACATTACTTTTTGGTTAAAATTTCTTTCTGCATAGGGTTTCAATTTTTTAAATTTTGCTTTCAGTACACAATATATTATATATAAAATTATAATGATGCATGGCATATATTTGTTTTCTATTATTCTGTAACAAAGTACTTCAAAACTTAGGGCCTGACATAACCATTTATTTTGCTCATGACTTTGTGGGTCAGGAACCATCTGCTGGATGGTTCATTTCTGCTACATGCAGTGTCCACTGAGGTGGCTGGAGCTGAAGATCCACTTCCAAGGTGACATCTTCATTCATGTCTGGTCCCTTGGTGCTCCTTATCACCTCTCCCTCTCACTCCCCTCCCTTCCTCCCTTTCTCTCTCTCCCTTCCTCTCTCCATCCGTCCCTCCCTCTCTCTCTGTCTTTGTCTGTCTTTCTCTGTCTCTGTCTGTCTCTGTCTCTGTCTTTGTCTCTCTCTCTCTCATCACAAGGCGACTCATCCTTTGGGGCCTTTCTGAATGGCTTCGTCTTCTCTCAGCATCGTGGTATCAGGGAGCTTTAGTTTCACAAGGTGGAAGCCAAATTATTCCAAGCTATTTGAGTGTTGCGCCTACACCTGGCACAGCATCAGCTCTTCTGTATTCTATTGATCAAAGCAGACATGGGGCCTACTAGATCCAAGAGGGTAGAGAAATAAATTCTACCTCTTGATGGAGACATGGCAAGAAAGGAGTATGTGAGGGTGATATTATTGCCATCATCTTTAAAATATACAATAGGCCACATAGCAGAACCAGGGAGATACTACAAAGATTCCAGTGATTCCCAAAGTGTGATCTATAGACCACTTGCATTAGAACCACCTGGAGAGGGTCACTTTTTGATATGTAGAATGCCGAATGTCTTTCTAGACTTTCTGGGTCAGAATCACAATCTCTGCGAGTAGGACTCTGTAGCTTTAATAAGACCTCCAAGTCATTTTTTGTGTGTTAAGCTAGTGAAGAGTATTTCTGAGCATGGCTCTGGAGACAGAAAGAATTGAATTGAGATCTGACTGCCACCAGCTAGCTGTGGGACCTTGGGAGTGACTTCATTCTCTCAGCAATGGTTTCTTATCTGTAAATTGTGCCTAGTGATAGTACCTGCTTCATTGTGTTGTTTCTTAGAATAAAATACACACTACTTGTGAAGTCTATAGCGTACGATCTGAAACATTGTCAGTACACTAATAATAAGGGTTTAGTGACTTAGAGGGTTTCATTCCCAAAACAGATGATGACTCTTGAGTGTATAGTGAGGCTTTATCCATGTGAATGGCCCGGACCTAAATTGGGGCCACAATTAAATTCATCAGTGTGCTAATCTGCCAATGATGAGTGTACGTTTTCTCATTAGAAGCCATCAGCTGGGCAAGCATAGACCTACCTATATGTTTAGGGAGTTTAATTGATTCATGTATAGTAAAAACTAACTTACTGAACAGCAGGCAGCACACTAGCTGACCATAACTTTGACATTGTTTAAAAAATGGTTCAGTGAAATGGAAGGTACAGTTTGGGAGGTAAGACACTCTTGGCATTCCATGATTAGGTGGATTTCAAATAGGTGCTGACATGGCCTTTTTGAACTCATTGCTTGCTATTACATGGCAGTGGGAACGAGACCTTTGATTGGAAAAAGTGGAAGGCTGATCTGTAAACTGGAGAAATAAAAAAAACTAAAGGCTCAATATTATGTGTTTATTAACATATTTTGTTATAATAGAATTATAATCAAAAACATGAAACATGGACAGTTATGTGTGAATTCTGAGAAGCCTAAGTTGTTCTTGAAACATTTCAGTCTTAGAATGTCAACAAAAGCTTCAGAAAAGGCTCTTAAAATATTTGATTCTGCTCTAGATGTCAGCTGCAATGGATATGAGCCTGCAGCATCTGAAAAATGGGCACCATCTGTTTGTGCCAATGAAAGAAGAGAAGACTGTTCAGAAGAAGCTGAAAAGCACCCAGGTTCTGTTTCTTGTCCCTGAAGAGCTCCTAAAGTGAGGCTCTTCTTTAAAAGTCAACGTACTTGAAATCCTGTACTTAAATGTGTTTCGTGCAGCTCAGAATAAAATGAGAAACAAGTCCTGGGGGAGGTCCGTTTAGAATGATAGACTGAATTTTTACACACTCTGTGAATTTTCTGTTTTGTCTGTCCTTTTAGAGAGAGAGAGAGTAAAAAAACCCCATACCTCTTATTTATGCAGTGCATGTTTTTTCAACGCACCCAGGGCTTTATGGCTGACATCGATTTATATTTACCTACCTAATAGAGTACCAAAGCATCCCTAATTACCTAATTTCTATTTATTTATGTTCCCTTATTTGTTTTCTCTTTCTCCTCTTCCTTTTTCTGATTTTCTAAAATCTTTACTTATATTTATTTATCTTCTCTATTTACTTCATTCTGACCTCTACCCATCTAATTTATTCAATGTTTACCCTTGGTAATGATGATAATTCACCAACAACCACAACAATAACAACGGAATCAGTTAATATTTGTTGAGCAATTGCTGGATATTAGATGCTACTACTTACTTTTTTCCTTTCCTCTTATCTGTGCTTCTTCCCCAAGTACAGACGTTTTGTCTTATATTTTAAATGTGGACTTAAATTTGTCTCCTTTTGTGATACATCATACCCACATCAGAGCCAAGAACACAAATCATGGGCATACTCTATTATCTTTTCCAATATTCAAAATGTAGGAGGAAGAAGCCATCTTAAGTTAAAGAACAAATACGCTCACCATGTACACACTTAATCTCAGAAATAATTTCAGAATCTATTAATTCATTGTTTTATTTCATTGTTAATATCTTGTGACCAAGATAAGAAGAAAAATTTCCTTTGGTTTCCCCCCTGCGTAATCAGGGCATCAGAAGTGTTATAGGGTAGAGTGGCCTCAATGAATACTTGAGCAAACAGCTCCTTGATTGCTTGTCCACCAGCTCCTGATTCCCTGGTGTCAGAAATTTGTGGGAGGAGCTGGACAGGTAGATGCCCTTCCTTTGTGTCTCATACATGAGCGTGGTTGATTTTATGCCTAAAAAATCAGGCATAACATCTTAGTTTTATATCAAAGTGCAAACTGCAGAAATTAGAAGAACTTTGTTTTTCTCTGAGAGAGTCCATCTTGATATTTCTTTCACGCCTGATATTTTTACGAAATCATTGTAAAGCTCAACAGTCAAAGCATATCCTCAGGAAATACATTTAGATCTCTTCTGTGCGAGTATGAATTATAGGACTAACAAGAGGTTTTTGTTATATTAAATCTTTAAAGACTGAAACAGGAGGAAATATTTTCGACAATTTTTGAAAATGGTAAAACTAAGCTCATTTTAGGACTTGTATTTTCTGTGCTTTGCCTGAGTACAACCCATTTCTCCCTGAAACTTTTATCTTAGCTGTCAGGATTAGGACATAAGCACGGCACAAGCAATTTGTATTCTAGGCAGACACATAAATTCATCTGTAAAGAGTAAGAAAATGGAAGGAAGCTGCAATGAAGGTGGTTTGAATAAAATGAACAAGAAACTGCATGGGATACCTCATAACATAGCCTTGCTCAGGACCAACCACTGCCATAATTGATCCCTTTGGAGACTGAAAGCTGCCTTGACTTCAGAGGTAAAAGGAGGAAGGGAGACATAAATTAGCATGAATTATGTCTGCTGTTTTCCACCTGTTACCTTCGCTCTTGCCAATGAAGTCAATAGTGTTATTCAAGGTTTACAGTGAAGTCACATTGCTACTAAGCTGTTTGAGGCAAGATTTGAACCTGCATCTGCCTCTTAAGCTTGTGTTTATTCCACTGTCTCTTGCTGCTTTACTGAGAAACCTTATGTGCTTAGAATTTCTTCCTTAAATCCTTGGAGTTATTAATAACATAGAGGCAGATAATTTTATAAGTCCAGTTTGAGCCTAAAGTCATTTTCATCTATCTTTTTATGTATGTGTATGAACCAGTGTGCCAAGCTACTTATTATTACATAAACATTTAAACCACACTATATCTTGTCTAATTTCGCTAACCCATATAAACGTTAACTTTCAAACTTTTCCCCTGTATCTCTAGGCCTAATGATATATTCTCTGACAGAACTTGCATATGTTTTAAAGGCATTATTGTGGGGAGTACTTTAAATTTAGTTATTGTTTTAGTATTTTATTTGTTTCATCATCAATTACCATCTAGTGGAAACTTGACTGCCGCACCAAGTCCTGCAGAAGCTGTCAGCTTGGCTGAGCAGCCCTCAGCTCTCATATCAGCACAGTTTCTACTCTTAAAGGGGCTCATCTTCATTTTGGTACACGCTGATCCATGATGTCACAGCTGAAATAAAGGAGTGCTGTTCACTAGAATCTGTGCCAGCCCCTATCCATATCATGTGGTTACTCAATAATGATGCCCTGTCACTTAAAATGGGATTTTGCATGAGTGCATCATATAACTGAATTACCTTGTTGCAAACAGCTTATTTTCTCTAGATCCATAGTCCAAAACAATAACACAAAAGTGACATATTGGATGCCTTAGAACCTTGACTTCATTTCAGGCTTTGCCACAGCTTGCATAGGATTACAGATGGTAAAAAATATAAAGTGCTCAGCCTTCCATTTTTTTTTTTTTGACGATTACCATCTTACTTGTGCCGAAACGAGCTTACCAAAAAACCGGCACTGGCAATTCCTTTTTCTCTCTTCTGCACGTCAACGGAAGGAATCAAGGGCCTCGGAGTTAATCTTTAAGGCTGAGAAAACCCGGGCAAGATGGTAAACCTACTTACCATCCTGTGAATGTTAGACTCTTTGCAGGACCCGAGTCTGGAGCTGTGGATAAGTTAATATTAAAAATATGGTGTGATCTATCAGCCTATGTTGCTATTAAGGGAGCTGAGATGCACTCCGAAAGCTGTGTTTTGGGAAAAATTCCAACAATGCTCCTCTGTTTTAGCAACTCAACATTCATCATTTGGACTTAACTGCATACTTAACCCTCTGCTCTTTAGAACTTCCTCTTTTTAGGTATTGATACTGTTTCTATTAGGAAGACAATTTTATCAAATTTTTCTATCTGGAGAGACTTTCTTTTTGCTGCTTCATCATTTCAGACTCAGAGATGGTCAGATCTAGAGTTAAGAAAACCATTTGCTCACTTAGTGTCTTGGCATTAGAAGTGAGCTAGCTGTGGTTCGCATCTACTGCCTTCCCATAGGTGTAACAGACACACACCATGACAAATTCTAATAAATGTCTTCAAAAGATTTATTAAAAGCCAGTTTCTCACATATACATAGGACGACACTCCCTAGATTCAAGCAATCAATGTGTTCCTTTTTGAAAACCCTTTATAATCTGACCTCTGGTCTGCATTCATACCTCTTCTTCCACAGCCTCCCAATACCTTAATTTATTATTTGCCTGATCATTGACATAGTCTCTATATACCTCACCCCTCTTCCAATACTAGTCCATCTTCTCTTTTTGGTCAGGTAACTTTCTAAGAAACTAATATGATCACATTAGTCTCCTGCCTGAAATACTCATGAAGATCCCCTTTGTTTACAGGCTATATCATGAATGTCATAGCTTGACCCTCATCATCTGACCACAAGCGGCCTTTCTCTGATTGTTTTATTTCTATTTTTATGCCATTATATTTTGGTGGCTCTCAGAAATGCATACAATCTAATAAGCTAAAAATGGAAGTAGAAAGGAATCAAATTTAAGGGATTGATGATATTTTATTTTCCTTTTTTGCTTTGCCAAGTCAATGAATTGCCCTGTCAAAGTGGTATGAAAATTATTGCTATATTGATGGAGGCAGCCAAAAAACATTTTTACGTGAGTGCTCTGTTATTAAATAGATATGAGAATTTACTTGCCCGTTTTCCTTTCTCAAATCCTTTCTCTGTCTTGGAATCTGTTGATGATATAGTTTACATGCAAATCTTTAAGTTTTTATTAGGATAATATTAACATTATTATGCGGACATTGCTTTTCTAGCAAATGAAGGAAGATTATAAGTTTTAAAATTTGAGGAGTTTAAAGAGATTATACAGTCTATTATTTCCCCTATCTCAGTTAGGGCAGAACCAGAAATTAGATTAAGCTAGTTGGGTCTGATATAGATGCAAGGAAAAGTAAGAGGCAATATTTGGTGGGTGGGCATAATCCATATGGAGCAGGGGATTTTAAGTAGTGGGAACAGCATGAGCAAATGCATGAAAATCGAAAAACACCTTATCTGCTTAAATTATGGTGAATAAAAATGTTTGAGTAAAAAGGAAATTATATGTCTGGAAATAGACAGCAATATGGGTAGAAATGGTCTTGAGGACAGAGCATAATGATCTGAAATGCCAGATCAAGGGGTCTGAATATGATTCAGTGGTCAATAGGATGCTACTGGAAGAGTTTCTACAAATTTAGTCTGAGCTGCTCTTTGTACATACAGGTAGAGTTGTTGGCTAAGATGCTGGATAGCTGGGTCTGTCCTTAACCCAATCATTTCCAGGTTAAACTGAAATATTTCAAAGCCTCCATTTGTAATGCCCTCCACTCTGGAGAGAAATGGAATCCACTAGTTTGGATTTATAAATGAACAAGCTTGATAACTAAATGATACAAGTTCAAATTCCACCTGAGATGATGCACCTGTATGATTTTGCCAGCAATCTCATCTGTTTTCATTCATAAGATGAACTACTAGGAGTGATGTGTGTGGGAAGTGTGAGCAGGTCACAGTATTACAACTTGAGAGCTTTGCGCCGTCTAAGAAGCTGGTGTCACAGGCTTCCCGGGAATATTCTTAGGCAAGCAGAAAACTGAGCCCTCAGAAATGAGAATATTCTGGGGGAGGAAGTCATAGGTTGAAGGCTGGGCAATACCCATGTTTAGGACCTGGATAGTTTTTATGATATCTACTATATCAATTGGTTAACATAATGAAAGTAATAATTACTTTGTTGAACTTTTGAAATTACAGAATAAATATTAAAAAGAACATAAAAAAACATTTTAAACCAAACCATCCAGTGATAACCTTTATTAACCTTTTGGTGTATATACAGAAAAGTTTTTTTTTCCCATGTATTAAATGACATAATCTTGTATATATATATAGGGCCTTGTAATCTGCCTTCTTAAAAATGTATAAGAGTATTTTTCCAGGTCCAAACTTTTTTTTTTTCACTCAGAAATAACTGAATGACAATATCAGGTCAGCTTACTTCCAGCATAGGCAGCTGAGGGTAAAATGGCATATAATCACCATTTTGAATATTTAATGAAAGTTTTACCTTATTATAAAATCACAAGCTAGGGCATGCTAACTATGTTGATATGTCATGCTGTGATAAACATCAATTCTTTCATATATTTATTTGCTCCCTTAGGATGAATTCCCCAAAGTAGAATTTCTAGGTCAAAAAGTGTAAACAATTTTAAGGATATTAATGAATGTTTCTAAATTGTCCCCAGGAGGTTTTTATAATTATATTCCCCTGCTTTCTATGTGCAGATCAATCTTCAGATTTAGGGGATAATGATTTAATGCATTGTTTGATTAATAAGTTCTGTGCATGTGCCATGGCACTGGCAGGGCTGTATATAGATTGCCACTCCCCTTGATATTTTAGAAATATTTAAGCAGGTGCTTAATAGATGATAAATAGCATGCATCAAATTCTTTGATTAAACATAAAAGATTTATTATAACTCTTGAAGGTATTGGAAAAATCAGCAAAGTATATGAGAATATTGAATCTGGCTATTATATATTTATAATGTAAGGGGTACTTTTCATGTGTTTATTAAAGTGGAATCAGATTGAAGAATTCTCAATAATTTAAATAAAATGTTCTCATGGAAAGCACCATGTGCTACCATCTGAATTTTGTATGTTTTATTAATTCAGAAGGAAAAATAAAGTCTTAAGAGCTACAGGAAAAGTTAGTCAAATTTAACCAAAGCATTTATTTAGTTAAGTCATTCAAGGGATATGTCCTTATGGGTGCAAAATATTATTGAATGAAGGTTTTAATAAGGACCCAAAAGGGCAAGACCCTTTTTACAAATTGGAAAGGGGATGCAAGGATAGCTCATTCTTTTTTAAAAAGTAATTTTTAAAATTTTTACATTATGGTTGGCATACAATATTATTTTTTTCAGGTGTACAACACAATGATTAGACATTTATATAACTTATGAAGTGATCATCCCAATAAATCTAGTACTCATCTGACACTATACATAGTTATTACAATATTATCGACTATATTCTTTATGCTGCACTTTACAATTCCCATGACAATTTTGAAACTACCGCTTTGTAGTTCTTCTCGTTTTTCGCCCTGCCCCACCCCATTCTGGCAACCATCAGAATATTCTCTGTATATGTGAGTTTGTTTCTGTATTGTTTGTTTATTTTGTTCTTCAGATTCCACATGTAAGTGAAATCATAAGGCATTTGTCTTCCTCTGTCTCATTTATTCCACTCAGCACAATACCCTCTGAATTCATTTACGTTGCTGATGGCAAGATTTTATTATTTTTATGGCTGATTAATATTCCATTGTATATATGTACCACCTCTTCTTTATCCACTCATCTATTGATAGACACCTAGGTGGCCTCCATATCTTGGCTATTATAAATAATGCTGCAATGAACATAGCGATGCACATGTCCCTTCAAAATAGTGTTTGAGTTTTTTTGGATAAATACTCCGAAGTGAGATTACTGGGTCTTTCTTTGTCTCTTGTTATTGCCTTTGTTTTAAAGTTTATTTTGTCTGGTATAAGTATTGTTACATCGATACTTTTTGTTTGTTGTTTCCATTTTCATGAATATCTTTTTTCATCTTTTTGCTTTCAGTCTATGTGTGTCTTTTGGTCTGAAGTGAGTCTCTTTAAGCAGCATATTTCAGGGTCTTGTTTTCTTATCCATTCAACTACCCTATCTTTTGATTGGGGCATTTAATCCATTTACATTTAAATTAATTGTTGAAAGACATATAGTTATTGCCATTTTATTATTGATATTTTTTCTTATTTCTTTTTTTTCTTCCTTTTCTTCTTAATAAGTCTCTCCAACATTTTCTGTAATACTGACTTGGTGGTGATGAATTCTTTTAGTATTTTCTTGTCTGGGAAGATCTTTATCTGTCCTTTGATTCTAAATTATAGTTTTACTTGGTAGAGTGATCTTGGCTGTAAGTACTTGCTTTTCATCTTTTGAATATTTCTTGCCAATCCCTTCTGGCCTGCAAAGTTTCTGTTGAGAAGTCAGCTGACAGTCTTATGGGAGCTCCCTTGATAACTAACTGCTTTTCTGTTGCCGCTTTTCAGAGTCTCTCTTTGTCTTTAACGTTTGGCTTTTTAATTGTGATACGTCTTGGTGTGGATCTCTCTGGATTTATCTTTAGTAGGACGCTGTGCTTCCTGGGCTGGTATGTCTATTTCCTTCATTTTAGGAAAATTTTCTGTCATTATTTCTTCAAATAAGTTTTTGATTCCTTGTTCTCTTTCTTCTCCTTCTGGAACCCCTATAGTGCAAATGTTGGTAAGCTTGATGCTGTCCCAGAGGCCTCTTAAACTAACCTCATTTTTTTTTTTTCTTGTTCTGATTGAGGGTTTTCTGCTTCCTTATCTTCTAAATCACTGATTCAATTCTCTACTGCATTGAATCTACTGTTGATACCCTCTAATGTATCCTTTATTTCAGTTATTATATTCTTCATTTCTCACTGGTTCTTTTTTATGTTTTCTATCTCTTTACCAAAGTTCTCACTGATTTTTATCGACTCTTCCCCTAGGTTTATTGAGCATCCTTTTAACCAATGTTTTGAACTCTGCATATGGTAGCTTGTTTGTATCCATTTTGTTTAGTTCTTTTTCTGGAGCTTTGTTCTGGTCTTCTTTGTAGGACATGTTTCTTTGTCTCCCCATTTTGGCTGCCTTTCTGTATTTATTTCTATGTATTAAGTAGGGCTGCTGTGTCTCCTGGTCTTAATAGAATGGCCTTATGTAGTAGGTATCCATTGTGGCCTAGTAGTGCAGTCTCCCTGGTCACCTGAGCTGGGTATTCCAGGTATGTCCCTTGTATGAGTTGTGTATATCTTCCAGTTATAGTTGAGCTTTGGTTACTGTTTGCATGTTAATGGGAGGGATTGACCCTCAGGCTCATTGGTTGTGAAGACTGGTTGGTGACTATAGTGGAGGAGCTATTGTGCAGGGCCGTATTCTATGGAACAAGATTTGCTTTAGCAGGGCTTTGGTACTTTCCTTATCTGCCCTTTGGGTATGTCATCCTCTAATGTGGCCCCAGGTGGTTCTCTGGCTCGGACCAAAGCTAGCCACAGAGCATACCAAGCCTGGGGCCTCCTGGAAGGTCCCCTGCTTCAGGCCAAGTTCAGCTACAGTCTGTGCCCTTTATGGAGCCACTTGGCATGAGCCACTAAGCAATCCACAGATTGTCGCCACCCACACTGGGCTCGGAGGTGCCTCGAGAGGCCAAGCTGTGAACCACGGTCAGCTATTGCTAGTGCCAGGCTTGGGGCTGCTCAGCAAGAAGTATGGGGAATGCTGAGGCCAGATGCTGCTTGTTTGAGTTTTGTGAACCTTTGAGAGATTTTAGGGAAGTTTGCAACATGAACCAAGTCAGGCTGTTTGTGTGGAAAAGCCACTGGAAGTAGCATGTGTGGGCCCACAAGTTGCATAGGGCAAGGTCTCAGGAAATCACCAGGGCAGAGCGACCAGTGTTAGCAAGGCTGATGGAGACTCAAATATGGCAACCAACTGAGTCTCCATGCTGGGTAGCAAGAGGGCCCAATAAAGGAACAGTGGTTTCTGTCAGGACTTCTGTCTGGGAGAAAGCGGCTCCTCTGGCCCTTGCCTTGAAGCAAGGAAGGAACATAAGCCATATAAGCATAGATGTTGTATTGTGTTGTCTCTGAAAGATATTAAAATGTCCTCATCTTTTCCCTCTAAATTATTTAAAATAAGAAAATGCCTAGTCTTTAACACCACATCTGTTGGGGTTCTTTTCATATTTAAAGGGTAAACAGTCCATGGTACAAGATGACAATTAGAATGAATGCTGTAAGGACATCTATGGAATTGTCTCTCCAGTAACTCCCTCCCTTGCCCACTCTCTTCTCTGTGAGATTTCCATGTGGCTATTTCAGGGGTTGACATTTTCTGACATGACCTTGTTCTCCAGGCCCAATTTTCTGATATTAAGTGAAAAATGGTTTGCAGTGGGAGAGAAGTAATCCAATATGAGAAAGACACAAAGAGAAGAGAGCAAGAGAATAACAGTGAGAAAGAGAAAGGGAGAAGGAATGGGAGAGTGAGGCATTCATTGCCCTGGTCCTAGCCCTAGCAGTTCTTGTGTACCAAATACATCCTCGACCTTCCTGTTTTTTGGTAAATCAGCAGTGACTTGATTCCCTGAGCCAACCGAATTTATTTTGATGTTTAAGCTAGTTTGGGTTTGCCTGCGGTTTCTAATATTGCAACAAAATGAATCTTGATTTCTCATTCTCACTGTCCTCTCTGACTTCTCCTTGTCATTCACATTCAGACTCTTCCGAGACTGAGATTTATCTGTTCATCAGATGGGCTGTGCCAAACATTAGACCCCACGGTCTCAGCCTGAGCATCATTTCATTACAACATGAGATGGATATTATTGAGTAGTTCAGATCTTGGTACTGACAGAGTTAAATGCCCTAATTCAAACAGCAGTACTTATCCAAAAGAGAAGCTACATTCTAATCTAGTCTATATTTTAAAAGCTGAAAAGCTGCATGTTCTAGCAAGTGATCATATGTGAGATGTGCCCTTCTCGTTTCTGCCAGTTCTCCCACTTACTTATTACTCTCTTCCATTTGTGGCAATAGCACTGAGCAATTTTTCTCTTTATAAGGTAATTATTGCTTCCATAATTTAGATGGCAAATTGTATTTCAAATTAAATTTAAAATAAGTCTGCTGAAGATGTTGTGATTTTGGGGGGAGGGTGGGTTGGAATCCTTTACCATACTAACATTAACTATATATTTTTCATAGTTCTAAGTTATAGGAGTTCCATCTCTGTTTTGCTAAAATAATCATTATGCAGGGAAGAGTCTTAAATGCAGTTAGAGATTCATTTCATATGTGTCTATTTTTTGGCTAATTATCTGAATAACAATCTCCCTGATTCTTTATCTTGACCTGCGTTATGAATAAATCAGGCACCACAGTCAAAATTCTTATTTGTTGAAATGCAGGATGGGATCTAATGTGAGGTGTGTAAGGCAGCTACAGTGCAAAGTGTAAGGATTGTGCAAGACATCTTTCTTACCTCGCTCTTCTTTTGGCCCTGTTGAAATGATGCAAGCTAATTTAGGAGAAGTTCACATGTATCAAATTAGAAAAGTGGACAGCATGGTATATATGTCAACTGTGGGATTAAGTGCCAGAAAAAAAAAAAAACCCAAAACAAAAAACAACTGATTCTCTAGAATAGCTTCCGGGTTTATCTTCTTTACTTTTTTCCTTCATTAGGAAAATCATCGCCCACAACTTTCAGCACAGGTCTGACCCAGGAAGCATTATACAACATCAAGAAGTGTACCTGGGACTCAAGCTCATGTCCTTGAATGAGTTACTCTTGACTGTGGAAAACCAGAATAGCTGGATTATCTGTAACATCTTTTTTAGCCAGGTGATTCTGAATCTAGGATAGTTCCTCCCTGGTGATTATTCAGTGGATACTTGATTAGTTGTTGGGGCAAAGTAGAAGGCCTGCCCTGGGCAACTATGATGTGAGTAAGGTTTTTTTTCAGCTAATTTATCCTCTTTATTTTGTGTCCCTTTTTCTTGCTGATGGTTCCTTTTTCCAGTTCTTTCAAGTGCCATTTGCCCTCATGGACTCTCTCATTCTCTTACTCATAGAATGGGATCTGAATCTTTCTATATACCAGTGTGGAAATGACTAATGACGATTTGAGATAGTATTCCTCTACAGGGAGTGTGCAACTAGAAAGAATAAGACTTGAGCTATTAATAAATGGGTGGAGAGGTGGGCAGATTAGACATGGATTTAGGACTGGTGAGTCAGGACAGGTAAGTTCAAAGTTCAGCTCAAAAGGTTGATAACCTTTGATCTAAGGACAAAGATGAGATCACCTCTGATCCTATTCCAAGGTTTGGAAAAAGGGACTGATAGTGAGATAGGCAAGGCTTAACTCAAATCTCCATAAGGACTTGTAGCAATTTATTGGGATAGAGCCACGAAGATTATCCCTAATTATCTCCTATTTTGGCAATATACTATTCAATTTTAGCTCTGTTTTATGCATTTAAAACTTGTTTCCTCCAACTAAGATTGTAAGCAAATTGAGGTCATGTATCTCTCATTTCAGCTGACACATTGTTAGGAAGGTAGCCAGTGGTCAATATTTGTTCACTTTAATTAAATTTTATAACTTGCAGGGTCTATTTGTCTCAAATACATATGTGACCTCTATGTCATATACTATTAATATTGTTCCTGCTAATAAAGATTATAATATCATTATTTCTTTATGTTATGATATTATTATAATATCATATTATTATGATATTATTATAATATAATATCAATATTATTTTAACACATTTTTCTTTGAAGGGAGTTATATTTGAATTTCTCTCCTTTTTTTCCCCAGTAACTGTATTAAAAGAACTTAAATCAGCTCTTAAATCCTATGTGGTTTAATTAAATAATCAAGAGACTTCATTCTCCATCCTGAGACAATCCAATATATTGTTTCCAACCCATTTTACCTGCATTAACTGATACAGAATTTTTCATTTTTTTAAATAGCAATCTGAGTTCTTTAGAAGCTCTGTTTCAGCCACACTCAGACATCACCTCCAATTGACAATTCAGTTATCAGCAGGGTGATTCTCAATAACTTCCCAAACTACCTCCCCTCCCTTGCTAAAACAAACAACAAAAAAGACAACACTAACAAAAGCATCTTCTAACTTAGGGCTTTGGTTACTTTAGAAGTCCCAGGTGCAGAAAAAATAATCACATGACCAAATGTTCCCTCCAGTGAAGTGCTTGCAGCACAATTGAGTTCTGCATGTTTGTTTTAACCGTCGTGCATATGCCACCTGGCATATTTCACATAAAAATGAAACTGCTTTCATGGCTGAGTAGATGCCAAAATGGAATTGTATCACAGTAATAAGGCCTTTTCTGGTTCATGAATATACCTTAAGTGCTGTTTCAAGCATGAAACTATAGATGATGCTAAAGTAGTCACTCTTTTTCTCTTCAGAGGTGAAAAATATGCTAAGAAAAGGGTGAAGTCATTAACTTCTGTGAGCTTAGATCCTCACCATGGTTTTTAATGTGAAGAAAGAGAATTGCAAATTCTTTGTGATTTTTGAAATGTAATTCAAGTCTTTAATTTAACTTTGGATCACTGCTTCTTCGAAATAGCTGAGTGGTGGGGAAATAAAAACTTCAGACTAGAGACTTGATTTTCTTGTCTTCATAATGCACACACACACACACACACACACACACACACACAAATTCTAAATGTCTAGAGATTTGGAGGTTTCTAGAATATATCAAATATATAGATGATTGACAGAATTTCATTTTTTCCATTACTTTAATGTTCTGCTGCCAAATTCCAAGCCATGCCCCCTTTCAACCTTCCTTAAGCTCTATATACCTTAGGAAAATGAATCTTACCCATGCCAACCTCCAAGGTGCTATGTAGGTTTAAGGAATTTTAGAACTCTACCAGTTTCAGCGAGCATATCACATTGGTCAAGGAGGTGCTAGGGATAGAAATAATCCTTCATGGTTAAAGGTATTGGTAGAAAACTTGTGCATTTCAGCCATGCTGTTCAACCTAAAAGTATATTCTCTTCTGTCTATAATTATTTATTTTCTGGCAAACTTGGGACTCCACATTTGTCATGCTTGATATTCAGCTTTACTCCAAAGTGTTCTCTTAAGACAGCTTTATGCATTTCATACAAATTTATATTTCTTTCCAGGATAAATTTTAGGCCGAGTGGAATTTAATAATAAACCTTTTCTTATGTTATTAGGACCAATATGTATAGCATTTAAGCAATTTTCAAATCTTTCAAGTCATTTATCCCAAGAATTTGCTGTAGTACAAGCATAAGTGCAATCAGAAACAGGGCATATATATATTTTTCTAGTCAATTTATCACCAATGTATACTCATCCCTTTGCATGCAATTATGAAGTCAAATGGCATATTCTTATAATATACATTGGGACTTTATGTTATACAGCTATGAAAGGCGCTTGGAACTTTGTGCTTGCAAACTAAGTTTTTTATTTGCTTTCTTATCTAACCCTGGGAATCTGGTTGAGTGATTTGCCCACAACGATTATCTGTGTCTTTCAGGAAGAGATAGTTCACTCTTCTGCCTGTAGGCATTTTCCGATATCGGTTGCAGAAGAAAAGCTCCACTTGTTGGTTTTCTCCAGCACTTGTCCACACAGGGTTTGCAACTATAATGTTTATTAAAAAACGTTCCTGAGCCAAATACAAATGTGCTGAAGCTTCCCTTCTCATGCAATAAAATTTCAAACTGTGTGAGACAACTTGGCTGTAGATGTGTGAGAGATTAGAATTTAGTAAATGTTCTGCAGGAATTAGTTTCAATCTCAGGGGTCTTTGAAGAACCATTACTTAGATTTTAGGATAGCTGTTCTTTCTTCCAAAATGTTCTATGCAGGAAACAGAAAGTATTCTTTTGCCTGTAGAGCCTAGAAAAGAGTGAAACATTGCATAGGCTTCTTGCATAGGCTTTTATAGTTGGGGATGAAAGCTTATAGCAATACTAACATTTTAGTAATTTAGTTACAAGCTTGTAATTCATATATGACTTTTGGTTGTTGGTCTGAGTTTTACAGTTCAATTAGGCTTTCAGGGTATAAAGATTATAGCTGATTGGCAGCATCTAGTCATTATCCTGTTTTGCTAAGCTTCCATCCATTTTAGAAAATCTATTTCATTCCTGTGAACAAAAATGACCCTGCTAAAAAGGAGCAGAATTGAGACCCCCCAGTGAGACACATGCATATAGCTGCCATTTTTTCCCCTTTCACAATCTGTAGAGGGCCTTGTAGATGAAATACCCAGTTTGAAGTAGATCCTGTAGGGATGGCATCTTATCTGTGGATTTGTAGATTGTTTTGTAGATGAAATGGCTGGGTTTTCAGTTTATTTTGTACTGATGGAATCACATTTACCCGAGAGCCAGGAAAAAGTCATTGTGGACAGAGAGAATACACATGTGACATGCAATGTGGCACAGACTGGAAGAGATTTAGCAGTGAAAATTATTTACTTATGTGTTTTCCCTTGCCACTTCCTTAACTGCTGTGCTGCATTAAAGATAAGCCTGGAATAATCTGAGAGAATTGATAAAGAATTTATAATTCTGAAGACTACATCAGTGTCCCATTGGCTGGCATTTAAAAATGTTAAATTCAATATCCTCAAATGTGAGGAGAAGTAGGGGGTAGAACAGATTATGGAGATGGAGTATTGCTTGGGTTTTATCATCACAACATGCAAAAACAAAACAAAACAAAAAACCAGATAAATAGAGAGAATCACTGGCAACTCTAATCTCACTTTAGATGGCAACATTTGGGCATTTGGGATTAGGCATAAAAATATCTTCTAATGAGCTGAATTTTTCATTTTTTTCTCCAGATATTTTAGAGATACGTAGTCCCTGAGTTAGACTAAAACCTCCCAATAGTATTATAGAATGTCTACCAACCGTTATTAAATACAGCATTATTCATTCAGTTATCAAATGTGTATTGAGGACTTACCAAGAACCATTTCAAATGTTGCAGATCCATTGGTGACTAAGCTACACTGGGCTCTTCTCTCTTGGAGCTCAAATTCCTCTCCAAATAAAAGTAGGCTCCAGAGAGAATTTCCTCCTTGAGAGGGTGCTTGATAAGCTCACCTCTCTTTTTAACCCTCCATTGGCAGTAAAGAGTGGCAATTAGCTTTATATGCATAAATCTACCAACCTCTAACTTTATTAAGTGTCTATATTTAGTCCAATAAACTATGTTTACATGTGTTTTCCCAATTGTGTCTAATCTGCTGTTTAATCCTTTGCTTGACTTTCTAATTTAATTTTTAAAAAATTATTTATATTTTTTTCTATAAGCTTTGATTCTTTTCCAAGTATATCTCATTATTTTCAGTCTCTTTTTTTTGTTTAATTTTAGGTAATTTTATTTTTATAGCCATAGTAAGTATATTTTTGGCTATATATTTGAGAATTCTAATATTTCCAGTTTTTCTGGATCTTTTTCTACTTTTTTTTTTTTTTAAATTATGAGCACAGGTTTCCTAAAAGGAACATAATTTGAGAGTCTTTTTCGAGGACAAGTTTTTAGGTGCTTTTCTCTAAGGGGGTTTTCATTGGCTTATGAAGAGTAAATACTCATTCTAAAACAGTTTTTAAGCTCCACCTCCCTCCCTCCCATGTGAGTCGTGTGAATTCTGGCTGTAACCCATGTGAATTCAGGCTCAGAAATATAAATTCCCAGGGAAACATTTCTACCTCTCCCACCTTTCCACCCAGAGCCAAGACGAGATGTCAAGTATCTTCATTGTCTCCTTAACAGAGATTCCCCCCCACCCCTTGTTTATCCCCTTTCACTGAAGGTGTTGCATCCTGAAGGTCTTACCTTTATGTGAGCCTATGTTCTAAGATACAGCACCCTTTCAGGTCTTTTCCAGGTTTTAGTACCATTATACATCAGCTCAGAAGTTACTTCTTCAGTTTTCTAACTGTCTGAAGTAGACTTCCTGGTCATGTCATCCTATTTTATTGTTTTCATATTCTTATTGATGCATATTCTTATTGAAACTGTCTAGTTATTTAGTTTATTATTTTTTCTATTTTTAAAAAAATCAGCTTTCCCAATCAAGGCTATGAGCTGTACAAGTGTCAGAATGTCCTCTTTTATTCATTACTGTATTTTCACTGCCTGATATGATGTTTAGCCCAAAGTTGGTCCTCAAAGAATTAAGGACTTTGACCTAGAGGCTCCCTCAGATCTACGTTGGATTGACTGGCAAGGTAGCCTGATTGGAGGCTGAAAGCAGTCAGCCTTCTCCCTGCACGATAAAGTGGGATGAGATTTTGGTGTGGTTATACTATGACTTGAAACCTTTAGTATTTGTAGCAAGGCCCTACTGCCAGGTGTCTATCCTCGAGGAGGTGAGAGTAGGATATGGTGCTAACTCCTCCATATTTGATGGAGCTGACTCTCATTGACTTCAACATGGTACATTATCACTACTTCCTGCCTGTCCCAGAAGGTTCCAGGCCGAGGAAAATGGAACTTCAAGTAGCGGTTTTACACTGGATGCACAGAGAATGAAGAATTAGAAGTCATGTAGCACATGGCCAAAATGTAGTAAAAGTGAATAAAAATTTAACAAAACTCATTACCACCAAGAATAAGAGTGTGAGCAGCAAACTTTTGAAGATCAGGAAGATTCCTCAGCTGAACTCAAAAATCATTTCAGAGCTCGGCTCACTTCTGATGGGATGATTCGAGGTTCCCATGGCCCACGGGGAAGAGTACGTTTCCTGTGTACTTTGTCTTGCTGACAAAGTGCCCCTTTGGCCATAAGTCTTAGCTGGTGCTTCATTCTCTTCAAAGAGTCAGAGAGTATGGAGACTCCATTAGTTACATATGAGATGTCCCATGATATGCCAGGGTATTCCCTCCTATTCCTTTCCTCTTTTTCTGGTCTTAGACCTGGGTTTCTCTTTATCTTTCCATTGCTGGGTACACTAATCCCAGTTTGTAATTTTAACCTATAAAAAGAAAACCGCAACTGTGCCCAGTTACCTTTTTCCCTGTTTATGGCCACTTCCGCATCTCATCCCAGGACCCCAACTCTAATCTCTACCTCTTGTGGGTTTTTTAAATTTTAATTTTCATTTTTTTACCACTGCTATGCTTTGCTTTGGTTCCTCTTATTTGATAATAAAAGTAAAAGATAAATTTAGGAGGAAAGGCATAAACAAAATTGGCCTTCTTGTTAAATACTCTAAAATACAATCATACTCTTGAAATAGCATAACCTCAAAGCAAATATTGAAAATAAATTAAAAAAATAGAATTGAAAAATCATTTATAATCCAGCCACCGAGTCACAGTTATGGTGTTATTTCTTTTTGGTCTTTTTCTATATGTTTAATTTCATTTTTTCCTACTTTATATATAATTATACTGTATATAAAATTTAAAATCCTGATATTTTCACTTACCATTATATCTTTAATAATATTTTTGAATATAGTCTGTAAAGACTGCATAGTATTCCAGTTAATGGATATACATTAGTTTGCTCGGGAATTCACCTACTAAGAGCATTTGTGTTGTCTCAGGAGTCACATGTTCACGTAAATGTTTATAGATCTAATCCATAATCCATATCATGTGTTTTGTTGGATCCCATTCCTGGGAAATGAATCAACTCAGCAAAATCTGTTATAAGTTGAGGCCAGAGTTGGCTATGAGATGATCTAAGGAACTGTGCTCTCTATGGGATCCCATCCTGAGAGGTCTACCCAAACCTGAGAGGGTCACATACACTGGGTTGGGTGCGTGGAGTCACAAACACATGCACAGAGCCTGGAAGGTCTTCCTCTATAGAGATCCATTTGGAGAATGTCATCTCTCAGTGTATGGTAGGGATCCATTCTACTCAAGGAAACAAGAGAAACATATCCATAATTTTCTAAGCAAAATTTTGTAGTTTGAAGAAATTCCAAAATTCCAATTTACTGGAATATTGCAATGGAAATAAAAATAAAAATAATTGAAAATTAATTTTATATCTCTAATAAGATCTAAAAGTATTATGTTCAGTTTTGTAAACTTATGAAGGAAAGCAATATTTTAAAGTGACATTACTTCTGTGTCAGGAATGTCATTGTTGCTTCAATGTTCATACAAAAAAGTAAAGATTTATGATTCTTAAAAGTGTGAGATCAAATTTGGCACTGATTCTCCTTTATATAAAACATATATTTCAGAGACTGAATTTAAATTTGAAAGTAAATAGCTTCATGGGATACACACTGTAAAAGTAAGATTAAATTAGTTTTTCTTTATCTTAGGAATTTTCTTAGGGGTGCCCTATATAAGCCGTGATTTTTTTAAAAACTAAATCATTTCAGCATTTTTCTGTGAAACTAATGCTAAAAAGAAAAAAAAAAAAAGAAAGAAAGATTAAATCTGTAGGAGACAATAATCTGGTCCTAATGGAAAAAAGGAATACAGCAATGTTTTATGAAATATCTTTGCTCTAATGACATGGAAGTGACATCACGTTCCTTTTAAAATATCCTTCTGGAGTAGTATAAATGAAAACATATTTTCTCTGACTTCTTTTTTGCTAACTGCTCTTTACCTTGTCTTTGGTCTTTCTGCTCCTAGATGTCATTTCTTTTGTCCCTTCTTTACCCCTCAACCCTATCACTTTGATCTGCATTTTCTTACAATTTCTACTTCATTCTTCTTTAATTTGAAACTTCCTTAACTTCTCCAACATCTTTTTTTCTACTTGAATTTTTCTTTTGAACCAAATAGTCACATTGACTGTAAAAAAAGAAAACAATGTTGAATGTTGCTCTCTGCCCATAATTAACAACAACAAAACTCCAAATACAAGTATTAAAACGTTTTTCTCATTTTAAGAAAAGAGTTTTGCTAGATGTCTTTGATTTGTGTGGCGTTAGGTAGACTATCTTCTTTTGAAGAATAAGAAAGATGATAGTGCATACTGCTGCTTGCATTTATTGATTTATATTTTTATTTAAATAACTTCCCACTGAGAGAATAAACTTACAGATCTGACTTCTTCATCAAATTAAGGGAGCAGACTAGTTAGGTTCAACCAAGCAAGGCTTCTTGGAGAAAGGAGATGACAGCCAAGACAGTCTCGTGAAAGTTAAATAATAAAAAAATTTAAATCAAGAATGACATTTATGTGTCACTCATGCTATTACTCCTATTCTCGGCTCTCATGGCAGACATCATCGATTAACTGCAGCACTCTTTTCTGCTAGATATGGCCCCACATTTCTTCAAAGCATTATAGATAGACACTGTAACTTAACTAGATGTATTACTTGAGTTTAAATTGATTTGCCCTCTTTGCTTTAGGCTGTTATACCTAATGACCTTCCATCTCACAGATGCTACAATACATATAGCTTATGAGGTAGTTATTATTTTAAGAATTTTACAGGAGAAAGTTTTGCAACTCCAAAGGATTTAAGTAACTCACTTAAGTCACATAGCTGGTAATAGGAATAATTCAGTTCTTCGTATAGCAAGATCAATATCCCATTCTCTATAGCTGCTTAAAGAGCTAACTGTGGACTTGTGACCTGGATCTCCTAAAGAGAGAGCTAGCAAATGGTAAAAGAAAAGTCCAATTGTGTTGGGAGAAATTCTTGCTCCAGGGTCACAGCAAGGTGTCATTGAATGTTGGTGTTTGTTGAGTGTAAGTAAAATAGGTCACCATCTACTTGCATGGCTAGGAAATACCAAAAAACAAACAAAACAAAACAAAAAAACCCTAACCCCCGCAAAACATAATATTCTCCAGAAACTCCATTCCCTATGAATACCTCCATGCAGACATAACTCACCTCCATTGAGCTTAGAATCTCAGCAATATTTATTTAGATTTGAGAAATCTATTTCTTTTTAAAGACGCTAGTCACCACTGATGCACCAGAAAACCAACTCAATTCGTAGCACTCAATGGAAATGGGTACATCAGATCACAAAATGGGTATATTGTTACATTGGAAACCCACAGTAGTGCCTTATGGAAAGGGAAGAATCAGATGGAGGATATTATTTTAACATTTGGAGGGTTACTGAGGAGGGCGGGCTTAGGTGAAGGTGATTCCAAAATAGCCACTGAAAGTATCTAAAAGAAATATAAACTTTTCCGTTTTAAACCACTTCCGGTTTGCCCCAAGAATGCTCATCAGCGTGCTTGCAGCTGCAGTGTTTACCCCTAGATAACTCACTGATTACAGTCCTAATCTTGCCCCCCAGAGTTTGCTTTTATTATTATTTTCACATCACTCTAGTATATTGATAGTCTTTGGAAACAAATGGCATCATTCTATTTATAGTACTCTGTTTTTAGTAGTGATATTTCCATTTACAAAATATAGTAATTCTAGATTGCTGAAAATGTCAAATCCTAGAAAATGTGGCGTTTCTACACATGATGTTAACATCATTCTCCAACAGTTAGCCGAAGATTCATTTGATGAATCCGATTTATTTATAAATTTGTTACATTAGGATTAGAGACAAGTTCTGTTTAGAAATAACTCCAAGAACAGTTTTTATATTTTATTTTCACATTGAAAACCAGTCAGATTTGCTTCAGCGTCAAAGAGTATGTTTTTATAAAATTAAATTATTGCTGGCAGCGAGCTGTATTTTTTTTTTTTTTTCTAAATGAGAAATGGGTTAAAGATGGCTGGTTCTCCAGTAACCCAGGGAAAATCTCTCCCTCCTGATCCTCTCTCTTCCAGGTTCCAATCTCCCCTTGCCTTTTTCACACAGTTAATGAGAGGCAGAAGGACACTATTCTTTGCAAACAATCTGGGCAGAGATGTCTACTCCAACCCCTGATCCTAGCATTTAGAAGATGAGATCTACATTTTTAAAAATATTTTATCAGGTCTTCCATAATTCTGCATACTTGCATGATGATAAAATCCACTCCTTAGTTATTTTTTCATAACGAGCTGAAAAATGCCATACAGACGTGAAGTGGAAGCAGGGAGGGGTTAACACATATTACTAATTTAGTCTTCAATAGTGAAGATCAAACTTCATCGAGTTACTTCACTTGAATCCCAGTCCAAAGCACTTTTCTTCCATTGACACACATCAAAAAGCCAATGTCTTAAAATTAAAATATTTCAAGGGGCATTATATTATTCTTCACACTCAAATACTTCCTTTAATATATGCTATTTTCTTAATATGAATTCTGGCTGGGAAGGAAGTATCTTATGCTTTGAGAGAAGCATCCATGATCTATGACCCATTCTCCTAAAGCACCATGTAGAGTCCTGAGCAAATGTTTATTGGATCAAGGAGTTATTTGACTCTACAACTGTGTAAAGAACTTATAGTTTTTAAAATTTTCATCTTAAAGAGAATAATACTTATGTAAAAGTGCAAAATATTGTATGCACCATACTTTTATGCTAATGAGTCAGTATTATTTCTGTATGATTTAAGTTAATATTTTCAAAAGAATATTTGTAGAAATGAGTTGTTTAAAATCAATTATGTGAGAAAAAAAGAAAAAAGAAAGAAAATCAATTATATGAAAATTAAGGTCTTTACTGCATCTCATTCTGCTAGAAATCAACAAATTTGAAAATTAATATCTGTATTCATAATCTCAAAGAGATGGAAACTGAAATTTAATTTTAGAAGATGAGATTTGCTAATTGATCTCTCTAGAGTGAATGATTCAGGAAATGGGAATATAAATAAGTTTAAGAAAAAGAACTTACGTTATAATACAAATGTATAAAAATGTATATTACCATGAATATTATATATTCCAAGAACTTATATTATTCATTCCTATGGCTTTTAAGGCCTCTTTCCAAGTAAAATTATATTTGTTTATATCAACATTGTTTATTATTTGTTTGTTATATAAACATTGAAATTAAATATTCTTTTATAAATAAATAATTGTTAGTTTTTTCCCAGATTCAGAAAACCTAATGCAAGGACAGAAAATCCAAGGCTTTCCATGCTCATAAGGGCATGTTATTTAATTTCTGGGAGCTTAAACAATAGTGAGTGATATGCTGAAAGTAGGGAAACTTAGCATGTTCTTTTAGGGTCCCTAGCTGGGTAGTTGCCACATACTCCTCAGGATCAGAAACAACTTCATCTTTTTCTTGAAATATCTTCCAGTTCTTAAAGAGCAGAGAGGAGAGAGTAAATATGCAACACAGGTAACTGGAGAGCTCCAAGACTGTTTTGGACAGCAGATAAATCAGTAAATAATTCTTTTGTTGGAAAACATTATCTTTCATATTTACTTTTTGGATCAATTGGGGGAAAAACAAAAACAGCTATACCAGAGCTACAGCTGCCGGTGTCTCATCATATTCTCAATCAAGTTGAGAATTTGTATTCTTACATTCAAGACTTTCTACCTTTGTATTCCATGTACCACTTGAGGATCTGTAAAGCAGATGTTCTTCTGGTATAAATCAATGTGCCCCAAATTGTTGTCGCCACTCTCAGTAAATCACCCATTCCCAATGCCTTTCCAGGAAGCAGTCCTTCTGGAAGATGTGAACATCACTGACTCCTACATACTGGGATGGATTGGGATGGAGGGGACTAGCAGTAGAGCATTTTCCTCCAGTCTCCAGTGCCTCCACTAGCTCCAGACATCTCTTTGATCTCGGATATGAAATAATTAAAAAATATTTTTTTCTCAGTGAGAAAAGAACAGAAATAAAACCCTTTAGGTGCTAAGTGACTTGTCCAAGTTACCTTAGGACAGAGCCCACAGCTGATCCATTTTGAGATGAAGGCTGCCGTGACTTGTCTGACCCTTTGGTGCCTCCCAGGTACTTCCAGTAGAAAAGACATGTGCTAACAGCTGCCATCATTGCCCCTCACCTAGGGGTATTGATGAAGAAAGATTGTCTCACCCATTCTTTGTCTTGCACTACCAGTAGCCTCTCCATTCCTTTTCTTATGCAATTACTCCAGTCCCATATAACCCATTTTTTTTTAGGGAATATCCCTTTAGGAGATAGCGTGGAGATTGTCTGCTGAAAAATTTTAGAGCTTGTGGGAACAAAGGTACTCTCTAGGTTAGCCAGCTATACTTCTCACTTGCTAGAAGTGATCTGACTCTTAATTTCACTTTCACCGTGTGACTATCGACGCTGTCTGCCTGTGCCCTGGAAAACCTAATTAGACACAGGGAGTGAACATTTTATTTCCAGTCAACAGAACATTCCTTCTGGACAAATCACTGTGGGACCTTGAAAAATAATGGTGTTTTACTGGCTTGATTTTAAAAGGACTAAATGAGCCCTCAGATTGTTTGGTTTTATTTGATATTTTAACACAGAATACAATCTATAAGGTACATAGTTGGGAAATCTCTTTCTTTCTTGAGGGCATTTTTAAATTTTAAACAAGTGTTTTAAACCACAAGACTGTTTGACCAAAATTAGAGTGCAGCCATGTATCCTGTCCCAATTTTCTGTAGTTTCCTTTATATGATGAGAGAAATCAATTCCCTTTTCCCTCCTTGTAAGATTGAATGTTTTAAATATACTCTCTTTCACTATAAGAGACTCAGGACACATTATTTGAAAAGCTAGCTTCTATCTTTATTTGCCTGAATCTTATTGTATATTCATTTCATGTAGGTCTCTTCCATATGCATGGATACTTAGGGAGAGTGGTAGTTGTGGTTTTCTTGGGACTCACCCTTCTCTTGTATGATCACAAACCCTGTTTTCCAGCCCCTGAACACTCTAGCCTTGTCCAGCCATGGACAGAGACAGCCCTTGTGCTTAGGCTCAGCACTTGATCTGGTGCTGAGCAGACCAAGGAAGATATGAGAGTCTTCTCCTGAGATGGATGGGGTCCAAGTTAAATATGTTTATGTAATCCGATATTCAGTATGATCAAAGTAAGCTCACATCTACGTCCTCATGGGCTCTCAGCCTTTCCTTAAGCCCTGTCTTGTTGGTCTGGTCTCAGGTTCTGGTTTTATCATCTCAATTCTGCAGGAATTAGAAGCCTGGTTCAACTCTAGCTTGCATAGATGAAGTTATTACCTTCTCTGGTCCCTGCTGATTAACTCCATGATGAACCTGAACTCTGTTTTCACCCAGTTCAGATCTCAATGAATTGTTCTCCATCTCTGGTTTGCCTTGTAAAGATCATCACAGTGAAGTTAAAAAAAAAAAAAGTTCTTAATTCATGTCTTCTGCTTAATAATTAGAGACTCTAGGCATAGGAAAGGTGACTTCCCCCATTCCAGGACTGGCCTTATTAGCAGCAAACATAATCCCTGTCTTATTGCCTCAACTTTTTTTTTTTTTTTTTTGAGCAGTGAAAACATGATGAGTTTGTAATTTAGTAATATTCAGGTGATATTATACCATGGGTATATATGTGAGTTGAAAAGCCTTCATTGGGGACATAAGGAACACTGTCTCTAAAGTTTCACTGACTTACAGACCAATCCACTCTGACGCTTTCTCAGTTTTTTTTTTTTTGTGTGTGTGAACTTATGCACAGGGACTCTGGGCTGAATATTGCAGGTAGGCAGCTGACTGACCTAAATCATTCATTAGCTGAGTCATGTTCCAGTTGTCCAGCATTTCCATAGAGATACTTGATACTGTTTTTCTACTTGCATGATCTGTGCAGATTTTGTTCTGATTGATTTTTCTATTTTTGTTTCTTCTCTGCTCTCATGGAAAGTTCTCTGTCTTATAAATATGAGAAAAACTCAGCCATATATTATAAAATAGACATAGCTTGCTTTTAAGTCCTTTCTCTCCAGCATTCTCCTGCAACAGCCAGTCAGAAATGATGTCACCTTCCTCTGAATTATCATTGCACTCAGTCAGCAGGTAAAATTGTGTAGGGTCTTCCATGAGCATTATTCATCTCTGGATACTCAGTGCCTGGCATAGTGGCTGGAACATTATGAATACTCAATAAATGTCTGCTGAATAAATGGTCTATTTTTATAGCTAGCTTTTATTTTAGGTCTGTTTTAGGTTTACAGAAAAATTGGGAAGACAGTGCAGTACAGAAAGACCATATACCAGTACCCTGTTTCTGCTATTATTAACATCTTATAATAATGTTACATTTGTCACAATTAATGAACCAATACCAACACATTATTATTATTATACTTTATTCTGATTTCTTTAGTTTTTATTTAATGTCCTTTTTGTGTTCTAAGGTCCCATCTAGGATACCACTATGTTTAGTCATTATATATCCGTAGGCTCCTCTTAACTCTGATAGTTCCTCAGACTTTTTTTTTTTTCCAATGAACTTGACAGTTTTTAGGACTACCTGTCATGTGTTTTTTAGAATGTCCCTCAATTTTGGTTTGTCTTCTGTTTTACCTTTGATCAGACTAGGGTTATGGGCGTTTGAGATGAAGACCACAGAGGTAAAGTGCCATTTTTTATCACACTCATAACAAGAGTACATACTGTCAGTATCATTTATCACTTGATTTTAACTTGATTATCGGTAGTGTTTGTCAGGTTTCTCCACTGTCAAGTCGAGTTACTGTTTTCATCCTCATCTTTTTGTACTGTGGTCCTTGGAAGGGAGTCACTATGTGTAGCACAAACGTAGGGGGTGAGGAACTATGTTCCATCTCTTTGAGCTATGTAAAAATTTGGAAT
This sequence comes from Pteropus medius, assembly GCF_902729225.1. Classification (NCBI taxonomy): domain Eukaryota; kingdom Metazoa; phylum Chordata; class Mammalia; order Chiroptera; family Pteropodidae; genus Pteropus; species Pteropus medius. Next base: position 43,564,473 of record NW_024349800.1, read on the forward strand.
TCTCTTGCATGGGAGAGTTATCTGTTCTCCCTGCTGATTTCTTTATTCAATCATTTATTTAAATGAAATGGATTTCTGGGTGCTTTTCACTTTGAGTCATAATCCAATCTATTTTTTTCACAACTAGGTCAGACACTTTTAGGAAATTAGGACTGATTTCTGGTTCTATCTGTTCCTTTGATAGCCTGACACAGAACAGTTGTCCAAAAAATAGACAATTATTCGTTAATGGAACTAAAATAAGAATTAAGCTCCTAATATCTGTAATGATATCCTAAAGCATCCTAATTGGTCTCGACACTATCTTAGTATATTTAACTGCCATTCTGAAAAAAAGATGTTAGAAATGGAAAGATCCTTAGAAATCACTACTTCAATCTTCTCATTTACAGGAGGTGAAACTTAGGGCTAGAGAGAAAATTTATGGAAATGAAAATATATGTGAAATGAAAATCCACTTTTCTGAACTTCCAATGTGATGCTTTTTAGACAGAATGCTGGTAGTGGCACCTACTACAGTATCTATCAGGTCTAATGTACTCAATACAGATTGATTGAATGTGTGTCTGTAGACAAAAATGAGCCATCGAGGATATTTTCTCTGTTCTATTTTTGTTTTGCAAAGTGGATTTTCACTTTTAACAGATTTCTGAGACAGAAATTCAAGGAGAATGGATGAGTGCAAGAATGGTGATGGGGTGATCAGCTATTAAAGTAGAGAGACTCTGTGCTAAGCCAGTAACAATGGAAAGAGAATGTACATATCGAGAAGCACTTTAGAAGTAGAATTGGTGTAATCTGGTTACTGATTAATGTGGTGAGTAAAGAAATAAGAATGCTGAGAGTGACTCTGAGGTCCCTGGTCTGAGCAACTAGTCGAAAGGTGATGCACTAATCAAATGAAGGAGGTTTGGAGGGCAAGATGAATTTGTTAGGTCTGAGATTCCCCCATAGATTCTTAGTACATCAAGTAGGTAGCAGGAGATACGTGTGGAGCTTAGAAGAGAAATTAAAGTCCTGTGTATTGATATAAGACTCATTGTCAATTGTCAAGCCATTGGAGACAATGATATCACCTAAGAAAGCAGAGAAAACACAGAGGACTGAATGGCTGAGTTCACTAGGGATAGGGGAGAGAAGACACAACAAGTAAGAAGAAACTATTAGAGGACCAAATGTGGAGTGGCGTGGAGAAGCTAGGTAAAAATGGATGGCGAGTTGGTTAAATTCTGCAATGAGATTGTATCAGATGAGGCTTTAAAGGAAGCTGTGGCAAATGTCAAGAGTTGTTCCAGTGGAGAAGTGGAGGGCTCTCTCTAAAAGAACCAGACTTTGCAGAAATGACAGTGAGATCAATACACGACATTTTCATTATAATTCTTCCTGGTTCAAACTCCGTTTGTTTTCAAAGATCAGAGACAATTACACGAGAAAGGTTTTAAGTTAAATACATAGGAATAGATTAATGGGGTTGTTGAATCTCTCATTTGCCAGGGTTTCGAGAATAAAGATATGGAATTTTAAACTGGAATAGGTTAGTCTTACAAGAATGAAGATTGCCTCTGAAGTCCCTTTAAGTCTTAGTGGCTCTTATTTCATGAAGTTGAACATATAAGGCTACAGGGAGAGAGTTTATATTTTCGCAGTGTACTTATAGGTTAAATTTACCCTGTCTGGAAATACTGAATATGCTAACTAGTTAATTTATTCACAGATCTCTGAATATTTCAGTATACAATCAATTGTACTTTTAATAAACCATAAACCATGTTTACTGCCTTATTTATCAAATTTAATCATAATGACTTAATGGCTAACTAGTATAGTGCTCCTGACAGGCCTTAGACACTGGGTCTAATTACTAGAGACAATAATATAGCAAAATGATAGGATGAATTTATTCTTAAAAGAATGGAACAAAACAGAGCAAAGTAAAAGACTTTTTATTTGTTTATTTGAAGGCAGAGTCTGTCTAGAAGACAGAAGGCCAACATTGTGAAAATTTTGCTGTGGCTCTTCTTGTCTTTCAAGCAGGTGCAAGCAGTATAAGATTCCTATTAAAGAATCGCTCCTCACAGCCTCACTGCTGTGTTTGCCAGAGGTGTAAATAGATTCAAAGGTCACTTGCTTCTTAATATCCCATTTCTCTCCTTTTGGAGTGGCTTCAGTTAGAGTTAGAGGCGTTAAGATGAGGCTGCTCCCCAGTCAATCTGAGAGACTCAAAAGAGCCCTTACACCCCCACAGAGCCCTTTGCAATCCGCTGGGTCTTAACACAAATTATTTGATTATGTTTGGTTATAGTTGCAATATTGATTGGAGTTAGAGATGACTAAGAAGGGTCAAACTGTGCTTTATGTCTCCTTGTAGTCACATAGATCAGACTGTTTCTTCCGCATCACCTGCAGGAAAGAATTGTCATCATCTTTCGAAAAACCAAATGCACTGCAAAAAATTTTATAGACCTACAGAGAGCTTTGAAAAACTAGTTGGCACAGTAATAATTTGGTTTTCATGAAGCAGTTTTCTTTGGTGAATAAATAACACTGTTTACACACAGCATGAAGATCACCGAAAATCCCTCTATTTGTTTTTGACAAGTTCACTGAAAAGTTGACAAGGGAAACATTTATTTCAGACAGTGCTGGCCAATCCAATAAAGATCCCACTGAATTAAAATTTTGAGTTTTATTTCAAATACAATATAGACCCACAGACTGGGGAGGAGAAGTTGCTCTCAGTACTTTTTTATGTTTATACATCAAACACCCATAGATGAATTGCTTTCTGAAATATATAAGCCTTAAAGAAACCTCTAGACGAAGGATCAAGTAGGTGTTTTGAGGGTATCACATTTTATATTTGGCATGAGTCCATCAACAGCAGGGGAAATAACCACCCTAGTAAACACCTAGCACCGCTCTGCTCCCACATTGCAAACACTCAATACAATGCTTTCGAAAGAAATTCAATGAAAAGAAGCTATGTAAATTAGAGTGTGCATATGATGACTGAGTGACCCGCAGCTTTTCCATTTCTAGAGACTTCATAATGTTTATTATCCCCAGATCGCTAATGATTTCTGGAGAGGGAGCAGAAGAAATGGATGGCCCTGAACCTTGAGGTTTCCTGTAAAAGTGTCCATAACTGGATCATCTCTGGTTCCATGCAAGGCCTCTGTTGCTGCCTTTGGCGTGTATCTGTGCTTGTGTACAGGGAAGAAAGAGACAGGCAATATGGCCTTGAGAAAAATTAAGGCAAAAAAAAAAAAAAAGAAATATAGTGCTTTGTTGGGAAATATATACTTTCTCAGGGAAAATAGAAAGATAAAATGAAAATGAGTTTTATGTCATTTCATTCTGAAAATGCATTTTTTTAGATTTACTAACTTTCATAATAATACAATAACTTCGACATGACAGTTATATTGTATAAAAGCAAATGCGATTTAACTAAAATGGCTTTGCACTAGCTTTGAACAAAGCAAACATTGGACAGAAGATAAAAGAAAGAGAAAATCTTTTTGAGTGTGTGCTCTATAAATTATAGCACATAGGTTATAGAAAATGCCTTTAGTGAAGAGAGTAATGAACTAATAATTGAAAAAAAAAATCCCCATTGAACTGAAACATCTTTTATGAGTATAAGGACAGGATTTGTGTCCAAGTTCTTATTTTCCTCAGTGCCTAGCTTTGGTGTGTAATCAGTAAATATTTTTGAATGAATACACCATATTTCAAAGTCTTAAAATGACAGTTTAAATGTTCAAGTGGGCTTTTTAAAAACAAATTTTTTTTCATATGTCAAAGAGATTTGAGAACCAGATTACAGGGTGCAATGGAACCGAAGCCAAGCAAGGAGCAGTGAGTGTGCAGGAAGCTGGATGTTGAAGAAGCTTGTTTCATTGGTGAGATGGTTCAGGTCCAAGAATGAACTCCTGATGTGAAACCAGATGACTCTCAGGGACATGGTGCCCAGTAACTCCAACATATAAATGGTCCTTTGGCTCCATTTCATCCTAAAGAGCCCTCTCCAAGCCCTGAGCCTTCTGATGGTAAAGATCAATTTTGGGATCCTGCCTGATCTACCAATCTGGTTGGGGAAAAAATAAGATTTCAGGGTCAAGGGGGAAATTTCCAACATCCTCTCCAAACCCACCTGCAATTTGAAAAAACTTTTCTCTGGCATTTAAATTTTATTCAACAGGACTTCATGAAAGTTAAGGATCTCTCAGAAACAAAGTGGCCTGGGTGGAGTGAAGGCTGCGTTGTTCCATTGCAGTCATAGGCATACCTTTTATTCAGGAGATCATTTGCAATTTTTGTAAGAGAAGATGTAGAGAAACCTGGGAACTTTGAATTACTGGAAGAGTGGTAGAAGAACTTCAAAGACTCAGAAAATCTGAAGCCTTCAAAGTTTTGCCCACACCTCACCAGAAATATGTAGGGTGATAACATGTCCAATGACAAGGAGACATTTATGTCTAGTAGAGGCAGCTAAAGAGCACTTCCATGCTACACTCCACTATTGAGTTCCAGATTTCTTAAACCACCCCCCCAACCCCGAGCCTATCAAGAAACACAAGTCTGCTTTCTTTCCAGGTAGATGCTTGTAAAAGAGAGAAAAGGCTCTTCATATGTGTCCTTTAACTGCAACTACCCTACTCCTTCCTTCCTTCCATGCCTCCTCTTCTGCCTTTCATCTATTCCTAAACATTTTCCAAGAAACTACTGTGAAGATATAAGATAATCTGAAGTATATAACACACAATTCCTGCCTTCATTGAAATAACGATGCAAAGGCATATTTAAAGTAGGCCTCAATGTGTTATACCCTTCATTTGCAATGGGCTTGGGGGGTGGGCAGAGGAGGGGATGGGAGCACTTGGTGAGAGCTCTAACCTAAAGAATGGGCATGTGTAGAATGTGGGCAAGAGAATACCTGAACATTTTGTGTGCATGAGGTAGGATATTCTTAACAAAGAAATGAAAAGGAACACTAAATTCATGACTTTGGTTCCCTATATAAACTATAAAGCTTATGCCGAGTATATTTCAAAGGAAAGAAATTTAGCGTATAAATGTGGGGAAGCTAACATTGTCCTAGGGGCTGTGCAAATTAGCTCTCACAATAACCCTGAAAGGCGTGCTTTCTCCCTATTTCTTTTTGGTTGTAGAAACTGAGGCTCAGGGAGATTCACATGTTGTGTAAGTCAAACTGTGACTCTAAACACAGGTCTGTCTGACTCAGATTTTGAGGGGATTTGGGAGGTTACAAAGGTGATGGGGGACTCAAAAAAAAAAAAACCAGAAAGGACTAGACAAAGATCTCTTTTGGGTATGTTCTCACAATGCTAAGAATATGGTGGAAAAAACTTTCTTATTTCTAGTGCTCTATTACATACAACAAATCCCATTATAATAAAAATTAGACACATTTCTTTACTACATTTTAAAGTGGTCAAATAGTTAATTTTCTATGGCGCTCCTCAAACTTATCCAAATCCTAACTACCCCAGGGAAGATTCAGATATATCCATATGTCTCCCAAATTGAGAATCATGGCCAGTCTAAGAAACAAATTATAAACAATCTAAATCGAATTTTATATATGTCTTTTACCAATAAATAAAGTGAACTATTTACTACTTTCCCAAATAGTTAATTGAATATTTTAGAAGAATTTCTAATTGCAATGTCATTGTCTTGCCATTTCTTAGTGCTTAGCCTTCTAATTTGAGATCTACTGGAGGGCAACATTTGCAAATTAGAAACATAATTGAAATCTACTGCTGAATAAATTGATGTTTACCGCTACATAAATTTAGTGCAATCGTTTTAAATGATATGGAATCTATTTTCTTTTCACTTCACTGGCTTCTTGTTTTTCTTTGATGGAATTGTAGTTGGAGATGACCCTCAGAAAAAGCAAGCTTTTATCTTTAAGGGATGGTGAAACTGTTGAGGAACCACAGGATGCTGTGATTTTCCACAACGGTGAGTCCTCCCTAATTGCTAAAGTTGGAGAAATTTAAAAGACAAAATAAATAACACAGTATTGAATTATAATCCAAAGTAGGCAATACATATCAATGAGTTCATTCTGATAAAATTATTTGATTGAATGAATGAACAGATAAATAAATGAGGAGGAATAGATAATTTCTTGTGTAGAATTCCAAATAATTTATGTAGATATTTTACCCTCAAGAAGGTAAAACATAACTCCTGCCCACCCCAATCATCCCTTAAATGTGAGCTAAACAGCAACTTCCTTCTAAAGATGAAGTATGGAAAAGAGGGAAGAAGAATAACTTTACAGTGAAGAAACTTGGAGAACATTATCTAGGCTTAATATCTATAGTGGATGGCAGGTATCTTTGGTATGATGTGTTAAAAATGGCACTTTACATCTGTGGTATTCCCTCCCCAAACCAATATCCCCAGTCCAATCGTGAGAAAAATATCAGACAGACCTAAATTGTGGGATGTCCTACAAAATACCTGACCTCTATTCCTCACAAATCATCAAAAACAGGAAAAGTCTGAGAAACCTTTATGGTGTAGAGCAGCCTAAGAAGACATGACAGACAAATATAATGTGGTATCTTGGATGAGATTCTGAAACAAAAAAGGGATAGTGAGTGAAAACTAAATAAATCTGAAAAATAAATGGACTTTAGTTAGTAATAGTGAATCAGTATTCGTTGTGACATTAAGTGGTGATAAATGTACCAAACTAATATTTGATCTTAAATACAGAGAAAATTGGATGCTGGGTACATGGGTACATGGGAACATTCTATACTATCTTTGCAACTTTTCTATATATCTAAAACTGTCCTAAAAAACCACATTAGAAACAAACAACAAAAAAGTAGAGTGTGAATGTGAGTATAACCTGAATCTAAGACATAAAATGTTTAAGTGATTATGATAGTATCAACACAGACACAAAGAAAGACAGAAAAATATCAAGATGGAAGCATTTACAGAATTGTAACATGACTGTAAACACTGGTTTTACATCTGCTTGGGAATATACTTCAGGTTTGGGGATTGTCTTTCATATATGTGAAAATAGAGTTTCTCTTTGGATTTTTACAATTTCTCTATTTCTGGTCTGTCTGCCAACCCCCCCGCCCCCGCCACCGCCATATACTCTGAAATTACCTTTCTATTCTTATCGTCCATTCATTTTAACAAACCTGTCTTCTAGGCACACTGATCTACTCATCTTCTGCTAAATATGCATTAAAGCACTTATGCTCAAGTTGATCTTCTCACTTGAATGCACTTTCCTGATGTAGTTCCAACCATTCAATAAGAATTCTTTGGCTTTCCTTGATTTCCCTAGGTGAAAGAGATCCCACCCTCCTCTGCCCCGCAAAGTTGTCCTGTACTTCTGACATCAACCATATACTACTTTATTATGGTATGTTTATATGTAGCTTCCCTATTGGCTATTAAATACTTTTAGTATTTGTGCTTCTTTTTACATCTTTTCATTTCCCATGACTTTCTTCAGAGATATTTACTGAAGGTTAAGGTAATGAATTTTATCAGTGTGAAACGGTCATTTTCAGTTAAGAGAAAACTTTGAAACTAAGATCAATTGGACTTAATAAAAAATAAAAATTTATTCGTAACAGGAGTCATTTGATGGAAGGGGGCTGCTCCATTTCTCCTATATCAGTTATTCTTGTGGTTTCTCCATTTGCAGTTGATAATGCACTGAGTCAGTACATGTCAGGTAATGCCTCTTATGCGTGAACCCTTATTACAATAATTAATAACAATGGCAACTCTGTTGATAGGAACTTGGCAATGTGTGTATCCTTATCTTCAAAGCTCCAAATGGTTCGGAATTTGGCTTTTTGTGAAATCATTTAATAGGAAAGTGTGTATTTGGAATCTGTTCCAAGCACAAAGACTGACCCTTATCTCTAAAGTCCTTAATGAGAAAACACCTGACAAATTGACTGACACACTCCACTCTTCCAAGTAATTTTCCTTCCTGCCAAATGAGTCTCTTGCAGTCTCCACTTCTCTTGAAACTGTTGAATGATGAACAGTCTGAAGCCTGTGTCTGAAGCTTCAGAAAGCTCTCTTCAAAAGGTGATTTCACAAAGTAAAATTAACTTATTGAGAAGTGGAAAATCAATTTTTTTCCATTGTGTCAATTAACGACTTGATGAGTTTTACTTGACTAAATTGGCTGATGGGCTTAGTACTGCATAGCTTCCCCAAAAGAAATCTTTATGATGACTGCCATGAAGTCCTTTTGTTGAATGAAATACAGTCCCACAGAACGGCATTGCAAATAAACAAAAATCAAATGTATTCTTAATCTTCAAAGTATTAGTTGAGTCTACTCATAAAGCTTCTTAATTAGAATTTATTATTTGTTTACCAAATATTCAATAAATACCCAAAGTGGGCAGGATTAATAGTGTTAAAAATAAATAAATAAAAATGGCTGGCCTTAGTTTTCAAGTGAAAAGAATTCATCAAAATGGGGCAAGAAAAACTATAATCAATTACTATCTTTATCAAGAGAAATAATTAGTAGTTTATAACAACGAAAATATTTTTATTGTGTGAGATAGAATTTTTTTTTTAAAAAAGGAAATTTAGAACATTTTATGTAAACTTGAAATCATGTGTTCAAGATTATTATTTTTGGAAAATGCTTAAAATATGTTTAAAAGGTTAAGAATTTAGTGGGAAATTAAGAATTGATAATATGAGACAGCACTACTCTTTCAGGAAGATAGTATCTAAATGGGATAACAGAGTAAAGAGATTTTTAAAGAATCTGTAAGATAAACTTGATTTTAATAAGCTGAGGAATAAAAGACAGGGTTAGGAGATTAACTCTTAGAAGTTAAGTGCTTGAGAGGAGGAAGAAGTTTTGGAAAAGAAATTAGCAAAACGAGAGGGGGAGATAACCCAGAATTAATAAGTACATTGTTGAGCAGAACTGGAGGCCCCTCATATTGTAGAGGGACTAGTTTTTATTATATTCTTTTGCTCTGCTCCACAATTTGGGTAGAATAATGATAATGGTAACACTGTGATAACTGCTTTACTTAGATTAGCTCATTTACTCTTCACAGGTAGCCTCTGAAATAAGTAATATTATTATTTCCAACGAGAAAATTGAGGCTTTGAAATTTGTCCAAATGTACATATCTGGTAAGCATTAAAACTAATTTTTAAAAAATTGAACCCAACCCATCTGACTTGAAGACTGAGCCTATGCTGGGCTGCTCAGGTGTAGAGGTGAATTGTTTTAATCAGATACTTTATGCTTAAGGGCCAAAAATGACAATTAGTTTTAGTAATGTAAGGGGATTGAACTGTTCTGTTGGGTAATAGAGCGGTTCATGGAAATAGCCGTGCAACTCAGACTGAATAAGGAAGTGAGGTCAGAAAGAATGGCCAACTAGTAAACCTCATAGGGCCAAAAACTTGAAGGTCCCTGAGTCTGGGGAGAAGTTAAAAGGGTATGAAGGCATCCTTTTAGGGCAAGGAGATTATGATCAGTCGACAGGATGCTGGAGGTTTCTGAAGCAGTACTTTTCTGGTTCAAGTGGCCATTGGTATGAGTAGCTGGAGTGGATGAAGTAGAGGAGACATGAGGGACTCAAGAAGATATGGAAGTTAAAGAAATTATGGTGGATTCCATAAATAACTATGTCTTAAGGGATATTTCTGAATAATAGTTTTTGCTGAAGAGATATTTATGTTCCTGCTATAAGACAGACAGTGTTCCAGGCTGTCAGGATATAGCAGTGGGTGAAACAGAATGAGTTGCTTCGCTCATGAGTTCACATTCTAGTGTCTATATGTCAGGTAGTGACAAATGCCTAAGGGAATCATTAAGCAAGGAAGAAAGATAGTCCTTTTCAGGACAAAAGTTGCAACTGTTATAAAAGGTGATCAGGAGCCAGAGATGAACTGGTTTGGGCAAAAGAATTGAGTGACCATTTACAGAGATGGAGAAGAATCTGTGGAGTTTCACAGTTTTGTCTGGGTCTGAGAATAAGGAGTTAGATTTTTGACCAATTAATTCTGAAATGTTCATCCGACCTTGAGAGGAACATTGTGTATTAAAATTGGAAATAAGATTTTGGATTTCATAGAGAAATTCAGAAATCTGGGCTAGACACACAAATTTGGTAATTGTGTAGATGGCACATAAGGCTATAAAAATGAGTGTGGTCACTAAGAGGGTAGGTAAAGACATAAAATCCTCAGATGACTGTATACAGAGACACTACTGAAATACAGGAATGCAAGAAGAGACCAGTAAAGAGATTGAAAAAAAGTGATCAGAGGAAAAGGAGGAAAACCAAAAAGAGTGATATCATGGAAGTCATGTGAAGAATGTGTTCCAAGATAAAGGGTGATCAATTTATTCAAATATTGCTGTAAAAGAAAATGAAAATTGAGAATTGACCATCGGATTTAGTAATGTGGAGGTGACCAGTGGCCATAACAGAGCAATAGGATTGGCAGTGGTTTGATAGAGAAAGGAGGAAATAAAATGGAGAAGGTGAGTATCAACATATATTACTAGTTCCTCTGTCAAGCAAAGCAGAGAAATATAGTGATGGTTGGGGAAAGATATAATATCAGGGGAGTTTTTTAATGTTTAAGGTGGGAAAAGTTGGAGCATGTTTGTAGGATGATAGAAACTAACCAGCAGAGAAGGATAAACTGATGATTCTAGAGAGAGAGGGACAACTGTTGGAGCATTGCTGAGACATAAGTGAAAGGAGATGAGATCCAGGCAGAGGCAGAGGGGTTGCTCTTGGGAGCACAAACAATCTACCCATAGCTGTAACTTGAGTGTCATTAAGAATCTAGAATGCTAGCTGATTGGTGGCAGGAACACAATTTATTCTGGATCTGCATCTACCGAATACTGCTAAACATAGTATAAATTCTAGTAAGTAATAATGACATTGAACGTGGAGAATTTATACAGTGGAATTTCCCTTTTGCTGTCAAGGTGAACATGACTGAACAGATGAATGAGTAATGTTAATAAATTGTGACAATTAAAAATCCATGTGGTAACCATTGAGATGGATGTTTAGTGTGGCTTTTCACTTTCAGAAGTGAGATTCCTTTATTGAAAATTACTGTGTAATGGGGGTTATTACTGCCTTCCTATCTCCATCTCTTCTACTGAAGAAAAAAAATCTGCTTCTTACTCATATTGGTTTTCTAACTATATTTTGTGGTTGTTTAAAATTTCTCCCTTATAACTTACCTTCATATACAGAACCTATTTTTGCAAACAGAGGGAAACCGTATCTTCTTTTACTTTTTATTTTCAGAAAATAAGGTACATTAGAGTGGAAAGAAATCTGAAATGGGAATCAGTTCACTGTGTTTCTTACCCCGGCTCTGCCACAAACTCCCTGGGGATTGGTTTCCTCTCTGGAAAATGAAGTAGTTGGCCCAGAGTATCCATAAAGTTTTTTTCTGAATCCACGTAATGAAATCATAATAACAATCTAAATAATTCAGAAATTCATAGCCAATGCTCTTTATTTTTATATGCCCATAATATTCTATGTCAAGATAAGTCACATTTATACTGTTAAGTGGTTACCAGTCGCCTATGCATTCATATCTTATTGGATTATTGTGAAGATTAAAAAAGAATATGTGAAAGAAATTCACAAACTGTAAAGTGAAATACTGTTAGTTGTTAGTAAAATGTAGACACTGAAATCTTAGGTCTGTTACTATCATCCAGATTCTGCTTTTACTATGTGGCCTTTGAGATATCGAATAAAGTCAGTGTCCAAGAAGTGAAAATAGAGAAGGAGGGGGTTTTACTTGAAGAAAGCCTACAATTGCTGTTTTAACATTTTTTTGTTGTTGGCCTTATGCTACTGAAGGAGTAAAAAGACTTTAAAACCTAGGGAAAGGCATTGAGATAAATGTAAGGGCTGGATCTATTGGTATTAACTTACCATGAAACATGCTATATAGCACAGAAAGAAATATTGTCAGGCTTTATAAAATTCTCAGCTTTATTTTAAAAACAATTCAAAACTAATTGAAAATTATAAGTAATTAATGACTAATTTTAAGTTTTAAGGTTAAATCAATTTAACTTAATTCTACTCTATTATCTTATTTTCATTTCCAAGGTTATTCTTTTGCATAATTCTCATTTTTTTTTTTTGTTCATATACATGCCTTTAGTCATTTTCAGGAAGAATTTAATAATGAGTATATATCTGGTAATCTGTATTTTCTTTTTTTTGGTAATAAGAATTATGCCTCTTTAGTAGATAAATCATTGGAATAGATATCCTATAATAACAATAATAACACATTTTAGACTTGCATATATTTAATTTCTTCAGAGAACATTCACGATTATCTCACTTTATTCCAGCAATGTCATTTACTAGCAATATGACAGGCAAATAACTCAAACTCATCTGTAAGAGATCATATTAGTACTTCTCTCAGAGAGTTGTGTAAAGATGAAATGAGTTAATGTATGTAAAATATTTAGGATAGTGCCCGGCACATAGTAAACATATTGCCATAGAAAACATATTGCTATTTATTATAATTACCATTATTATTTTCACTCCTTCTCAATGGTTTGGAAATTATAAATGTGTTAGATCTTAGTGCCATTTTGTAGTAGTCCCAATGATTCATCACCCTTAAGTGTTATAAATTCAAATGTCTATAAATGTATCTAGCAGTAATATAAATGAATACAACATGCTAGAGGCTATTGTGGCCAATTGAACAGGTCACACTTCTAAAACCAGCAGCCCCTGCTCAGCTCTAGGCAATGTTGTCATATAGAAATACAGTCTTAGTATTGCCATACTGTACAATTTCTCACAAAGGTAGAAATTTAGATTTTTCTTTAACTCCTGACTTAAAAACAGTTGGTAAACTATTTGATTTTTGGTTAAAAAACATGATGTGGGCCCACTACGTGCAAGTCTGGGGTGGACTTCCATGGCCCACAGCTTCCACATGGGCTCTTATAACTGTCATGTGCACAGTAGGTTCTTGATATAATCCTAATGGACAATAAAAATTGGGTAATCATAGATAACTGAAGGATTGAGTCACCATTAAAAATAGATATGTAAACTTCTTAATAGGTGTTACTAATGGATGGATTGGAACATCTAAAATGGATGAAGTTCAAAGAGGCACTGTATGGATCCCAGGGATGCCATCCTCAGAAAGCTCCTGGGATGCAGGAAATGGCAATCTTGTAGATTCCTTGAACTGTTAGAAGAAAGAATGAAGGGCAGGAAAGCAGGCAGGAAAATAGGAAGTACAGTAGAGGGAGAGAAAATTCCAAAACAAAACAAAACAAAAACCCAAGGTCTTCCAGACACCAAAGTCCATGTTTTTCCATGTTATCAGGCTGCTTATAAATTAAATTAACAATTGCACAGCTCTTTCTACTATAGAGAACACTGACTGAGCCTTACTTGATGGTTCCCATATAACAGGGATCCCCAACCCTGGGGCTGCAGACAAGTACCGATCTGTGGCCTGTTAGGAACCAGGCTACACTAAAGGTGAGCAGCGGACAAATGAAGGAAACTTCATCTGTATTTGCAGCCGCTCCCCAACGCTAGCATCACTGCCTCAGCTTCACCTCAGGTCATCAGGCATTGGATTCTCATAGGGGCACCAGTCCCTGAAACCAAAAAGATTGGGGATGGCGGCATGTAATACTTATCTGCACTTCAAATCCAAGTAGTGATTATTGATGCTCTGCCCGTGTTTATGGTGGTAGATGTTAAAGGAACCATATTAGAGCCAGATAAAATGTGATTCTCTGACCCCATTGACAGGAAAAAAGCTTGTCAGTGATGTAGACAAATGACTCATCTTTGATGTGTTTCAACTTTATGGAACCTAAAGTTGAAAAAAAAAATCATTCTTTATGATTTTTGAAAAAAACATTTAAAATCACTTAAGTCCCAATTCTTTGATGATTCCTTTATCACAGAGGGAGACTCTTAGATAATTGAAAAGGGATGAGTCTTAATGAGTTTTCACTGATGCATGTTGCTTCTCATCCCTAATTCCACTGATATCCTATAGGGAACATAAAGAGCCTCTCATCTCACTGATTGGTAGCATAAAAAGGCCTACATCTGACACCCAGCGCTTGACTGCCCTTTCCAAACTAGATGAGTTTGCCTAGGGACAGTAGGAGAAGGCCTTTGTTCTCTGATCCTCCTCCCCACAAAAACTCTAATCCAGTCCATTTTATTCCTGATAGATTGGAGAATACCCAGATGCCATGCTCCATTATTAACCTTTCCAGACATTTGTTCCACATTTGCACCTGCTCTCAGTTGCTATTCCATTGGGACAGTTAAGGGACTTAGATAAACATGGTGTAATTTCACATTTACCGCAAAAGGTCTCTTTGTTCTTAAGACATTAGCTATTCCATCATCAGTTCACCTGATAAATTACTGGTAAGACAGTTTTACGTTTTAGTTCCATAGGCAATTCAGAAATGAGTGTTTAAAAATAATGTAAACAACATGGAGATCTTTTTTCCCTTCAACTTTTGCATCCTCAAAGCCTCTTGGTGTCTATAAAGGGCTCAATAAATGTTTACTGAACCAAATCAAAATCTTAAGCAATTGTCATTCCAGAAATGTTTGTATAAGTTTATGAGTTTTAAAGACATGTTTATATTTAGATAGCTTCCTGAATTTGGGGGAGTCTGGCTAGAACACTGTTAAATTAATAATATACTCCACTGGTATAGAATAGAGAATTGTGGTGACTACAACCATCGAGAAACACAACCAGAATTCAACATGTAAGTGAACAGAGGCTTCTATATAGCAGGAAGGAAAAAAAGCTGTCACAAAACCTATGCTCGTTAAGGGAGGGGTAAAAGATGTTAAAATCACTTAAAGAGCTTGGTCTTTAGTTTCCCTCTTAATCTCCAGTTCTGGTTCAAGGGAAGAAATTTGTTTTATTATGAAAAAGTGGTAGTGAGGGAGTAGCACCAGGCGCAAAGCATGTCGGAACCTGAGGTGAAAGGAAACACCAGTAATATTAATCCTAATTTTTTAATTAAAAATTGATAATTTGTTCATCATGGATTTATTCATTGTGTTGTTTTTAAAAATATATTTTATTAAAATATTCTGATCATTGAGTTTTTTGTTTTCCCCTTTAAATTTTGCACCCGAGTTGAGTGCCTTACTTGCGTTACTCTAGCCCTGGTCTAGGATGTGGCAGTAGAAATATGATTTTCTGGCTATAATTTAGAAAAAATTAACTTTACATCTTATTGGGATGCTGATTCATTAAGAAGCAAATGTTTAAAAAAAATCCAATCTATTACTTTAATAACAGAGAAAAATGCCATATTTTAAAAAGATTTCTACTAGATAGAAATAAAATTACATAAACAGCCTATTAGTTAGAAATGCTTTTAAAAATAAGTAATGGCATATTTCACTTACAGAGGCTTAAAATTATGAGTCGCAGCAGTTTCTCTTACATAACACGTGGTTTGAAGTTAGGCAGCTATGGAATTCCCTTAGTTGCCCAATGCTTGTTGCCTTGTAGTTGTAAAATATCACCCCCAATTCTAGCAAATGCATGCTTTTAATGCAATGAGAAGGATAAAGAACCTTGCTAAGAATATATATTCCCTTTATCAGGGGTACCCAGGACTTCCCAGAGGCCACACCAACATATCTTTGCTCATGTCCCCTTTCAGAATAATGGGACTATAGAGGAGGCTGGGAAAGCCAGACTGTCACATTCCTGCCCCGAACAAAAGGATCTTGAGCAAGAAGAAAGAAACAGATAACTGATTTATGAGCTAAGAGTATTTATGACAGGGTCTTAACATGAGTTAGCGTCTATGGAATTTGTGTCAATGATGCTTTAATTCCCTAAAGGCAAACATGAGCTGCTGAATGTATAAATTCATCCTCAAGAATGACATTCTTAAAATTGTGTTTTTAGAGACCTTATGGTTTTTATTATCTTTTTTTTCTTAGAAGTCAGCACCCAACACCATCTCCCTAACATTCCCATTGATAAATCTTAAAATGTAAATGACAACAAATATGTCTGCCTTTCAAGTCTGCCAGAAAGAATAGGTGGATTGGTTGTGTTAGCAACAGCGTTTAAATATTGATTTCTATGAGTTTGATTTTATTTTGTTATCTGGCTATGCTTTAAGCAACAAGCTCTCATTATCCATCAGAATTTGGCATTAGAATATCAACCCACTCACCTTCTTTTCAACTAAACTGAAACAAGTATTAGGCTGGCTGCTTTGGACCATTGTTTGACTGTTTTCAAGCAAACTATTAGCTACCAGAAAACAATAGAGGTACGACGTATTTAGTTACTTTTTTACAAGTTACACTTATACAAATTATTATTTAGTTCATAGAATTTTTTTACCTTTAAATTATAATACCCCCAAATACTTTCTTAACAATTTAATTATATGGTATTCAGCCATTTAATTATGAGGATGAACTTTCAGAAAGTCCATAGAATAGGATAATATTTCTTTTCTTTTTTCTAGTTTCTGAGTCACAGAGATGTGATCAGCAAAAGTTCAGTGCCGGTTTATTGGGCTTCTAGAAGGTCCGTCAGGGTTAGGGAGTTAAGTAATCAAGTTCTAAGAGCACAGGCAGTCACTATGAACTTGACATCTCTGTAATAAAAAGTATAAGATATTAAAGCAGGTGCAAGTCATGGAAATTAACAGAAGAGATTTTTGTTTCCTTTCTGTTTTTTTTTTTTTTCATTTTATTTAAGAATTACTTTTGTACCCTGAGAGAGCATTATGTCTATGTCTTGTAGTAGAAGCAGCACGTGCTGGCAACTCAGAAGACCTGGTTTAGCTAAATGACTCTGCTGGATATTTATTTATATAGCCCTGGTTAGTCGCTCCATCCTTTGGGACCTGGTTTACTTTTCACAAAATTGGTGTTTTTTTTTTTTAAATAGAAGGATAATTCTTTCCTTCAAATCTAGTCTTATAGAGAAGTCTCATATATTTGGACAGATGAAAGCAGAGCTACTCTGCTTGAAATTCGGCTAGGGGTCATCCCTAAACTCTGCCCACTGAGTCTTTATCTTAGATCCTGCCTTGATATTGAGATTCTGTTGCCAAACCCTTAGGCTTCAGGAGTGTCCTTAAACACTCGCGAGGGAGAGAGAATAGGAAAACTGTGAATAGATTTCAAGGGATAAATCAAAACTCATTTTATTTTCAATTTCCTGACTTTTCTTTGTTCTTTTTAATTTTGGAGGACGGTGAGGGAAGGTGTTCCTTAGAAGTCCCAGGATATTGTTTTCCTGGCCCACCTTATAATTGCTTTAGTGAACCTGTTTGTAAATACATAATTACCCTTATTCTAATTATTTTTTCTCTGCATGTCACATCCACTCACTTTCATTGACATGTAGATGTAACATCTGCATCAGCAATTGTCTTGTTTTAATTATTTAACATCCTATTGTCCTTAGACCAGAAACATATGCACTGAAGCTTTTGTCACAAAACAGCCATCCACGGAAACTCCACACAGTCCTAGAACCAGAACATTGCCAAAATTCTAGAAATAAAACTTCTGACCCACTGACCCCATTCAATGTTCACTCCCTCTATGAATCGCCCCCAGAGATGGTAATGGGGTGCCACTTTTTCCATATCTTCATAGCTTCACCATTCCTTCTTGTTCCGCTCTTCTTGCCAGCACCCCTTCATTCATCTCTTTTTAAATTGCTTGCATTTAATTAACAATCATGTGATTTCTCTCCTTGATGCTCTTGCTATTTAGATTATATAAATTTCAATTTGAATGTTAAATTCTGTCAAGTTCTTAAATAAAGCAGTTTGGTCTGGTGTGTTATTTCCTTTTAAAAATATTACTGAATTTGGTTTGCATATATCTTGTTTAGGATTTTTTCATCCATATTTTGAGTGGGTTTTATTCATAATTTTTACTGCATTTAATATGTGCATTTAAAGCTCTAGATTATTCTCTATATAGTTGTATTATGCAGGTTTTAATATCTAGTGTAGTTGTCTTTATCATTCGGTTCAAAATATTTTTCTAATTTAAATGTTGATAGTTTACATTGACCCAGGTTAGTTGGAAATGTATTCATTTCAAACTATAATTATTTCCTAGTTATCTTCTTGTTAATTTCTATCTAAACGGCATTGTTCTCAGAGACCATATACTACATAATTTTAATTTTTTGAAATTTGTTGATGCTTTTTTATTTTTCAGAAGTGTTAATTTTTATAAATGTTCTGTATATTTCAAAAAAGATGTCTATTCTGCAACTGTTGGGTAAATTGTTCTATACATGTTCAATAGATAAAATTAATTAATTTTGCTATTCAAATATTCTATATACTTACTAATTTTTGTCTGCTTGTTCTATCAATTACTGAGAGAGATATGTAAAAATCTTCCAAAATGATTGTGGAATTGTTTCTTCTTTTAGTTTTGTAAAGATTTTGCTTTAAAGATTAGAAGCTACTTTTATTAGGGGCAAATATTTAGAATTTTTATATCTTACCTTTCTGGCAAATCAAATATTTTATCTTTTTGATATATACTTCCTTTCTCTAGTAATGCTTTTATCCTTAAAATTTACTTTAATATCAATGTAGTGACCCCTGCTTTCTTTTGGTTAGTGTTTTCATGATCTTTCATTCTTTGCTTTTCAAGTTTACTATATTTTTATTATTTTATGAACAATATGTAAAGTTATTTTAAAATGCTATCTGACATTATATGTCTTCAAATTGGAACATTTAGGTCATTCACTTTAGTACTGGTGTACTTTGGTTTAAATTTGTAATCTTAGTATTCCATACTCTTTTTTTTCTCTTTTCTACTTATTCATTCCATTATTTTTCTCCTGTGTGCTCAGAAGATGTACCATTCTCTTTTACCATCCTCTCAGTGGTTACCTAGAAATTAGAGCATGTATTCTTGATTTATCAATGACTAATATTAATTTGGCATTTTACTCAGACAATGCAGTGATCTTGAAATACTTTAATTCTCTATTCTCTTCCAACTTATATGCTATTTTTGTCCTGCATTTTATTTCATTGTATATTTCAATTTCAAGGCATTATTAATATTGATTTATTCAATCAATATGAATTTATATTTTTCTGAAACATGTTATTTCAATACTTCTCTTTTTTTTCCACCTCTGATCTTTCACCTGGGATCATTATCCTTCTGCCTATAAAATACTTTTAGTATTTATTTCAGTGAAGATCTGGTGATGCTAGAGTCTCTTGTTTGTCTGAAAATCTATTTATGGTTACCTTAATTTTTGAATTATATTTTCACTTGGAATGAAATTTTACATTATCTAAGTTTTTCTCCCTACCATTTTGAAGATATTCTATGTCCTGAATTTTATAGTTTTTGTTGAGGAGTCAATAGGTACTCTAATTATTGCTTCTTAAAGAATAACCAATCTCTCTCTGTCTCTGTCTCTCTGTCTCTGTTTCTGTCTGTCTCTCTAATCTCTTTTAAGTTATTTATTTTTAAGATTTGTTTTGAAGTTCTCACAGTTTCTTAATTCTGTGGCTTGATGTTTTTCATTCACTTTGGAAAAAACTCAGCTATTATATCTTCGTTTCTTCTTCTGTCCCATCTTCTCTTACCTGTCCCTCCAAATACATATATTAGATCTTATGACTATATGCTATATATCTATTTATTTCTCTTATTTTTAAGTGCTCTTCTCTCTTTGTATTTCTTTTGAAGTACTTTTTTTTTTTTCCAGATTTATCCTCCAGTTTATCAATAATCTCTTCACCTATGTGAAATTGTTATCAGGCCAAAAAAAAAAGGTCCATCTGCTTGCACGTATCTAAACCAAAGAAGAGATACGTTCAAGTTTTGCAGCAAAGAAAGTATTATTAGACAGTTGCCAAGTCCCAGAGACACAGACACGCTATCCCTCACAGGCCTGGCTCCCTGAGTGTCTCAGGAGTACAGGTTATATAGGGAAAAATCAGTAGTCATGGAAACTAAGATAGTTGGGCTCATGGGTGCTACCAATAAGTTGGGTTAGGGTAGGAGGCAGTTGCTCATTGCATCCAGTCCTGATGTTGGTCATGGTGTTATTCTGTCTGGTTTCAAGGGGATGCCAGTAGGGTCCTTCGCCTTCATTGGTGCGGAGCTGCAAGATGTTATCTTTATTTTGACCAAAATAAAACAGACCTGAGGCTTTGTTCCTAAGACTGTTGAATGCTGACCTAAGGGATTAATGATTATGGGAATGGTTGTGCAGTGTGCAGAAGGGTAAGGAAAGAAAAGAAGGAAGTGAGCCCAAGGCCGATGTGAATCAAGGAGAAAGAGATGAGAAAAAGATATTTTAAAGAAGTGAAAATTTATTTGCTTACATAATCTGCTATTAAACCCATTTATTGATTCCTTATTTTTGGTTATTTTATTTTTCAGTTGTAGAATCTACATTTGGTGCTCTTTTGATAGTTTTTAATTTTATGCTAAGATTTTTTTAACCTAGTCTTTTATTTCTTGAACACAGTAGCATAGTTTTTTTTAAAGTCTGTTATGGTGATTTGAAAAACATTAAACCCCTATCAGGTCTTTTTCTGTTGTCTATAGTTTCTATTGCTTTTGTTCATGTTGTCTTGTCTCTTCATGTTCATATGCCCTATTGTTTATAATTATATGTCAGACTTTATATTTGAAAAATTGTAGAAATAACGTGTGACCTAGAATAATGCTATCTTCTTCCAGGGAAAGATTTGCAGTTTGCTTCTGCCAGGTATCTGAGGGTACTGCCGGTTTAGGAATGCTTTAATCCAAATTTCGAGATTGAACTGATTTGAAACTGGGAAGCCCTGTCTACTTTTTCCTTTTAGTTTGCTCTTACATCTAGTTGTAATTCTTTTGTGGTTCCAACCTAAAGCAAGGGGGAGGGACTAGGGCCTCATTTGTAGGTTTTGGCTTCTGATTTTTGTCTCTTTAGCCCTAGAAGATGACCTCAAACACTTCTTACCTTCTCAGCCATTCTCTCTAAAATTGATAAATGTGCCAAAGAAAAGGAACTCAAAAAGCTGGCTCACCTTCCTGAAATCTGTCCTCTTCCATGGCGAGTCCTCATAATTCACCATCTCTTTAGCTCTCTGCTGTCTTTTTTTTTTCCAATTATTCCATGTAGGAAAATTGATTTGAATTACCTAGTCTGCCATTATCAGAGGTGGCTGCCTCATTAGAAGTGTATCCTTTTTCCCAGATAATATGTTTTATGGGTTAATCCTGGAGTATCATAGTCCCTTTATTAGCACTCCTCGGAATATGTGAAATACTAGACATGCACCCTTACTAAGTTATATTAAAGAATTTTTTAATTTATTAAAAAGAAAAAAACTTAGGTATGAGACATAAGTTCTATAGGCTACATCAATACACGTGAGAATTCCTGGAAATCTGAGACTTTAAACAGAACTCGCCTTACCTGGAACTGAAGTGTAAGCCCTCCTGACCTGGTATGTCAAACTGTGAGGTGCAGCTTGTTTCTGTTTCTGGACTATCTCCCCAAATTTCTAACGGTCCCTTGTATGCACTGACTTCTGTTTTCTTTAGAAGTCAAACTGAATATGTTTTCAATGAGACATATAGAACAACCATATCAGGGCTAACCTTCATGTATGTAATAAGTCTTAGCATAGGGCTAGCCACTGAAAACTTCCCCAGCTAACTTTCCTGCTCCTTTTTCTACTGTCTCTACCCACTTCCCTGTCTTTTTTTTTTTTTTTTTTGATTCACCCTCACCCTTTTTTTAATTTCAAGAATCCACAGGTAATAGTACTTACTGCTTGCTCACCCTGATTTTGAATAAATCACAACATTCTATTTAATTTTACCAGAAAAGAGAACAACTATTTATTTTGCTGGTCTTTACTATCTTGTTTCTCTCTTCTCTGTGACTTGACCTCAGAAAGACATTTCTGGTCCCCCAGGATCATCTTCTCTTTATTTGTTGGCCAGTTCTCTGAGACCCTTGCTTCTGAAATTTCCCCAACACCGACATTTTACAAAATCAAGCAAAGAACAAAACCACCACCACTACCACCACCGACAAAACTAATACAAAATGCAGCCATTCTCTTTTATTTCCTTTCTCGTCCGTATGTTTTTTGTAGCTAGTACCAAATCACGGCATAGAAGTTGAGGCAACCAGTGCTTCTGTATTATTTCACCTGGGAGACTCCACCACTACTTTTAATAAAAATTGCTGCCTATTTGTAAATTATTAACATTCATATCTCCAGTTTAGCCCTCTCCTCTGAACCTGAGACCTGTATATTCAGTCACTCCTTCATATATCCATTAGGTATTCCAAAGGTACACTAAACTCCACATATCTGAAACCAAAATAATGATCTTTCCCCAAACCTGGCTCTTTTCCAGTCATTCACATTTAAATAAAAACTATTACTATTCATTTCCTTTTTAAAAAATATTTCAAGTTTTAAAAAAATTAATAGACTTTATTTCTTAGAGTGGTTTTTGGTTTAAAAAAAAATGTAAAGAAAATACAGAGTTCCCATATACTTCCTCTCCTCCTATCCTGTTTACCTAGTATTAATATTTTGCAATGATGTAGTACATTTGTTACAATGTTAAACTAATATTGACATGTCATTATTAACGAAATTGCATAGTTTACTTAGGGTTCACTTTTCATGTTGTATAATTCTATGGGTTTTGCTAAATGTGTAATGTCAAATATTCACCATTACAATATCATACAGAATATTTTCACTGCCCTGAAATCCCTCGTACTCCACTTATTCATCCCTTCATCCCACCTCTTCCTCCTCTGCTCCTGTAACCATTGATCTGATCTTTTTACTGTCTCCATAATTTTATCTTTTTTAGAGTGTCATCTAATTGAAATCATACAGTATATTGCCTGTTCAGATTGGCTTCTTTCATTTAGCAAAATGCATTTAAGCTTTCTCCATATCTATTTGTAGCTAAATAGGTCATTTGTTTTTATTGTTTAGTAATATTCCACTTTATCAATGTACCATTGTTAGCTACTAATCTGTTAAATGACATCTTGGTTTCTAACGTTAGTGGGCAGGTTTTTATGTGGACATAATTTTTCAACTCATTTGTACAAATACCTAGGAACATAATTGTTGGATCGTATATTAAGACTATGTTTTGTTTGATAAGAAAATGCTAAACTGTCTTCCAAGGTGGCTGTACCATTTTGCATTCCTATCAGCAATGAACAAGAGTTCCTGTTGCTCCACATTTTTTCTAGCATTTGGTGTGGTCAGTGTTTTGGATTTTAGCTACTCTAAGAGGTGTGGAGTGGCATCTCACTGTTGACAGACATCTGTTTTTACAAAGCCAAATCTTTAGCCGTCTGACATTTTTCTCTCACTCAGCTCCTATCACTTATATTTTCTGCAGATTTTCCTTCTACATATTTCTTTCCATTTTATCACCTCTCCATCTTCATAGCTGCTACCCTAGTCCAATCTGTTATTACCCCCTGGATTACCTCAAAGCTCTCTCATCCCCTAAATAATGCAACCATAGCAATCTTTTCAAAAATAAAATATGATCATGTAACATCATCCCCCAAACTTGCTGGAAACTTTCCAATAGATTTGCACTGTGCTTAAGATAAAATCAAATTTTCTGTTGTGACTTACAGTGTTCTGGTCTCCTACTTACTCCTGTGTGTCATCCGGCACCATGCTCCTAAACTCTCTGCTCTAACCTCGCTGGTCCTATTGAGAGACTTGAAAGCACTATCTTATGACACTTTATTTCTTCTGCTAATTTTGACTTTCATCTTCACAATGCCCCACTTCACCCCATTCCCTTTGCCTAGTTTCTTCCTACCCATTCTTCCACTCTAAGCATAAATGTTGTCTTAGGGAAGGTTCCCCTGAGTTCACCGAAGAGGTTTTCTTATTATCTTCACATAATACCATATATATGATGTGAAAGTTTTAACAGTACATTTGTTTTTATGACTATTTTATTGATGTCTGTCTCCCATACTGGATTCTAAGTTTGAGGAGGGGTTTTCATGTTTGTTTGTTTATTTATTTAGTTATTCATTTATTTTAAATCAGTATATCCTCTGCAACTAACAGTGCCTGGTACCAAGTAGATGATTCATAAAAATGTATTGAATAAATGCTTTGTCCTAGTGACAATGAAATTTATTAGTCAGAAATCAAAATTTATGAGCTATATAGTCAGAGAAATCTAGACAGCAACTGTATAAAAGGCAAAAGAGCAAAGGAGGAAGAAAAAGAAAACTATCATTTTAGATGCACGGTGTTTTCTTTTTTCTTTTCACAGTTAAGGAACCTATAGGGAAGTAACAACTATTTAGCGAAGCTTGGGGTATCTTAAAAATGATAGTAGTTTTTTTCTTAATATCTTCAATTAAAAAAAATACCAGACTGCTTCTCTTATTTCCCCTATAAACCTAGGAGACTTTTTTGTTTTTCTACTTGGATGGAATACAGAATCTGTAGTTTTTATTTGGCCCTGTTCACATGTATTAATACTTCCTTAATCCTGATGCCTCTCTACATTTTTATCCCCGAGTTAAAAGAACACAAGAGTATGTGTGTCTGTGGCGCAACAGGTTACAAGAACATAATAGAAAACAGCCCATTGTCATCCTTTCAAGCCCATTCCCAGATGTTTCTTCTACGTACTAAGGTTATTTGCATGTGTTGAGATTTGGACTAAACCTCGAACCACATTGTGTCTTTAGAGTGTTTCTCACTCTTAATAAAAGATCTGCATTTCCTCTGAGATCTGCAAAGTAGCCAGCATGGACCTCTGTACCTTGAGGAAGCTTGTGAATTATTAATTAAGGCAGTGAGAAAGATGAATCCTTTGGGTTGTTTCATATTGGAATCATCAGAAAGCCTTTGGATGTGCATCCTTAAGCTCTGGTGGAGTCACAGTGAAGTCCTCTGGTAAAGCTGCCTTAGCTCAAAGCTGTTTATTCACTTTCAAAGCTTAATTCCATGTTGGAAATGAGTGGGGATAAACCAGATTGCAGAGAATTACTGACAAAGACTTTGGATAGACATCGTTCACTTCAGTGCAGGCTGGTATTCACGCAGCCATCCGTTTGTTCCATTCATTTCAACATTTCTAAAATTTTAGGGTACCAGATGTGTCAAAGCATGGAACTAGCTATGCAAATATAAAAATGATTTATTTAGCTTAAAATTTATAAAGGACTTACATGTGCAGTAGACTAATACTGTGTGAAAAAGAAGCCTAAATTATGAGTGTGTATCAGGGTCAGATAACACGGCGATCTGTAATTTGGCCCCAGTTCTACCTATTTGATCTTATTTTCTACATCTAAGTTGTCTGTCGATTTTCCAAATTTACTGAGAGGAGTTCCAGGGAGGGAACTCTGCAAGTAGGGAAAGGTGATTGTCAAGAGGCAACTTGGGCTCCAGTCCCTCACTTCCCTCCCCTTTTCTCTGCAGTAGTTTTTTGTTTTTTGTTTTTTTTTTAATTTATTGGACTCCTTCACCTGATTTCATTGGAAGGAGTTAGCCACTGACACATTTCGAAAATTATGATCTAGGATAAACCATCTCTTCTAGTCCGATGGCTTACCTTTATTGTCTCTACCCCTCAATGACAACCCTGTTGAGATTGTTTGGATGCCTTTGCTCATTGTTGTCTTTTCATCTTCCAACCTGGCAAACCTGTTTTATTTCCTCCGTATACCATATACCTACCCATGGAAGAACCCTCTTCTAAGACTTAGTTCCATGGAAGCTTCCTTAACTCTTAACCTGTGTCTGTAATTGTTTTCTTCTAATCATCAAAATGTTGAGCAGAGCTCTAGGATAATATTGTGTCTTTAGCAGATATTTGTTGGCTGAATGAGAATGAAAAAGGAGAAAATGTAAAAGAAACTGAGATATTAGATGGAGGACAATTCTTGTGAGTTCAGCTATAGGAAGCATGCATATTTTCATTTTTAAATGTGCCTTTTGGAGGTTGCATACAATTTCATTTTTTACTTAGAAGAATAAAAACAGTGGAGGAGAAAGTATAGAAAAATCTAAATAGGTTTCTTCAATGGAAAGCTACACTAATCTCTAAGAGCTATGTCATCTATACTCAGGATGCTTGAGTACGTGTTTAGCTTTAAAGAGAGATATTAATTCACCACACTGGCCAGTAGAGTGACTATTAAAGCTCTTCTTAGAGATGTACAGTTCCTAAGGAAAGGTTGCTTTTTGTTTTAACCTAGTTTCTTCTACTTCAACAACTGAGTACCTACCTACAGTGCATCTACCTGTTCTGAGGAGTATAATACAAGTGAAGTTGAATGAGACATAGTTTCCATTTTTGGAAACTCACAATTTAGTGGAGAAACTATGACAAAGAGAAGAACACTGCAGCCTATGGTAAGAATTAGAGTCAAAGTAGAAAGTGCAATAGTAAATAGTGGAGGAGGAGATTAGTTTTCTCTGAAGGGGATCCCTAGCAGACCTGATGGAGGAAACGTTGCCTAAAGACTGAGCAGAAATTCAATAGGGGGAAATGAGGTCAGAGTATTGAAGGCTCAGGGGACATCATGGGAAAGGCACAGAGTCAGGAAATTGTAGGAAATGCTTGTGATGCAGTGAATCACAAGTGTGACCACAGCACCAGTTACAATGGGGATGACATATGAGAAGTAACATGGAAAGTCTGCTGTTCACACAGGATATTTTATTTCATTTTATGTGTGGCTGAAGGCCATTGAATGTTTTGAGAAGGAGAATGACAACATGATCAAGCATGGGTTTGGAGTTAACTTTGGTGACATGACAGAAGAGGAAAAAGCACCTAGGAAACTATCAAAATGCTCCTGACAAGGCTTATTGATGACTGGACCTAGGATAATGGCAAGGAGACCAGAGTGAAGGAACGAGGGTGAGAGATAGCTCAGTAACAAATTGATAGGATTTGATGCCATTTAGATGTGGTAGAGAAAGAGACTACTTTGATAGAAAGATAAAGTGCTTGAGATGTTTTCAAAAGTTTTAAGTTTGAAATACTGTGGAGGATGGTGATTCTATTTCTTGAGATATAAATTATAACAGATAGAGGAAATTAAAGGGTAGAGAGAAAGAACTAGTTGGAGAAGATGGTGTATACGATGTTGCATATATTAAATTTCAAATGCCTATCAGTTATCCATGAAATGATGTCTCACAGATGATTAAATATGCATGGTCTGCATCAGGAATGGACAGCATATTTGGGAATCATTACTACAGAGTGGTTATTAAGTTACGGAAAATAGAAGGCAAAGAGAGAGCCTAGAACCTTTACAGTGTAGAGAGTCTGGCTGAAGAAAAAATGCTGACTAAGCCTAATTATGACACTAGGAAAATACCCTATCAAGGATGCCAAGAGAAGGAGTTATGAATAGTAGATAAATGAGTAGATAAAGAATGTGAAGTCTTGAATGTGCTAATCGGGGAGATAGTAATAATCTAGAAAAGTAGTTTCCCTAGAGGTAATAGAGAGTGGTACTTAGACTGCATGAGGTTGAGAAATTAATAAAAGGGAAGAGATGGGATAGGAGCTTGCAGGTGAAGCAGGTCAGAGGGCTGATTCTTGGAATAGACTTTGTATTTGTAAGTGAAGGGGAAGAGATGAAAGAATCATCACAGAGAATAAACTACATATACAATTAATGCTAATTTTACTGTAGAAATAAGTAGATATGAGCAAATGAAAGTAGGCCTCTGCCAGAAAACAGACCCAAAGGATAAAAACAGTGGAAAACAGGTCAATTTAACATCAGTGGGCATCAGAGAGCTCTGCCGGAAAAGGATATTCAGTTCAAGTAGTTTTGATTACAGCAGTTTTGGTCACATCTGGTGTGCACACACTTGGAGCAAAACCAACTAGCAATAAGGTTATCTCCAAGGAAGGACGAAGGAGGGGCTAAACAAAGGAGCCTGGGCACCGACCACTCCCCATATTATGATGACATGATAATGACAGGAAGTGTGGCCTGATATGGTTCCAACACAGGAACCTGGAGGAAGTTCTGGGCAGGAGCCTGGAAAGAGTAAAGAGAGAGAACAAAAGGAGGGGTTTGGAGTTTTGCAAGAGCACATAAATCCAGCCTGGTATTCTGAGATTATCTAGGTAATGCAGGCTTATCACCCCACTCTGATTTTGGTCAAAATCGGTATTAAATTAAGAATCAGACCCAGGCCACTCACTATTTTACTAGTCAGCATGACTGATTGGAGTAAACCTTGAACCAGAGAATAGGGACATATGACTCTCCTGGCAATCTGGATAGGGAATCTGGCACCAAGAACCCACCCCCCCCCGCCCAAATAAAATCTTACAGCTTAGGTCACTCTCCCTGCCTGACTCAGAGTCCAGGAGGGCTGCGGCTTATCCAGCTGAAGGGGTTAAGAGAGGTAATCAACAGCTGGGGAATGTAGAAGTTATGAGAGGATGAGGGGGCATTGGTTGATTAAGCCAGGCAGCTTAGGGTGAGGAAGGAGATTCAGTGGGGGTTGGGGGTGGGGGTGGCGGGGCGCCGGGGGGACATGGATAAAGTCATTGAATTTGAAATGAGAACAAATGGCAAGAAGATACAGTAAAGGGATGATTTAGAAAATCTTTGAGGTTGAAAGGAAGGGAGCTAAGAGATCCATTGGCTTTGAATTTCTCTCACATTGTTGATGTGGGTAAGGGTTTGAGAACTTGGGAAGAAGTGAAAAAGATTTTCAACC
Organism: Pteropus medius; assembly: GCF_902729225.1. Classification (NCBI taxonomy): domain Eukaryota; kingdom Metazoa; phylum Chordata; class Mammalia; order Chiroptera; family Pteropodidae; genus Pteropus; species Pteropus medius. The sequence goes on from NW_024349800.1 coordinate 43,593,340, forward strand.
ATTACTGTAGGGCATTTAATAGTGCATATGAGTGGGTTACTAGGATTATGGACAAGCTAGGAAAGTAAAATACTAGTGAGGGCAGCTGAAGAAGTTGATGGAGACCAGGAGTGCTCCATGAGTGACAACAATGGACAACAAAGAAAGTCTAGAAGGATTGCATTCTGCTCAAGTCAGCGTTAGAAATATTATGTTGTGCTTCTTCATTCAGCTGGATAAAGAGCTTCTTGAATTATCTCAGTGACTCCTGTCATCAAGAAGAAATTCAATAAGGTGAAAATAAAAATTCAAATCGCAATACAGTTGTACAATAGAAATATAATGTGGATTTCATGGGTACTTTTAACATTTTCTATAGCCACAATAAAAAGAATAAATAAAAAGAAACAGATCTTAATAATGTATTTTACTTAACCCAATATATCTAAAACATTATCATTTCGACTTATAATCAGTATAAAAATTATTAATGAGATATTTTGCAATCTTTCTAAGTCTTTCAAATCTTGTATGGATTATTTGCTTTTAGCACATCTCAATTCGTATGCTAAATTTTTATTAGAAATACTTGACCTTAACTTATATTTCATATAATTTACTACTAAAAAAGTAGATTCACATATCCAGGTTGTTCCAAACATAATTTAAATTTTAAAAGTTTTTAAGTTTAAATGTCTATTAATCAAAGTTAAATAAAATAAAATCAATTTCTCAGTTGTATAGCCATATTTAAGTGCTCACATGTGGTCAGTGGCTGCTGACTGAACAGCACAGTCCTAGCATATTGGATAATCACTAATATTATTAGGCTGTTATTGACCACTACTGGGTTTTATGTACTATTTAACTGAGATTAAGAGGTAATAATTAGACTCTGCCCTTTGGAAAATAAAACCATAAAGGCATGAGAATGTGGGCATCTGATTCTCATTGTTTGGAAAAGTGCTAGGAGACATACATACACCAGCATTGCCATATCCTGTCACAAAGAAAGTTCCTGTGTTTTTATCTCATATTCAGATGATTTATAAGGCTGATCTCTCTTCTAAAAGTACAGCTCTGCTTCAAGCATTAAAATTCAAAGAATGATAACCATATTATCAAATTATTCCCTCTATTTACCAAGTCCTTTTCCTAGACTGTGGATCATTGATAAGAGGCTTCTTAGAATTATCTTCCAATTTTATTATTTTAAAGAGCATTTGGGTCTTGTTCTTGTACCAATTAATAAGCTTGGATAAAAGGAACTGGTAGAAAGAAGAGAGATCTGCATTGTTGTTAGTGTGATTTATACCACCTGCTCTGTCTCACTTGTATGTAGCTCATAATCAATTTGCACATAAGGTTGATTGAGCTATCTGGGAATATCTAGATGAAAAAAACTCCATAAATGCCAGGTATTTATTATCTTCATTATGGTCATATAATGCGGTAATAATAGAAATGTTACAATTGATTTAATGGAGCTCTGTAATTTGAAGCCAAGTTTTTAGAGTTATTATTGTGAACTTATTTTTTGAGGTTTTATATTATTTCATGTATGTTGTTTCATCTATGAGCTTTCTTGTGTAGTGACCAGGCACTGAGCAGATCTGGTTTCTTTTAAAGAGATCGTTGCAGCATCCTACTCACACAGTTCACATAGAACAACTGTATCTATCCTCTATTTTGAGTTATTTGTAAGGTAGGAAGTGTTGTGTGATTGACCTTATTTTAGAATTGAAAAAACTGAGGCCTAGAGATATGTAGTTTAAGATTACACAATTAATAAATGGCTGTGAGAAGACCAGTACTTATCCCTTTTTATTACAAATTTATAATTCCTAAATTATGTATTTATAAATAATGTTTCAGAAAAGCTGTATAAAAGAATGGCTGATAGCACAGGCTCTGAGTTGCAATGGCTCTGCTTCAAATCCCATTCAGCCACTCACTGGCTATGTAATTTTGGCCCAGGTACTCTCAAAACCCCAGTCTCCTCACTTCTAAAAGAGGAAATAATATAAATATTATCTTTTTTAACATTAGGTTAAAACTATTCCTCAATCTTGATTTGTAATTGAAGAACACATATATTTACAAGTATAGCATATTAATAATTGAAGAACACATATATTTACAAGTATGGCATATTAAATAAATAACTGGAGACATTAACATTAGGCATAAGCACCACTGTGACCTAGATGATTGTACCATCTGGGCACTTATCTCTACTAACCTAAGCTTCCCTGCCTCTCACCTACTACCTCCCAATGCTACTGCTCTCTTTTGAAAGCTTTGAACTTGCTAAACTCTTTTCCTTTAATAGAACTTTATGATGTCTAAATAGGCCCTATGCTCCATCAAATATGTGAAAAGATGCTCAACATTGCTAGTTATTAGGGAAATGCAAGTCAAAACCACAATGAGATACCATCTCACACCTGTTAGAATAGCTATAATCAACAGAACAAGTAATAACAAATGTTGGAGAAGATGCGGAGAAAAAGGAACCCACATACACTGCTGGTGGGACTGCAAATTGGTACACCCACTATGGAAAACAGTATGGAGGTTCCTCAAAAAACTAAGAATTGATCTACCATATGATCCGGCAATCCTTCTACTGGGTATTTACCCCAAAGACCTGAAAACCTATATTTGAAAAGATATTTGCACACCGAAATTCATAGCAGCACTATTTGTAGTGGCCAGGACATGGAAGCAACTGAAGTGTCCTCAATAGATGATTGGCTAAAGAAGCTGTGGTACATATATACAATGGAATATTACTCAGTCATAAGAAGAGATGATATACTGCCATTTGCAACAACATAGATGGACCTCGAGATAATCATGCTAAGCATAATAAGCCAGACTGAAAAAGTTGAAAATCACATGATATCACTTATATGTGGGATATAAACCTAAAAGCAACAAATGAACAGGACAAACAGAGACTCAAGGAAATGGTGGTTACCAGAGGGTAGGGGGTGGGGGAGGAGGGAAGAGGTAGACAGGGTAAAGGGGGTCAAATTTAGAAGGATTGGGGAGGGTGAAGTGGGTAAAGGGGATCAAATATATGATAGCTGAAGGAAACTAGACTCTGGGTGCTAATCACACAATAGAATATATAGATATCAAATTATAATGTACACCTGAAAATTATATAATTGTATTAACCAATGTTACCCCAATAAACTTAAAAAAATAAAAATAAAAGATGTAACATCCCCCTCCCCCACCCCAATAAATAAATAAATAAATAAATAGGCCCTATGCTGGGCTCTCGCTACCTTCCCTTCTTCCTTCTCTTTCTTCCTTCCTCAGGTTAAATGTCACCACCTCACAGAGGCATTTCATGTCTGCCCCATCTAAAGACACACCCCTCATCCCTCAGTTATCTCCCATACTTGTCTCTGCTTCTTTACAGCCGATATCATGGTTTGTTATTACAGTGTTGTTATTGACTGATTCACTTGTCCACAGATTTGCCAGCAATATTCTGAGAATTCTATATAGTGTGAGTGTGTTTGAATATAGGTATATCCAATTGTGAATTCCACTATAATAACCTAACATTTTACTGCGGAAATTTCTCAGTTGTTAAAAATACCTTTATGAGAACTCTCTAATGTTTGTAGATTATTTGGTTTCATGGATCATACTGGCTTATTTAACCATTTATGTTTTACTGTATCTCTTCCTTTTACTTTATACAAATCTCTATTTATATCTTTGATTTTCTCTTTAGAAGACACTATGGGAAATGAAATTACAGAATTAAAGAGAATTCACTCCTTTAAAACCTTGCTATATATTGCTAGATTTCCTTCCAGAGAGATTAATAATTTATATGCCTATGACAGTTTGAGAACACCTGACTTATATACTATGAACAATCTTGAATAGTATTTTTCACAAATAATGCAATTTTATAAGCAACACATAGCATTTCTTTAGTGTGACTTCAATCCATTTGATTACTTGGGACTAATCAGATTTTCGTGTTTTTAGACATTTGTATTTCTTATTCCAGCAATGGGCTTTTAATTTATTTTTCCATTTTGGCTTTATGTTTTTCTTATTAATATGTAAGGCCAATTTTATGTTAAGAAAGCTAATTAGTTGTCTATGTCATTATTGCAAATATTTTCCCAATTTATTGCTTAATTTTTAATTTTGTTTATATTTTTGATGAATTTACTTTCAAGATTTTTGTACACTTAAGTTGATTGAACTTTACTTTCAATGGTCTTTTCCTATTTGCTTTATATTTTGACAGCCCTTACATGTGGCTACTTAGTTAAATATCAGTTTTCTTGGACATGTTTTAATATTTTTCTACTTATGATTTAACTCTTTAGACTTTTTAAAATGTATCCTGGGACCATGGTCCATTCTAATTTATCTGGTTTTTGTAAGAAAAAGAAACTATATTTTCTGAATAATCCATTCCTTCCTCATTGGATTGTGATGTTTTATCACATACTCTGTTCTCATATATGTGAGAAAGCTAACTGGAAACCTACACTGATGACTTTTTTCTGTAATTATAGTAAGTTTAAGTTATATATTAATATCTAATAAGATAATTTCCTGCTTCTCACTCTTCTTTTTCAATTTTTTTCACCTGTTATTACTTGCTTATACTTCCAGTCAGTTCTGTTAGCTGAATAACAGTGCTCAAAGATACCAGGTCTTAATCCCTGTAACCAGTGACTGTGCTACCCTGTATGAAAAAAGAGTCCTTGCAGATGTAATTAAATTAAGGACCATGAGATAGGGGAATTATCCTGCATTATATACATGGGCCTTAGATGTAATCTTAATGATTTTAAGTGGGAGGCAGAGGGAAATTTGACTACAGTGAAGAAGCCATATAGAAATGGAGCAGAGATTTGAAGATGCTATGCTGCTGGACTGAAGTTGAAGCAAGGGGCCATGAGCCAAAGGATGCAAGGAATGAAGCTCTAGAAGCTGAAAAGGCAAGGAAAAGTATTCTCCTCTAGAGCCTCCCATGGGAGCATGGCCCTGCCAGCATCTTCGTTTCAGTCCAGTGAAACTGATTTTGGACCTTTACCTCCAGGATTGTATGAGAATAAATGTGTTCTTTAAACCATTTATTACAATAGCCCTGGGAAGTTAAAGTATCAGTTTAATGAAAAATACTCATGAGATTTTTGTTTTGAATTTTCATCAATGTCAACCATTAATATTCTGAAAATTTGACATTTTAAGTATTCAATAGACCCTTCTATAAAATATATCTCTTCTTTTTGAGTGAAATTTTATAGCTTTTTGAGAAGTTTTTAAAGCATTTTCAATGAGATTTTTATTTTTCAGAGAATCAACACCATTTTTTTTTTATAAAGTGATTTTCTTCAGATAAATTTAGAGGGAAAATGAGTGTTATTAATATCGGCAGAAGCTAGGCATTTAATAGGTCAACTTCTATAATATTAAATGGGAAACAATAATTTGGTGCCTGGAAAGAGGTGAACTTAAAAAAATTAACTTACAATTTCCCCTAAATTATCTTATTCTTTTGAAAGACTCTTTTGTAAGCAGGTTTTGTTCACTATATGATTATAGATAATGAATAAGTGGAAATATAAAGCTGCATTATCTCTCTAAAAAGCATTTTTCTACAACAGTACATCAGAATCTACCTGAAATAATTCTTAAAGACTGAAATCATGTTTTTCATGAAGAGATCATAATTCTGAGGTTTCTGGCACTCTATACATACTCAAATTCTCTGATTAGCATATGATATTTTATTGTCCTTATTTTTATAATCAAGTAACTATTTCAATGCAGATATTAAAAATTATTTTTTGTGTGTTTTAGCAATATTAACGGAAGGGAAATTTTGACATATCGGAATGAAGTTAATTACACATAGATTTTAAAAATGTCTTAATGAGACATTTTGGGCAGGTAAATTTTCTAGTAGACGGTTCTTATAGATGAACATTAGAATCCAATAGAAAACTTTATAAATGCAGATGCCTTTGTTTTCTTCAGAATATTCGGGATGGAGTCAAATATTTGTATTTTTAAAAAGCTCTAGATGTGATTCATATATGCACAAAAGTTTCCTCACCTTGGGTTATATAGTAAGTAAACTCTCAGGACTTAGAGATTTTCCTGAACTGTCAAGCACCCCTCAAGGCCTGTTATTTGTCATCTCACTGAGGTCACTGTGAATGTGTGCCATTCTCTTTGGGCTAGGAAAAGAATCCAGCTATCTTTCCAGCCTCAGAAGTAGCTCTTGGAATTTTCTTCTATATAATAAATCTTATTAACGGCCAGGAAGGACAACTTATAGTGTTTAATCAATTTGACTTAATTTTATGGGGAAGTTTTTATGATAGGGCAGAATTTGTGAATTGAAGATTAAAAAGTTCTCTAGTATATCTTTCAAATGTCAATAGTATATTGTTTCTAGCTTATACTAATATTGTGAATATAAGTTTGATAAGAAAATGGAAAATATTCTACACACACAGCAATTTTGAAGTAAGGAAGTATGTCATTTTTTTTTCCTCTGACTTTTTAATCCTAAATCTTCTTTAAAGAAATGTTTGAACCCAGCCTTCCATTTAAAGACTTCTAACATACTCACTTATCACAGTAACCTTTATTGTTTCTAATTGTGAGACATTTGCAATCATTTTGATATCTGAACATTGTAGTTTCTATTGTGCTTCAATAATTATATTTTCAAAAATTTTTCCCATAAGAATGAGGCTCTTTGGGGCTAATATCTTTCATACCCTATGCAGTGCTGTTGTCTGTCAAGTATGTCTTAAGTGTGTGAAACTCATATGTTGAATTGAATAAAATAAAAGCACCAATCTTAACAAAGAAACTGATTTTATCAGTTTCAATTAGCCAAACCGTCACTTCCTTTTCTTTTTTTCTTTATAATTTAGAAACTGAGAAAGACGTAAGAAAACAACCACGTCTTCATGCTGTTGGGGCTCATATACAATTGCCATTTTGGTGGTTTGAACAATTGCCTTTTTCACAAAAAGTCATTGCAAAAGCTATTGTATTCATCTGTAAATGGCAAAAACAAACTTTTTAATGATACTATTGTGCTTCTTATATGTATGTTTATATTCTTTGTGTTCAGTTTACATGTGTGTGGGGAGGTGAGAGGAGAAACTTTACCATGATTATCAAAGCAATAGCTAGATGGGAAACACAACAGAATGTGATTGATTCAAGGTAATTTAAATTCATTATTATTCAAGATAATTTAAATCTCAAGTTTGTTTAATGCAACACTAATGTATCACCCGTCTCAGTGACCTGGAACACTGGCTGAATTTAGTATTGATCTAAATACAGTATTTGTTAAAGAAATGGCATTGCAAATGCTCTTGTCCACCTTTACGAAAGTGGAATTACAGTATACAACATTCTGTTCATTCCCCTTCACAGAAGGGCTCAGTGAAAGCAGGCTTTTACCACAAGTTCCCTTTCCCTTATCTTTCTTTCCAGCTGTTCTGATTCTCCTAAAAATCAACTTCTCTTGGTAGTTTCGGTTCATAGGTAATAAGACCAATGATTGAAATCGCCGATTACTCTCTTTTGTCTTTCAAACCATTCTAGCAACGCTTCTGGTTAGAATAACGATTACAATGATAAGTGGATATGAGAGGATGGTAATTTTATACATTAATGCTCACCGAGCTTCTTACATTCACATTGCTCTTGCAATAATAATAAAAAAAAGTTCTAATAGTAAAAGAAATATTTATGAACATCTGAAATATATATGAGCCCTCTGGCAAAATTAGAGATCTACACAAACCTTCTTGGGAGTCGTTTTGCTGCAAACAAAACATATATTTCCAGTACTGGTGATTGGTAAACTTAGATGATTCTGGTGTTTGTATTCAGTTCTCACAATGCTTTATTTTGATCTGGTCTACTAGCTGTGTCTTAGAGACTTTCAAGGGAAATTCATTTATATTTCTAAGACAAATTTAAAATAATTGGAAGTCCTTGCTCCTCATTCTTTCCTCCCACAGCTGCACAAGCGCATGCAGACATGCTTAATATTTACCACCTCAGTCCACAGAGTCTCAGTGACCTGGTGACTGGCTCTGACATGTCTGGTAACAGCTCTGACATAGAAGAAGATGTATACTTTTTAATTGGGAGTAGCTGTGTTTTCAAATTCTTTAGCGAACCATTACTTAGCATAAAGTCACTTTGGAATCAATTAAATATGAACCTTTGTCACATCAGTATTCATTGAAAAGCACTTAGGTGATTAAAGACCCTTGGCCTCTAAATACTTGACTCCTTGCCAGCACCAGCCATTTAGGAAGCCTTATTAGCTCTTTATCCCCCAGGGGTGGCCATGTGAAAAAGGAAAAAAAAAATGAGAGGAAGCATAATTGCCTCCAAATGAATGTTCCCTTGGCCTCATCGGCTTCTGCTAGTCTAAGGTGCTACTACATTCCATCTAGCTCCCATACCTTCTACTGCTAACTTCTGGGGCTTACCTAGTGTCCTGCCTCTACAGTACAGTATTTTTTCATAACAATGCAAGATAACAATGGATGATTACATTTACAAATTTTTATCATCCATGTGGGATTGGGTTAGAATATACATTTTGTACTTAGTAAATTAAGTAAATTTTAGCATGTTTAATATTTCAAGAACTGCCTTTAATTTAAACAAACTTTTAAAACATGTGGGAGCAAATGTAAACAAGGCATATGCAAATGACATCAGTTTTAAGTAATAATTTATGATACTAATCATAATAACTACTATTTATTGAAGAAATTACATGCAAAGCTGTGTGGTGTACATACGCTCACTTCATCTTCTCAACAGCAATGTATGTGCTAGGTGTTCTTATCCCTGTTTATGTATGAGGGAACAGACTTGGAGGAGTAATTTAAGCAACTTAGATGATCTATACTAAGGAAGATTTTTCAGTCTATGAGCAGTCTAGTTGGGATTAGAATCCAGGTTTTCCTATCTTCAAAGCTCTGTTCTTGACCACTAAGCCCAAATGACTTCTCATGCAGGTTCCCTAAGCACCTGCAAAGAAAATTCTTTAGGAACTCTTCAAGGCATGAAGGAAAAACTATTTTTTGACTGGATGGTCACTGAATAAAGTTAAAAATATACTCTTTGCTCAAATTGTTTATAATTTTACCTGTTGACATGGAACTTTCTGGTCATTAAATATCTGATGTTTTAGTGAAATCCAGTCCTTTGGTATGTAAAGATTGTAATACATAGTCTGTATATTCAAAAATACATAGGAACTTGTGATGTTTGGCTGAAATTTGCAGAATGTTTACCTGTGTTTTAATTGGATAATCAAGTCATTTAAAATATTCCACATCATAAGCTTTTCATTTAAAAGGAGAAATATGCTTTAATAAATTGAAGCAAGTGATTATAAAGGAGATAATTTTCCTGTAACAGCATAATAATGACCATTGGTGGTCATTAGTGAGATGCTAATGGCCAAAAAGGAACACAAAACAATTATTATCAGGCCAGAATATTGATTTATATTAGAAAGGAGTAATACACATTGTCAAAAAAAAAAAAGTGTTTTGATGTATTTGAAAAGAATGAATGCCATTCCTTCTAAATTTATGATTGTATGTTTTTTCTTCTATCTTTAATTCTACAAAATTATTTTAATCTCAAATAATATAAAATCTATATGCTTATTAATGACTCAGGCTTAATGAGAATTAAGATTTTGGGTCTCCGTGCTATTTGTGAAGTTCTATGTTGTCTCTATCTTGTAAAATTACTACTAATATCACACAACTTTGTCAGAAATGTTATGCTAAGTATAAATAGCCATTGAGAGAACTATGCTTAAATTTTTATTCAATATATCGCTCTATAACTTTATTTCAATCTTTAATACCATAAAGTCCAGTATTTTAGGTATCGTGTGTTAATATATTGCACATTTCTCATTCTTTCTCCTTTTAATGTATCTTTTCTTTCTATTTCATACCATCTAGCTCAGGCACACATGTTAAACTTCCAAGCGGTTTAATTCTCTGGGTATTGAATATATTCTTTTAGTACTCACATGGTATCTGACCATTTTATGGAGAAAAGTATCTCTGTGTGAGATGAGACACTAGCAGAAAGGCTGAGAATGTTTTAAATCAGTCAGAAGTTGCAGTAGGAAAGGTGAAGAAAATTCTGCTCAAATACTTCCATTTTCTCTGTGGAGCACAAGGCAATATTATAACTTACGGCAAAGAACTGGAAAAGCAAACTTAAAATGGATCATAACATCTTAGACCAGTTGCCGTAGGAAAGGTGAAGGGGGCTGGCTAGGGACAAGGCAGCTAATAATGAGCAATCCTTAAGCCCCTAGACCCATGTAGTCTGTGCAGCTTTGCAATATAGCCAGGATGTAATTGCAGGATGAATACTAATAAAGCTGCCTCTGAGCTGCCAGTGCTTAAATATGCTCAGAGATGAATTTGGGGGACTAAAAATGCTCCATTTCCTTATTTACATTACTTCATTAAATTAAACATGTATTAAGACTATTTCTTCCCAAGACTATACTCAAAGCTTTGTTAATATTAAATTTTAAAATAATGTCAAATAAATCATGGTATGTCAATGCAATTGAACCCTACCCGTATTAAATGGAATAAGATAGGAATATATGTACTTACATAAGAGGATTTCACAGAGATAGTAAATCAAATGCAACATAGTTTATATCATATGATCTCCTTGTTGTAAATAAGCTGTGGTTAAAACATAATCCTGAAATGTTACCAGTTTGTAGGCATGGGATAGAAGAAGTCTGTAGGATGCAACTTTGGAAATTGAACACGGCTTCATAACAGCATGTTTCTTTGTTTCTGATGCTGAATGTCTAATCTTTCTTAAAAAATATATGAGAAGGGCAGGGTGTCTACCTTAACTATGTCATGTATCCACAGGACCCTGGGTGGAGCCATTTGACAAAGTGTACTGGTGTAGCTTGGAGACTTACGTCTGGCTAGAGCAGGCCAGAGGCTTATTGGAAAAATCCATACTCTACCAGAAAAGGGAGGAGCTTGCAAGTTCTCGCTCTTGGTGGAACATTGTAGAAGGAAGAGGAGAGAGACTTTATTGATTATTCTGGTTATCAACACTGAGTATAGATTCAGTCTTTGAAGTTTTAGCATTCACTTGAGTTGCTGGAATTCATCCAAGGTGACCATGCCTTTGTGTTGACTGCCACACACAGGAGGTCCTGGGAGGTCTCTCGCCTCGATTAGAAGACCTCAGTAGTCAGCCTGAGGCATTGGACGGGGGCCACAAACTTACTTTGCTTCCAGGATGATCATTTTGGTAAAAAACAAAATCCTGATATCACCTGAGCAGCAACCCTTCAACACCTTGTGGACCATACATAATATGGGACAGGTTTGAAAATTAACAGGGGTCTTTTGTTTCCAGATATAGTGGACAATTCACATTGACTCTCTCACTAAACTCAAGTAGATAACAGATAAAATATATTTTAAAAATCTGCTTGAAAGTACTGAAAAACAAACAAATGGACAAACAAAAACAAACCAATGGTGAATACCAAACCAGAATTCTGAGGAGGACAGAAGCATAGAAAAGAAAATCTGGCATTTAGGATGTTTTATCCTATGGGGTAATGAAGGTACTGATTATTGAGAAGGCAGACAGGTCTAGAGGCTAACTAGCCCTTTTTATGGGTATTGTTGTAGAGTTGTAGAGATGTCAGATAAAATACAGAACACACTAGTAAATTTGAATTTCAGAAAAACAATCAACAATTTTTCAGGATAAGTATGTCCTATGCAATATTTGGTTTAAGGTGAATATCCACAGGTAGTCAGCACATCTGGTTGTTCAACAATAAAATGTTGATTTGCTTTATTGTCATGTAAGGTTTTAATTTGTAGTAGACTAATACTTTGATACCAATAATTTCTTATGACAACTGCTAGTTTCGTTCTTCTTTCCTAGTATAAAAGAAGAGAAATTTGCAAAGCTTGAAAAGAGGATGGCTGAATTTGGCAGAAAAAAAGAGGGGGAATTGGGATAAAATGGAATATTTAAGTGTACTGCTTTTTCCTGTCATCTACTTTCTACACACACACATCACACACACACACACACACACACACACACACACACACACACACACACTGGGAGCCAGGGGAGAAGAAAAACAGATTTTTCTCTTGTTTGAGAAGACCTAAAGATGGAAGAGTAGGAAAATCTTTATAATTCCTCATGTTGAAAACTAGTTAAGGTAATCATAGACTGTAAGTTATGGAAGAGCAGAAGAAATGGTTGCATGGCACATGGAGATAGGAGAAGGAGCATATAGAAAAGCATTTCCTCTGGCTTCTTAGAGGAGTGGAGAGAGCCAAATTGTCTGAATTGGGTGTCGAAGTAGTAGAGAGGTGGGGCCAGGAGGCCTGCCAAGTATTTGAAAAAGCATAAGATGTGGGGGAAGCCTTAGCAGCAGTGAGGAGTGGACAGCCCAAGTCATAGATAGTTGGCATATGTGGTGGAAATCTCCAGAGAACACCAGCTGGGCTGAAGGCTGAGGGGGCTTTAAGAAATGGGAACAGATGGGGTAGGCATAACTGTAGAGTCCTAACAACAGCCAAACAGTGGCCTAGGTTTAAAAATGATCTCTTCTTCTTACCGGGATGGTTAATTTTATGTGTCAACATGACTGGGCTAAAAGATGCCCAGATAGATGGTAAAACATTATTTCTGTGTGTCTGTGAAGGTGTTTCTGGAAGAGATTAGTATTTGAATTGGTGAACTAGGTAAAGCAGATGGTCCTCCTCAATGTGGGTGGTCATCATCTAATCTGGCGAAGGCCTGACTAGAACAAAAAGATAGAAGAAAGGCAAATTCACTGTCTGTTTGAGCTGAGACATCCATCTTCTGCCCTCAGAATCAGAATTCCCAGTGCTCAGACTTTCAATTCAGATCAAGATTAACACCATCAGGTTCCCAATTCTTAGGTCTTCAGACTTGTACTGAATTACACTCCCAGTTTTCCTAGTTCTACAGATAACAGACTATGGGACTTCTCAGCCTCCATAACAGCATGCACCAATTCTTATAACAAATCTCTCTCTCTCTCTCTCTCTCTCTCTCTCTCTCTCTCTCTCTCTATATATATATATATATATATATATATATATATGTGTGTGTGTGTGTGTGTATGTGTGTATATGTGTATATACACACACACACATACACACATACATACACACACACATAAATGTATGTATGTATGTATATCTCATCTCTATCTCTATCTCTATCTCTGTCTCTATCTCTGTCTATCTCTATCTCTATCTCTATCTCGATATCTTCTTTTTCTCTGGAGAACCCTGACTAATACACTTATTAACCCTACTGGGCAGGAGGCTTGCAAACTCATATGAATACAGACAAGTCCGAGAGCATGTAGATATAGAGAAAAACCTAGGAATTAATATAAAGCTGGGATGTGCTAATTTATAAACCAGAATCTGTCAAGAAATCATTGTATTGGGTTGAGAGAAATCGTGACATTGATCTGAGTAAAATGTTCATGTTAGGTAAGCTGGGATTTCAGATCCCTGTATGAATTGATTATAAAAATGAAGAGAATTTGCTTAGGATTTTGACTAATTTTATAGTTATCATATTAGTATATACACAAAAGGAGAACCTGAAAAAAAGGCCATACCAAAATGCTCATGGTGATTGGGGGTGGAGTGGGGTAGAGTGGAATGAGAATTATAGCAATATTCTCTTAGTATATTGTATATTTCTCAAATGTCTGAATTTTGTATAAAAAGAATAATTTCTATTGTAGTAAAAAATAAAATTTTCCAAACACAATAAAAATGAACATCAATATGGGGAAATGGCCTGAGCATATATCATCATAACCTTCCCTCTGCTGGGGCACTGAACTATGAGACTAAGCCTAGTCTAGAACTGGAAAATGTAGAGGACATACCAAATGTTACATCTGAGGCTTCAAATTCACTGATGAGAAGATGCAAGTTGAGGGCACCACTGTTTTCAATGCTGGGATGGCTGAAACTTTGGCAAAGCTCATGGTGAGAAGCTCTGACTCATGGCTAACTTAGATGGGGAGACTGAGCTAACACAGGGAAAAGAACTGACTCAATGAAGTCCCCCGAAGAAACACTTTTCCTGCTGACACTAGTTGCCTGAGAGAAATGTCCAGGTAGGGTAAAATTACTCCTCTTCATATAGCTGGGAGATAATGGTTCTCTGCTCTGGGGATGTCTCCTGGTTGAACCTTAGTGGAGAGGACTTAATTTAGCCCTGTGACATCCCCTCTTCTGGTGGAGAAAATTCTATCATATCTATCATTGCCTGTCAATTCACCATTGCTGAAGAGCTGGGGTGAAAGCTCATGCTGAGGAGACCCTCATTTTATAATTGGGACTGGCAAAGAAAGCTCAGGAAAGAGACGAAGCTGAAAAATGGAAACAGGTGGCTCCGACTGGGGAGATTCTACCATTGAAAGTGGAAAACAGAATCAAGAATGCTGAAAACTGAGCTCGTGATCAAAAGGTTAAATGGAGGAACTAGCTTTCAACACAAAGAGGAAATACTAGGAAATGTAAATTGTAACTGAAAATATAAGAGACATGGAAGACAGTCCTAGGAGAAATAATATGCAAATAATCAGCATTCTGGGAGAAAAAAATAGAGCAGATGGAGGTGAAATCAATAAAGCATAATCTTCAGCTCCCTGATCTGATGAAAGATCAGAAGCGTTTTCTAAGTGTCTGGCAGAAGTGACGAAAAAGACACACATCTAGGCATATCTTTATGAAATTTCTGCTCTCTGTGGAAAAAGAAAAAAATTACATTTTTTTTTAGACAGATAAACAAGTTCAAATATAATGAAAAAGGAATGTTGGATTGTGACTTCTTATCTGCCACACTGGAAGCTGATTGAATAATGTTTATAAACTTTTGAGAGCGAAAGCACCGTTGTATAAAACTCCTACTCCCAGAAAAGTTATTCATATGATGACAAAAGAGCGACATTTTTTGGATATCTAGGAATTCAAAGCATTCAAAATTATTCAAAGATATACTCTAGCATAAATGACAGTAAATTTGAATAGAGATCAAAAGCAAGCGGGGGGTGGGGCAGGAAGAATACAATAGACAGTAGTGAGCAATGAATCTAGCAAAGTATGTAGGTAATCCTAAGTGGATGAGGATAAAGAGATTGCAAATCATATCACTGATCATAAGTACACCAAAAAGAAAAGAAATGCATTCTAAGGAAAAAGTAAAAACTAATAAGAAATTACATTTCTAAAGTAGTTCATAAAAATCTAGAATTGTAAATAGTCTGAGCAAATGAGAGTAAAATATTCTTAAGATCCTGTTGTGGGGAATGGTAAAAGTACTATTAATTTTAATAAATAGTAGAGAACTGTAAGTTTTAATAGAACTTAAAAATACAAGCTGGTGAACTAGTAGACAGAGACACATATAACTATTTCCAAATTATTTGTAGTGGGCAATTGAAATGCAACACAAAATAAACAGAGCATAAAACAACTTGTTCAAGCTAGTGGAAGTAGAAAAGCATAAAAACAGAAACACATATAATAAAGAAATTAAAATAAAATTGGAGGGGAATGAGAACAAATATCACTTTTCGTAGTGTAAATAGATTGAATTCTCCAATTAAAACAGTCTAGCTTTATGCTTTTTATAAGAAATGCAACCAAAATTAAAAAAAAAAAAACTCAAGGGTTACAAATAAAAGGAAGGGCAAATACACATGTAGTAAATGCAAAGAAAGAAGAATGGTTATAATATCAGAAAATGGGGAATTCCAGGCAAAAAATATAGCATTAAGTGTATTAGAGAGATATACTGTAATATAAATATTTAAAAAGCAGCAAGATTATCTGGTATGTCTATCAGAAAGTATCCAGTCAGGAGATAATTTGGACAGGGAAAGTTTAATATAAAACATTTTAAACTAGTAGCTACTAAGCAGTAAAGTGAGAGCTAAAGCATGCAGGAAGGGCAGATATATGGAGCAGCCATAACCCTGAGGGCCGAGATTGAGTACCTAAGGAAGAAACAAGTTCGGGAGAGCTCCCCTGGACCAGGTGCCAAAGGAGAAATGTTTATAGGATCTAGCTCCAGCATGTATCCAGACTCAGAAAAACATCACGTTCCCTTTTCTGTTTGTTTGTTTTTTAAAAATTTATTTATTTCAATTAGTTTCAAGTATATAGTACATTGGTTAGATATGTATGTAATTTATAAAATGATCCCCCCAGTTGCCCACTCCCTCCCCTGGCCCTCCACCTAGCCATCATATTTCTGCTGACTGTATTCCCTCTGCAGTGCTCTCCATCCCTGTGACTAACTACTAATTTGTGCTTCTTTAACCCTTCACCACATTCTCAAAGTCCCCCAACCCCCTTCCCCACATCTGTCGCCAAACTGTCCACTATATTTGCGAGTCTGTTTTTGATCAGTTTGCTCTTTTTGTTCACTAGATTCTGCATATAAGTAAAATCATATGGTATTTATCTTTCTCTGTCTGACTTATTTCACTCAGCATAATAACCTCTAGGTCCATCCATGTCGTTGCGAATGGCAGGATTTCAATTTTTTTTTAATGACTGAGTAATATTCCACTGTATATATCCAATCGTCTGTTGATGAGCACTTAGGTTGCTTCCATATCTTGGCTATTGTAAATTGTGCTGCCATGAATATTGGAGTGCATAGATCTTTATGAATTATTGTTTTGGTTTTTTTTAGATAAATATCCAGAAGTGCAATTGCTGGATCAAAAGGTATATCCAATTTTAATTTTTTGAGAAATGTCACATCCTTATGTGGAAAAAGAAAATGGCCAAACAAATTGTACTGAACATGAGGCAGATTTTTGGGGTTGGCTTGTTCAAGATCTATTCTAACTTTCTTTTAGCATGCCTCTGTGCACTTCTGAGACTGGAAAGGCAGACACTATATTTCCCAAGTTTATGGGAAGCTTGGGTTCCAGATGTGGCCGAGGTTCTCTCAGGCTGACATAATAATATGAGGAAGAACAAGGTGAGACACAGCTGTGCGTGGGAAGGACAACTATTCTCGATGGAATGATGTTGGAGACATTTGGCTTTTCTGGGTAGCTCTGATATAAGGTTCAAGGGTCAAGTCTCAGTGCTGTGGCTGCCCAGTTGTGTAGTCTCAGCAGATTTTCTGCTGGAATAGTCTATGATATAAATGATATTTTCTCCTGGCTCCTTTGATTTTGGACTGCATATAATACAAATTGGTTTCTGTGGTTTTGCCAGAAATTCTGCATGGTATTTATTGCTGTCTAATCCCTTTCTGCTTAAACCAGCTATATTTGATACTGATTTCAGTTACTAAAAACCTTAGCCAATAATGTATGCTCTATTACTCTAAAGAGTTTTCTCATTCATTTTCAGTATACAGATATGTAAAATTTTAGCTATGCCTAAGTAAACATTAAACAAATTAGAAATATACAGATCAAAGTGTTATATAGGTAAATAGAGTGGAAGAGGAAGGGATATTTATTTCTGTATCAGTCAGAGTCCAGCCCAGTCAGGCAATGTTACATCACTAAAGACTTGATGTCACTGCCTTCAGGACTCATTGCTATTTATGATAAATATTCCCCTTTTTGTTTGTTGTTTTGAATCGGGCTTTCTAATATGTCCAAAAAATCGATTTTATAAATTTGTAATGATAAATTCCTGAGTGTATATCCATATTAAAAATCCTGGAAGGCTATGTCAAATGCAACTAATATAAATGCAACTAATATAAATACATTTACATATACTTATTTAAGTTACTATTGGCATTCTATAGGCATGCAAAGTTAGTTTTGCAATAAATGTCACAACTTTAATTAAAATATGATGTGTCTATCCTGAAATGAAAAAGTCTTTATAAATAATTGATTTCATCGCTTAAATTTTATATTTGTTATATCTGGTGTTCTATATTAGGCTTGTTATCAATTATTTCGTTATGATATACTATTTTAAAGCCCTGAAAAACTATCATATGCCTATGAGGTTAAAAAAATGATTACTGAATAGAACTCTCTCCTCATTGTCTCCCTGTAGTGGACAATTTATACTTCATTAGCTCAGCACCCCATCTACTCTCTTCACTAAAATCTCCAGGAATGCAATGACCACTGCTGAGGTCTTACACGACCTAAGTTCTCCCTTCCTTTTGGAATTTCTTTTCCCCTGGTGGAAGAGTGGGCTTATGACTCACACTGGGCCTGGGAATTTTTGAAAATGGAACTGGAGAAAGTAGGGGTCAATTCTCCCTTTGTGGATGAAGCTGTGAAATTTCTTACCAGGTTTATCATCAGGATGAGGGAAGGAGGCTGGTGCGAAGAAAAAAGTAGAAATAAGGGATGGTGAGTGAGAATCCTGGCAATATTTTTGGTTACCTGAGCCTGATTGCTTAAAGTATAATTGAAATACGAGTTTCAGTTATTTGTAACAGAGAGACACAAGTAATAGAATCTCGTATATATCTTTATTTTTCTTGAGTTGAGTTTGGCAGAAAACAAAATGGCTTACCCTGCGGGGTTCAGTAATGAATTGCTTAGCAGCACTGAATTGGGAGTGGTGGTGGTTTAAAGTATTGAGTGCTATTTGGAGGCAAGTTAGATTGGTGAGAGGAGGGTCTATACTCAAGGGAATGTAAACACTGAGTCCATGCTACTCAGTTTCATTGGTCCCTAGATGAAGTTGTTCCTCCCACCCTACTCTGGGATTCCCAGACCCTCTAGTTCAGATCGTTGCTGTCTTTCTTTACTACTGCCCCCGCTGATCACCCCACACCCTTCTCCCATCTCCATTTTATCTGATTTGGGGGAGCAGATACCCTCTTGAAGTGTTAAGGAGCTGCATGACCATGAACTAGTAGCCTCATCCTCATTCTATCCAGGCCCAATGGAAGAGATTGGCAAGGTGATTTCTAATATTTCTTTTAACCTAAAAACATAATTCTATGAATTATGAGGTAGAGAGAATGATTTGAAGTGAGAGAGTTTAAAAAAAAAAAAAGTACATTTCCATAACAAATAAATTTTAACTTATGCCTTAAAATAAGACAGGAAGCGGGATTGGTGGAGTCAGGGCCACTTGGGGTTGTGAGAGGAGTCTAAATGCCAGGAGCAGCAAGAAGATAAATGTGCTTGCAGTGATGTGTGTGGGCTAGGGCTGCGAGAGACGAAAGATGACAGTAAGGTCCTCTGTCCCCAAGCGGTTCCAACAGGGCCACAGGACTTTTTATATGAAAGAAAACAAATAAGCAAATAAGTTACACATCCATAAAATACCCTCCTTATTAAGAAGGTCCCAATTACCCAACATTTAGAATCAGAATGTCTCAGTGTGATGAACTACCCAATTACATAAACTCCCAATTATTCAGGTAAATTTATATTTTGTGACAGTATTTGACCAATTTGGAAAATAACAGAAAAATAACATTTCGTGTGTGTGTATGTGGAAGTATTTGAACAGTTTGGAAAATAACAGAGAAAAAATTGGAAACTCTCTCACTCATAAATAATTATTGTGACACAAAACTGAGGTAGACCATGAAGAAATTTCAAGAAGGAAAAGTTTATAAGAAAAAGTAAAGATTTACAAAACATCCATAAAGAACCACAAAAGGGGATTTATGTGAAACAAAGTGACAGGATTATAAATTGAAATGTAATCTGACTTTTTTTAGTTCTACATTATAATTATTTGAGAATAGTCATATATTTATGACTTAACTCACATATGTTCTACCCAATTAAAATATACTAAAAATTTCATGCTTAGAATTTTTTTCTCATTGGTTGAAATGGCAGAGAATATATCGTGTATTTTCAAATTGGCTGTCTGGAGAGGTGAAGGGAACCCAAGAGACTCCAGGATAAGCGAAGCACAAAATTAACAGACGGTGCCTGAGACACACTGCTGGTTGCCCGTGTACTACAGCCATTTACCCCATCCTTTCCTATCAACATAGTGTTCAGGAATTCAGGTGGGTGGCAGTGTGCCCGCAGCCAGCGGGTTCTTTCTCAGGATCCATGGGCCAAATCATAGGCTAAACAAGGCAGGGTAGTCCTTTGCCAATGGTTGGTTAAGGGGTGGGGGTGTGGCATGTGACCCACTTTTGACCTATAACTTAGAATGGAGTGTTTGCAGGGGGAGTTCTGGGTAAGATTTTTCTTCCTATAGAAATAGACACATGTAGGAAGAGATACCCTCCCCATTTCTTTTCTGCTTTTGAATATTGTCAGATGAAGAGATGTTTGGCAACATGGCAGCCATTTTATGATTATGAGAAAGGCAAAAACATCTCAGAGATTATGACCCAGAGCCCTGACATTGGAGAGCTCATGATTTGACTGACTCTGGAAACATGTAACTCTAGTCTTCTTGTTAATAGAAATAGTTGGCCCATCTTATTTAAAGTTTTTTGTTATTTGTGGACAAAAACCATACTCTGATATAAAATTGACCTAATTCTGTTAAAATGTATTCACTATGGAGTCAAACAGTCCTTGAATCACAGCTTTATCAATAATATCTGCTAAACTTCACAGATTATACTTAACCTCAGTTTTCTCTTATCTAAGATGGGGATTATAATGGAGTCCCACTCACTGGATCATTGAGAGGATTAAAAAGCATATTGCATTTAAAGCTGTTAACAAAACACTGGCCACATGGTGAGCACACAGTGGAAGTTAGCTCTTTTTTATGAGAGTTTTACTTTGGTTACTGTTGAGAGGCTTGTGACTGTAACATATGCAGCTCTGTGGCAGTTCCACTAAAGCCAGTTAGCGAAAAGTAAGCACTCTCTTCTGGCTGCTTGCCCCTGATCAACACTATTCACTCTCGAAATGGTCCTTTAGTTCCCTTCTTAATTGCTGCAGAAGATTTAAGAACAAAGGAAAACTCAGAGACAGCTGTTCATTGGAGGATGAACAAAGCCTAGAGGCTGGCATTGTGGGAAATTGTGCATATCAGGATATGTTATTAAAATGGAGATTGTAGGAGGTTCTGGACTGAGCAAGATATGAGGGCATGTGGAGGTGAGCAGGAGGTTAAGTTTTTTGAGAGTCAGACGACCGAAAAGATTGGGTTAAGAAAAGTATTTGAGGAATCGATTGAAAGTTAAGAAGATCAAAGTAATACTCGTCCGTTGAGAACATAGGAGAGGGCATATGCATGTTATTTAAGTACCCAGACTGTTGAGTTTGGGGAGCTGCATCTTTCTTTCTCACTTTCATTTTTGTGTTCACTCCAGGGTAAATAACTGGGAGTGATATGGCACAAAGAGGAGGATTTACAAACAGCCCCTTCTGTCATCTCTATGCCTCTGAAACTTTTTATTTTTCCCTAAGCTCTTGAAATAATGTCGACCCCAGTAGAGGCTCTTGGTTTGAAAAGCTGACACTGCCAAACCTCCTGCACAGAAGCCAGGAGTGTGAGGGAATAGAAGCTGAAGTTCTTCAGCTTTTGCTTCGAAGTGGGATTTAGTCGGTGACTCCGAAAGCCACATGACAACCACCTCAAGCTCCTGCCTTGTCTGCATCATTCTCTTTGCCCTCAAGTTCGCCTAAGAGCTAAAGGAAACTATCAGTTTTGTTGAACATCTTTAGCAATCTGATAGGGAGTCCTGTGATTTTAGAGCTACTTCACTACAAAATCAAGCTTCAGATATTCATAGCCATCTAAGCTGCTTTAAGATTGTGTAAAAATCACCCAGAGAGCTTGCTAATAATGCAGGTCCCAGGGAGGGTCTGGTTGAGAAGATTTTTATGGGGCCCAGGATATGCAATTTTCAATAAGCATCTTCAGTGCAGGTGGGCCAGGAACTACATTTTTAAAAACATGCTTTCAGTACCAGGCCTGCCTTCAAAATATCTCTCTCTGCCTTTCTTCCTCCGCCCTACAATTCCCATGATATGTAGCAATAATAGATGCTACTGTTAAATAACTACTGAGAAACTCTTTAAAAATTAAACGTAACTAGGCAGTGTTCTGAAATTAGAACTTTGCCTTGGAAGACTGGGCTGCTATCAAAAGGAACATGCCTCTCCTGGGAAAAGCCAACACCACTGAAATACTCAAGAACCAGCTAAAGCTGCTTCCTCAACCCTGGGGGCTCATGCAAGGGGAGAGGGCTCTTTGAAGTCAATGAGAACTGTGCCAGAGAGCCAAGTGAGTGTGGGAGATGTAAGACACAGGGGTCAGAAAAGTCACATTCAGTCACGTTCACGAAATTAATTAACAAATAAAATGTTATAGTACTTAGTTTACAGGTAAGCAAAACTTTAGTGACCTAGGGGAAGAAACAGATCCATGCCCTCTTCCTGTATCAGGAGCCCCAGTAGTAGGTAGCCTTGATGTTGGAGGCAGTATGCAGGGAGACTTCTTGCTGATTAGTACCCAGTGGTATGTTCCTAAAAGAGAAGGGTGGGCTTCCATTCTAAAGCATCATCACCACACATGCTTACACTGGAAGCTTCCTCCTCCAACTTTTATCACACATGTGATGAAATGGGTTAAATGTGTGCTAGAAAAGAGATTTTAAATCTTTTTTGGACATAGACTTATTTTACCAAAGCTATGGATTCTTTCTTCAAAATGAATGCAAGTAAACATACATGGACAATTCCCATACCATTTCAAGGATTCATGGACCTCTCGAAACCGATCTGTAGACTCCAAGGGAAGAATGTCTGCTCTAGACATAAATATTGCAGAGACTGAAGATGGAAGTCAAGGATAGGGTAATCCAGTGTAAATGAGATTTTGGCAGAGTGAAGCACTGACTTCACTGTAGCCTCTCTCTGGAGTCTGTCTACTTGATTAGAACCCTGGCTCTATGCCTCCTTCTCCCCTTAGCAGCCCAGCTACGGTACAGCAGGCAGTCCACTCCTTCCCTGTAGCACAGTTCTGCATTTCTAAAACACAGATATGGTTACTATGAGGAATGAATAAGTGAATATGCATAATGTGTAAAGTTTTTACCAGGCACATAAAAGTTTGCTGAGACTATTATTTTATTCCTTAATGAATGAGGTCAACATTGGCCATCTATCCAGCCAGTCTTGTGAGAAAGCTTAGCATTATCATTGAAATTCTTATTCTTCCATACATGCTGTATTTTGTCAAATAGAATAAAAGCTCCATGAGGATTGACTTGAACATTTTAGACCCTGCATTTCATACAGAATAGGTACTTAATAAAAATAAGTTAAAAACAATGACTTTGTTGAAGAATTTTACTGGGATTCTCTAAATGTCCTTCTAACCTCCCCCTTCCTTTATGCCTTCATTGCCACTGCCTTAATTCAGATCCTCTTCAATATTTATCGGGACTCTCAAAACATGCACTGCCTAGGCATTTCTGAAAGCTGCCTACACATTAGAATCACCTGGAAGCATCTAAACTTGAGATTCCTTGCTCCTATGAGATGTATGGAATCAAATACTGTGAATTGATAGTACTGAAGAAAGAATATTTTCAAAAGTTTCTCAGGCAATTCTGAAATAATGCTAGTTTTGGAATTACTTGGTTTATCTTGAAAAGTCTAAATCCCTTATCTTTTCATGAAAAACCATTTGCTGTTCACTTATTTTGATTTACTTCTCTAAGTATTACCCACCACTCCCCCATATGCATCCTATACTCCAACCACGCAAAACACCTACTCTATTTCCTAGTGTTATATTCTCTCTTGTATGTGCTAGGTGCACTTCTGAACTCTGAAAGCAGAGACCAATTTTGTGTTTGTTTAAAGTCAGATGCCAAAAACTATTTTACTTTCCAGATTTTTACCCCCTTATAATCTCTGAGAAAGCCCTGGTTTTTGATCTTAAATGTGGCTCATTGGTAGAGCGAAGATGTTCATACACTGAACCAAATGAAACATGTTTTTTTTTTTTTTTAATTTAAGATATAATTCACATACTATAAAATTAATTTTATTAAAGGATAAAATTCACTGATTTTAGTATATTCATAAATTTTTGCAACCACTACCATTATCTAATTCCAGAATATTTTTATTGCTCCCCAAAGAAACTTCTTAAACATTACAAATTACTTTTCATTCTTCATCTTTAGTTTCTGGCAACTACTAATCTAATCTCCTTTTTTGTTTCTATGGATTTACTATTCTGGACATTTCATTTAAATGGAATCATATAATACGTGGCTTTTTCACTTATCATAATATTTTCAAGGATCATCCATGTTGCAGCAATATCAGTATTTCATGCACTTCAGTGGGCAAATAATATTCAATTATATAGGTATACCATATTTTGTGTATCTATTCTTCTGTTGATAAGCATTTGCATTGTTTTTACCTTTTAGGCATCATGAATATGTTGCTGTGAATATTGTGTTCAAGTTTTTGTGTGGATATAAGTTTTTGATGTTTTTAGGTATATAGCTAGGAGTGGAATTGCTGGGTCATGTGATAACTCTATATTTAACTTTCTGAGGAATTGCCAAGCGGTTTTTCAAGGCAGCCATACCATTTTACATTCCGACCAGCAATGTATGAGTGTTCCAATTTCTCTACATACTATAGACACTTGTTATTTTCTATCTTTCTTTTTATTATAGACATTTTAGCAGATGTTAATTGGTATCGTATTGTGATTTTGTTTTTATTTCTCGAATGACTAATGATATTGAGCATCTTTTCATGTGCTTATTGGCCATTTGTAAATCTTCAGAAAATATCTATTCAAATTTTTAATTAATTTTTAAATTGATTTATCTTGTTTATAATTGAGTTGTAAGAGTTAGTTCTGAATACACATTTCTAATCAGATATATGATTTACAAATATCTTCTCCAATTCTGTGGATTATCTTTTTACTTTTTCAATAGTGTCCTTTGAAGCAGAAAAGTTTTTAATTTTGATAAAATCCAATTTATTTTTTCTCCTTTTGCTTGTGCTTTTGGTCATATCTAAGAATTGCCTAATCCAAGCTCATAAAGATTATACCTATGTTTTCGTCTAATAGTTTTTTTTGTAGGTTAGCTCTTATGTTTAGGCCTTTAATTCATTTTGGCTTAATTTGTGTATACACTTGAAGTATGAGTTATTCATTCTTTTGCCTGTGGCAATGTACCAGCACCATTTATTGAAAAGACTATTCTTTCCCCATTGAATTGGTGCCCTTGTTGAAAATCAGTTGGTCATAAATGCGAGGATATATCTGGACACTCAATTCTACTCCATTGATCTGTGTCTAGTCTTGTACCAGTGGTATGCTGTCTTGATTTTGACAAAATTGAGAGAAAATTGAGTATTCTAGATACAAAATTTAAAAATTTGCTTTCTATGACAACTCCTGGTCTTCACTTCTATTCTTCCTTAGATAGATTCCATGATTAATAATTATCATAACTTCCTTGTAAAAATCATTTCAAATCTTCTCTCTCCCTCCTGCCTCCCCCCACGGCTGAGAATTCCCCGAATCTCTCTCTCTCTGTCTCTTTCTCTGTTGTCTTATAAAATACAACCCCTACCCTAGTAAAACCTAAACTTTTTGCATTCCTCACATCTGTACCTGAGACTTCCTTCTCTTATAACTTTTCTTCTCACGCTCTGGTCTGAATTGATTGCTCTCCAGGACACTTGTTGCCTTATAACTTCTACTTGCTTTCTATCTGGTTGGATCTCTTGTTTCTTGGATAATATATATTCTTTCTTAATTTAAGGTAGCACCGAAAGTAAATTTTAAAATCTTCATTTGTGTGAAAATGACATTTTGACTCAGTTTAGAATTATAGGTTGAAAATCAGTTTTCCTTTGAAATATGAAGATACAGAAGGCACTTTAGAATCTAGGATTAGAGCCGAAAAACCTTACATCATTCTAATACCGGTCTCACAGTTTATGACCTGCGGTTCTGCATTGAAGGGCTACTGAAGTTCATTTGAAGTATTAGGATCTTCTCTTTATTACTTGTCTTCTGAAATTTCTGATGGATATGTGAATCTTTTAAAATTTATTCTCTTAGGCATTTGGTGGTTCTTTTCTAATTGAAAATCTACTTCCAACTGTTTTGGGAAATCATCTTATATTACTTACTTGACAATATCTTCTCTTCCATTTTCACATTTGTGTTTTCCTGAACTTCTATAATATGGAGGAAAGACTTCTTTGAATGATCTTCTAATTCTTCCATCTTTTTTTATTGCCTTTTTATTATAACGTCTGGAGGGTTATTTTGACTTTATCTCCATTCATTTGATTTTCCACATAATTAATTTTACATTTTGACTATTTTTCCTTTAAAAAGAATTTTCATGTTTTTTAAAAAATTTAAATAACATCTTGTTCTTTTTTATGGATGTGATCCTTTTTTAAAATATTTCCACTTATGTTAATTAGATTTTTAAAGTGATTATTTTTCCCTATAGATTATCTGTGATTTCCAAATTCTTTTTTTTCTGTTTGTTTATTTTATCTCTGACATGCATATTGAGTCTAGCCCTCACATTTATTTGGCTTATATATTTATAAAATAACAGATTTCACATTAAAAAAATTAGTAATTTTGACTTCTTTAGAAAAATTGAAGTATCAAGCCATACTAGGGCCATGTTTTTTCCTGATGAGTAAAGACCATCAATTTTATATAGGACATGTATTCTACTGGTATCCTGTTATTTATTTATCTGTCAGGCCCTATAGGCATTTAGGTAGACTACTTTCTCCACGTTCTTCTGTCACCGATATATCTCCAAACTTTACAGAAATCCTTTTGACTTATATTTCTGGACACAGGGCTTATCTTTGAAGATATATTTGCTCTGTTTTTCTTTCATTAAATTCTCTCTTGTCATCAAGTCCTTTTATAATGTAGTTGTTCTTTTAACAAGAGAGTGAGAACAAGTTTTATGACCATTGAAATATTGAAATCCACCAAAGACAGGTTATTAATTGGTATGCTCTGAAGACACTCACTAGTAGGGATAATTTAGAGTGTTTAATCTCATAAATCTACTCTTGTACAAATTAAAGAAAATTTAAGGCTTTAAGTTTTTTATGTATCATTTTATGAGGTTAGAGTCAATTAACACTTTATAGATGGGGTTCCCTTTTTTATATGTGGATATGTGATTTAATTAAATATTGACAACTTGGGGTAAATAAATATTTTCATTAGTTTTTGTAATGAAAGAATTAATGTAATTCAGCAAATGCCCATCATGGTTAAATAGAACGATATGCTATATCTTACGGGAAGACCACTTGGCTGAAAGTCACAAGAGCTAGATTTTAGTTCATTGACTCATTATTTAACCACAAATATTCATTGAGCACCTACTATATGTCAAGTACTCTTCAAGGTACTGTAAGCAATCAATCAACCAATAGGCCAAGTTTCTGTTTTCAGGGAGCTTGTAACATAGTGGGAGGAAATAAGTCATAAATTATACAAACTAATAAATATGTGAACTTATGTTAACATACTGGCTTTGGGAAAATCATTTTAAATTTCTGAGACTCAGTCTCTCCATGTGTAAAATTAGAATGTTAAACTCTAATTTTCTTCCACATCTGCAAATTAATGTTTGCCTTTATATTTTAATTTGTTTGTAATCATGTAAGAAAGAATCTTGACTTAGTCTGAATGTCACATAAGGGTAACACCTAGTGGAAAATATAGCCTCTTGGTATGGTTTGTCTGAGATGGTATCTTGAGGAACGGGAGTCTCATATTGATTTTTAAATTGTCTGAGACCATATGATGAAAATA
This sequence comes from Pteropus medius, assembly GCF_902729225.1. Lineage (NCBI taxonomy): Eukaryota > Metazoa > Chordata > Mammalia > Chiroptera > Pteropodidae > Pteropus > Pteropus medius. The sequence goes on from NW_024349800.1 coordinate 43,621,221, forward strand.
GCTTTGTACTTCTCTAAGAATTTTTTATGTCTTTTAAAAAAGGAGAACAATTATGTTCATTTTAATGTAACTATGTGCTTTTCATTCGACCATTCAGTACATATATTTTAGCATCTATTATATGCCGGACATTGAAAATAGGGTTTAATAAGAAAGAAAATGTTTGTCTTCATGAAATCTACATTTTTAAACAGAAAGATTTTTTCATAAACGTAAACATGCAAATAATATCATAGGTAGAGATGAGTGCTATGAAGAAAAATAAAGTAGGGTAGGTAATTAGAGAGCAACAGAGGAAGAGAGGGGTCTAGCTGATATACAGTACAAGGGGGAGAGCTCTCTGAGGCGGTAATAGTAAGATTGTAAGCCATTAAATTTGAATTTCAGATAAATGACAAATAACTGTTTAGTATAAGTTTGTCCCATGCGGTATTTGGGACATAATTAGAGTATAAAATTCATTGTTTATCTGAAATTCAAATTTAACTGGGTATCTTGCATTTTTATTTTCTAATCTAACAATTTACATTGGAGCCAAGACCCGAAAATAGTGAGAAAACCGTTTATATATTGGACATAGAGAGATCAATTTCAAGATAAAAGAAACAGAAAGTGGAAAGTCTTGTGGCAGAAATGAGCAAGACTGCTCAAGAAACAGCAGGAAAGCCAACATGGTTGGCTTGGGTTGGACTGAGAGATGAGATGAATGGCTGTCTGTGTTGGATATAGAAGCGGAAGTCATATAATACAGGTCCATTATGCACTGTAAATAATTTGGATTTTACCTGATGGACAGCCATTAGAAAGGTCTGGGTAAGGAATGATGAAATCTAATTTAAGTTTAAAGAGAGCACTTTGGCTGCAATCTGAACAGACTATATAAGGGCAAGAGATGAAGCGGGAAGACTTGTTGGGAAACAAATGAAACAGACCGTGCCGCCGATAATGCTTTGGAATATCATGTTAGCAGTGGGCGTAGTACACAGAGGTCTGAATTTGGTCGTATTTTAAAGGAAGAACCACAGGACTTCCTGGCGTGTTGTGGGGTATGTGAGAAAGATGAACCAGGGATGCTGTCTTCATCTTTGGGCTGAGCAACAGGATAACCCATCATAAGCTAATTTTATGACAATTAAAGGGAAGTAAATTAAATTTGCTTAAGCAGTTGTTTACTGAATCATACACAAAGACACAGACACACACACACACACACACACAGATGCACACACACACCTCCCTTGCACATTCCTTGCCAGAGTTATCAAATCAACATATCGTTCTACCTCGTCATTATCATCATCATTATCATCATTTTCATGTGTTTATTATGCCAGGTAAAGTTACTAGCCCATTATATCTTCTACTCAGTTAATTATCACAACAAGCCTGTGATATAGGTACCACTATTATAATCATCCTCATATTACAAATGAGGAAAATGAAGCCTTCAGAGATTAAATAACTTGCTTCAAGAGACACAACTAGGAAATGTGGAAGTATGGCTTTAAAGACAAAATGGCAGACCCTGGAACACTTTCATGTAACAACTGAGTTTTGCAAAACAAAGGAAAAAAAATAAAAAGATGTTTCAAATCATACGGAACATAAAAAAGGAGCATTTACTTAGCTTTTAGACTTCTATTCAAGATTTCAAAAAAAAACCCCACATTTTTAACAAGAAAAGTAAGGAAGAAATATAAAAAATAACTTTACTAAGTTATGAAAAAAGAAGATTTGGCATATTTAAGATCAAGTTTTTCTTCTTGCATGGGAAGATTGGAATTATAAAAAAGTCAGTGTTCAATTCCCATCAAAATCATATATATTTATATATGTGCTTATTAATGTTATTTCAAAAAATCATAAAACAAATAAATCACAATGTAACTTTATCAAGAATTAAAAGAGAAAACACGAATATAAAACATAAAAATAAAGTAATGGTATTCTAAGAAACAGTGGAAATTAGAAGATGCATAAGAGACTCTTTTTCTCCACAAATCTGTTCATGTATATTTGAAAATTCTATTGGTATAGAAAGATTACCCAGATATGTGTTTATTGATGAAAACAATGTGAAAACCTGGAAAAATCATAATATTTTTATGTGTAAAAAGGTAGAAGACAAGATTGTATACTCATATTTCTTTTATCTGCATAAAGAAATTCTGAAAAGACATATCAGACACTCATAAAAATTGTCCCTGGGTGAGGGACAGGGATGGTAGGAAGATGTTCCATGATATTGCTTTCATATCAAACGATGCAAATGTATTACCAATTCAAAAAGTTTTTAAAGCGTATTAAATGCTATATTTTGGAAACTGAAAGGAAATTACTTCCGTGGTAAAAAAAAGGCATGCTGTGAGCACTGACCATGCAAAATCTGACTAGTTTTACTACAAAGCTGCTTTGGTTGGGAAGCATATGGTTTTGATCAAATAAATCTCTGGATAATTTTTATAAGTCTTTCATCGCTTATTGATTCTGAAAAAAAGAAATCCTTTTGACATCATAGTCTACATTTGGTCCAATTTCATATTACTAGGTTGATTTCTTTTCTCATAGTCTCTGATGCAATTTGCTTCCACGCCTGAGCAGGATTTAAGTTCAGAGATAAAATAGAAAAATTATTATCTATATCTGATGCATTATTTATCCTGTTCTGCCTCTTACTCCTTGAATGTACAATTCCGCATTAGGTTTACTTTTGAAAAAGGGAATATAAATATTTTTAGGCTTAATGTTTCGAACCCTATATTTTAAGATAATTTTACGTGTTTAATTATTTTTTTCTACCCCATAGCAAGCTTCAAAATAGGTTTAAATAGGTTTTAACAAGTTTGATCATATTGTTTTCCTCCAGAGATATTATATTTTGCATAATTTTCTCTTTAACTCTGATATTTAAATAGTATCTGCAATTTATTCAAGAAAATTACTCTTTCACACATTTTTATTAACAATATATGTTTTTCTCTCATTTTTGTTTGTCAATACTTTAGCTAAATTTGGAGATTATATATTTATCTTATTTTTACTTTTATTTTCCATTTTAATGAAATCTGATAGTTTGCGATATTATTAGTTTTAACCTCTTGCAACAGTATAGCATCACTTTTAGAATTGTTTCTTTGAATAAGAGAAATCATTCTTTATTATGCTGCAAATCCTTCTTTCCTATAGCGCTTCTTTTTCTTCGACTTCATTTCTAAAATACTAGCTCATAATGCTTTTAAATTGCATCTGGGGGTAGCATTCTTACTACTTTCTGAAAACTGATAACATTTGTAAGACATGGGTGAAATTGAAGAAGTTGATTAAATTGATGTAGAGAACTGTTTCCATTAAGAAAGTGAGTTCTACAATTCATTTCAGATATTGATGGCATTGTAAGTCTCCTCTGCTAAATATTAGGAATAATCTAAATATTGTTTTTAGATATTGTAACATAAAATGTCTTTATGGAATTTTTCTTTGCCGTGGAAAATTGAGGCTCCCAGTGGTTTTTATATTGCAAAGATGCTATGAGAATGATGATGAAATAAGGCATTGCTAACCATGATTTTCTGAGAAATTTGTCTCTATTGAAAGAAAATATCATGAGGTTACTTAAGGAAATCCTTAGGGTATTTGAATCTGGACATAAAAGAGACAGATATGAAGCATGGTATGAGTATTAGCGGCATCTCTGCCACACTGCAGAAGAAAGATATCAGGGTGGCTTTGCAGAGAAGGTGACCTGAATGGATTATAAAAGGCTGTGGAGGAGTTCGCCAACTGGAAAATGTATGAAGGGCAATGATGTGCATACAGAAGAAAGCACTGTATATAAAAACATGGAAGCATAAAACACCCTGGTACTTTCGGGCTAATGAATGGAAATAGGATGTGACATTAGGGAGACTAATTGAAGATGAAGGAATTCAGCCACATCAGGGACAAATCGAAGAGGTCCTTGTAATCTATTCTAAAGATTTTAAAAAGTATTTTGTAATCATTTTCGATAAATAAAAATAATAGTAAATCTACATAAACTTTAACCTTGGATTTGGGTCTGTACTGTCTTAGAGAAACAACTACCTCTGTGATAGAGTCTATAGAGTAGAAGGTGAGGATAAAAGTATAAACATATCAGTTGAATGCATCATTTCCACTTGTGTGTCCACTTTCTCTCCTTTCATTCACTCCTTATATTAGCTCTACTTCTACTACATAATCATAATCATTTAGATCACTGTTATAGAATGAATCTTTCTGTCCTTCCCAAAATTCATATATTGAAATCCTAACCTCAGTGTGATAGTATTAGGAGGTAGGGCCTTTGGGAGGTGATTAGGTCATGAGAGTTGAGCCGTCATGAATGGGATTAGTGACCTTAAAAGAAGAGATGCCAGAGAGCTTGCTTCTACTCTCTGCTCTCCATCATGCAAAGAAGTAAGAAGATGGCCATCTGTCCACTGGGAAGAGGGCCAGAACCAGAATCCAAGTATTCTAGTACCCTGATCTTAGACTTCCTAACCTTCAAAACCATGAGAAATAAATATTTGTTGTTTCAGCCACCTAGTCTACAGAAATTTGTTATAATAGCCCAAACTAAGAAGGTCACCAATGGTCTTTTATAAATTAAACACATATTTTAGCCCTGTTCCTGTTAGTCATTTGCAAGCATTTAACATTATATACCACTAATTACTCCTTTAAATTCTCTCTTCCCTCATCTTTCCAAATGCCCACTTCCCTAATTTTCCTTATTTCTTTGGTTCCTCATTTCAGTCGACTTTGAGAGTCCCTGTTCTCTCCAAACTTTTAATTTTAGTTTTCTTAGGGTTCTAGGTTCTTTTTTCTATTCACCATGCCCTCTCTACTGCAACAAGTATATTTATTTCCATGATTTCAATTGGAGTTAATGTTTATATGCAGTTGATTTCCAAATCTTTATATCCATCTACAATTTCCCTTCTGAGATTCAGATTAGCATATTTTCTCAACATTTCTACTTGAATAGTCAATACTTCAGGCTCGAACATGAAGCCATCATTTTCCTCCCCATATCTATTCTTGTTTTTATTGTAATTGTCTGTCATTCATCTATTCAAACCTAAAAACTGCATGCCATTTAAGATTCCTTTTCTGATGTTCCACAGCTGTGCCTATTGATTCTACCTCTTAAATGTTTATCTAATCTCTTCTCCTCTTTCTAGTTCCACCACTGTCAACCAAGTTCAGGCCACCAAAAATTCTGGCCTAGCTTATTGATATAGCTTCCCTGTCTCTATAGCAGTGCCCACTATGTTTTTAAAAAATGCAACCTAATCACATCACTCTCATAGATAAAACCCTTCAGTGATTCCACATTTTCCCTACAATAATGTCCATGCTTTATCCTAAAGGTAGCTATCAAACATATGGCAATGATCATTTCACTGGGTATTTATTTTATGAGACTCTAAAGAATTGTTTATAAAATAGAGACAAAATAAGATAGTATCCTGTGTGCAATAGCAGTGATGGACATATTCCAGTCTACTAGTTAATACATATATATTCCAATGACTATATTCTCTTGACTGTAATGGTTATTGCATACAGGGGACTAGAAACTATAGTCTTTACTGTTCTAACTTTATTGTCTGGCTAGGAGCAACACAACTAGTATGGTATAAATTAAACAAAACCCTTTTAGGAATACGTTATGCAGCAATGCCTGTAAGTCAAGAGATGAGGAGAAAGAAATCCAAGCCAAAATATTTCGAGTGGGATTGGAGTTAGGTCTTAGAAAATAAGCAAGATTTGAGAACAGGAAAGAAGAATAGATTCTATTTCACAAAAGTAGAATAATGCATAATAAAAAAAATTAAAACAAACATTTTTTAGGATAAATAAGCATAACGGTGAACTTGTATAAACTCTAACTTTGATTGGGATTTATACTGTCTTTGGTAACATTTATTGATAAATTATTTTCCCCTAGTAACTATTATTTAACTTGGTTACTTGTGGTGGTTAAGAACAGCTAATGAAACCAATGATTTGGTTTTGATCTGATCTTTGTGTAGGCTACTTTAGTTCCATGAGTCGAGACCTCCTGCATACTTGGCCTGCTCTATTGTAAAGGCATGCTCTTCTTCAGAGGTGGGAGCTGGGTGCTGGTTGAGAAGACATAGGAAGATAAGTGGGTTGAGTGTTTGTCTTTCTTATGAATCTGTAGAGGCATCTCTCTTGTTCTGTCCTGTTAGATATTAGGGATCTATAGTTTGATCCTTCTATTGTCAACACCTGCAAGTTAGAATCAGATCTACTTACTTTTCTTTGGTAAATGTCATGTGCCAGTAGGTAGTTGTAATGACCAAATTGTGTCTTCTTCCACCCCAGTTCTTATGTTGAGGTCCTAACTCCCAGTACTCGAGAATGTTGCCTGTATTTGGAGATGGGATCTTCAAATAGGTATTAAGTTAAAATGAAGTCATTAGAGTGAACCCTAATCCAATATGACTGGTATCCTTATAAGAAAAGGAAATTTGGACACAAATAGATATAGAGGAAACAATGTAAAGACACAGGAAAAGATGACCATCTACAAACCAAGGAAAGAGGCCTCGGAAGGGACCAATTCCTTTGACACCTCGATCTCATACTTCTAACCTCCAGATCTGTGAAAAATGCTTTTCTTTTTGTGCCACCAAGTCCGTGGTACTTCATAATTGCAGCCCTAGAAAACTGACACAGTGATGAAGGAAAGAAGGTTATCTTTCAAAGCAAATCTCCAACCAGTAGTTAAGATAATGCTCTTGCTACACATATTTAGGATAATAATGTTTAAAAACTTTATGATGAATAATATTAATTTTGTTAGGGTCAAGAAAATAAAAATGTGATTTAATACTAATTTATAGTTCATATGAACTTTCAAATGCTGCTTTACTATAAGGACCGTTAGTATAGTAAAATGCATCTTAATGTAAGAAATGTGATATGGTCTTGTGTATATGTATGTGTTTATAACATATCCTGGTACAATCTAGAATTTATTTTTTAAAAAAAAGTTAAGAAAAATGCTATTTAAAATCAGTATAAGCCATAGATGATAAAGTTCTTTTATGTTACCCAAGGATGTTAAATGGATTGTACAGAAATCTGAAAGTGCCAATCCTATATTTAAGGGCGAAAAAGTCATTTCCATTTAAAACTCCTATTTTCTCTTCATATATATATATTTTAAAAATCCCATTTGCTGAATTCTCATGCTTCATCTCAATTTCAGCCACATATTATGAGGTTACATAAAAATTCATTTGGCCAATTCTGAGACATTCAAATGTGAAAGGGCATTTTTCAGGTAGATAATGTTTTTAAAACAGGTTAATTTTAAGATTTTGATCATTCAAAGTGGTTTGGCCTTTATTTAAGTAAGGCTTTTACATGACTTAAAATAGTTTGGGTTGGAAAGAGCAAATGCATGGCCTTTGTTAAAAGATATACTGGCCATGGGAGTGGGTGCTGGCTCACGCTTGGTGCTGCTCTGGTGGACTCCCTCATGTCTCCCAGATGACACGTACACCAGGAACTGTCACTCACCATCCCTGGGGAGAGGGCAGCTTGGATGCCCTTCCTGTGGCCAGCAGTCATCTGAAGCAGCTCTGTTCTTTCCCTCATCACTCACTCAGGCCTTTCTAACATTTGTCCGATCTTCTCCAGGATCATCTATGGCAACAATTCTCAGTCACATTTTCCAATGTACCACATAAGATTTAGTTGAGTTATCCTGTGGAAATGAAGGCACAGAGTCTCAAACACACACACGCACACACACACACGCACGCGCGCACACGCACACACGCTGCGCACGTATGCATGCGCTCCCATGGCCATGGTATTTATAGAGTCATCAGGGTGCCTATGTCAAAGGCTACAGTATAAGTATTGTTCTGTGAAACAAGGATGCTGGCTGGACAAAACAGGGGTAAGGTTGGAGAAGCACTTCCCAAATACAGGTATCTCTCACTTTCCAAAAGTTCTGTTAGGTCACTTTAATTTTACAAAGTACCAACTAGAAGGTACTAATGTAGCTCTTTCATAAAAGCGAAATGTTCTGCTACATCAGCTTCTGATAAAGAAGTTGGTGTTGCAGAAGAGTAAAGGAAGTGCTAGTCAAACGCCATTTCAGCTCATAAAGGTTTCAACAGGAACACCCTGCTTTCAGATATTGAGGAAAATCTGTAATTTCCAATTGACGGTAGTTCAAGAGAGACTTGGCATTGAACTTTGATGCAATTTGCATATTACATTCATACATATTAATGCAGATCTCTATCTTTCTTTCTCTTGCTTTCTCACTTGCTTTTACTCTTATCTTTTTTCTTTCTCTAAAAGTTTAGTATGTACTTATAATAGTAAATAATTGTGAAAATACAGAGTATAAGGTAAAAAATATAACTATATTCCTGTATATCTATTCCTATCTCTCTCCAAATCTATCATCTATCTATCTATCTATCTATCTATCTATCTATCTATCTATCTATCTATCTATCATCATCATCTATCAATCATCTATCTATCATCATCTGTCTACCTACCTACCTATCTAGCTATCATCTATCATTCTGTCATCTATTTGTAATAGAATTTGTCTCAAACTATATATATAGCTTTATATTCTGCCAAAATGTGTTATGAGCATTTGTCATTTTATTAATCTTTAAGATTTAGGTGTTTAATAATCATGTTTTTTTTATTTTTATTGTTAAATAAGTTGTTGCAGTTTTGTTTTGCAGCTATAATTAACTCTGAATAATAAATACACCTGTGTTACAACACCGTTAAGTGCCTGAGAAATTCAGTGCTTAACTGCTTAAATGACTGACAAATGTTCAGATATGACCTCGCAAGAACTTTGCCTCTGGTGAGACTGCTCTGAGACATGACTTCAACTCTAGTTTCCCTGAGGGATTAGCTGAAGCTTGCCTGAAGCTTTACCTGCAACTGCACTCTAGCTTTGCTTTGCTTCCCTTTCTCATTCCTGCATCTACTTGCTCACCACTTTCTCCAGGGAGCACTTTCTTAATAAATCACTTGCAATAAATTCTTGTCTTGTGGCCTACTTATGAAGAACTTGACCTAAGACAATTTTTCATAAATCTATGATTATTCTCATAAGACAATGTCTTGGAATTTTCAATTACAGGATATAGCATACTTTTTAAAAGTGTTTGACCAATACTGCTAATTTGCCATTTAGAAAAGTTGGATAGAATTAAGTTCTGACCATCAATGCATGAACGCTCCTTCTATTGCATCCTCTGGAACATTATCCATTTTCATTTGAATAAACCTTTGTCTTGTTAGTAAACAAAGACTATTTCATTGTCTCAATTATTTTCGGGCTTTTTGGTGAGCAGTTTCTGAAAAGAATTTAGCCAAACTCTTGCGTACTTGCATATGGCTACAATATTATTGCCTACTTGCATATGGCTACAATATTATACCATTCCTCACAGGAGGCAGTGAGGGGTCCGCTTGCCCTCTCACAAGTCTCACCTCTGGAGGTAGAGGTGGACCCCTAGTGGCGATATCTGTGCTATGTGACAACACTGATCCCTACCACAGATGTCGGAACTCAGAGTAAATACCTGATTGACTTAAGACCATCAGATTCTCAGGCCCCCTGCTCACCCTGGTGCCTGCTGGCTCCAGCAGTCCTGGCGGGATCCCAGGCCCCAGACTCCCAATCGGCCTCCAGGAACCCAGGTTCCTGGCTGGGCCCAGCAAAGGAAACTGAAATGAAACACAATGAAAACTATACGTAGTTAAATTAAACATTATTGTTGAAATTACTTTTTATTGTTGAAATTAATTTTAATAATATATGTTGTAGTTTTAAATCTCTTCTCTCTGAGAACTCATGAAATTCTTATCGTTATCCCAATTTGTTCTGGTTTCTTCTTTCTGAGATCATCTTTGCTTTATCCATTTACTTATTTGAACACATTCATACTAGCACATTCAGGGAATTCTCAGCTACGTGGTCTGCGACTGCAGAGCTTTTAGACTTTAGAAGGGAGTCCAGTCCACTACATATCCTGGGCTTTGTTGCGGAGAACTTAAGGAAGTTCTGTCTTTCTACAAAACACTTTCCAAAAAGTTTGCCACATTTTTTCCTCCACCTCCTCCTCCTCCTTTTTCTTCTTACTCTTTGTAATTCAATCAATGCAATTTCTTTTTGAAGGGCTATTCTTGCCTACTCTTTCTCCAGCTCTAAACCAAAAACAGTTGCCTTAATTTCCATGCAGTCTAGTATAAACCCCTTGAAATAAAACTCAGTTTTGAGTCTTGACATTTTGTGTCTTGACATTTTGTGTCAACCACACCCACCTTGTGAAGACAGCAGAAAAGGAAAGTGAGGACAAGTACCTCTGACACTTTTGAAACTAGAGAGTACCATCAGGGAATTTGGAAACTTGTCTATAACTATCGATCTGCATTTTCGTTGAATCCCCCTACTATATAGCATAGTCGTGTCTGACAAAAAGCCAGCCTGTCGCAGCAGCCACAATAAGGGGAACTAAGGAAAGAGGCTTTGTGTGTGTGTTCCTGCTCGCTCCAGTGTTTCATCCAGTGAGCAGCCTGCCCTTGGAGAGCCTTCTGGAACCAGTGACAGCCTAAAAAAAGAGGGAGGAACTCAGGATGCAGAGTCAGGGTCTGATTTGTTTTTCCGTTTTCAATTAAGGGTAGGGCATGGTTCATGGAAAAAGAGTCCTTAGAGAGCCCTCTCCTAAATAAATATGTCTGAGAATAGTTTTCCCTTTTCCATAGAGCTCCAGGTCTTCAATATATATTTTCGACTTCACAAGACTCCTGCAAACAGGCCAGACTTTTTTCTGGCTGTTTCTCTTCGACTAGATTTAAATCCCGAGTGACAACTTCCCTATGCAAAATCAGCAGGGATGCAGCTAGAGCTAGAGCTGGAGATTAATGTGGGAGGAGAGGATTTGGAGAGGAAGAGATAAGATTAAAAATCAACACTCTCGGCAAAAAGAAAAAAAAAAAAAAAAGAGACAGAGAGAGAGAGAGAGAGAGCTCAGAGGTAAGGGCCTAAGTCTGCAGTGCCCTCCACCTCTCTAGGCTGATTCCTGCATTTCACTGCCAAGTTCCTTATGGCCGAGAGCAGCTATTCCTGAAAAGAAATCGTTGCATTTAAGAATGACTCTGAACAATAATGTATACTTTTTTTTTGAGTTACGTTATTACATTTATGTAATAAGGAACTGAGTGCCATTAATTCATTCCTGGATAGGAAAGTTATTCATACTGAATGTGATTCTGGTCTTTTATTTATGATCACTTTTCTTTTAACTCTGCAATAGAATTAACTCAGCACTGCATCTTAGTTATTGATTTGGAATCTGAAACTTTAATTTATTATCTTAATTGGAATTTAGGGTATTTAAACAGCATTTGCCTTCCTCCCGCCCCTCCTTCCCCACTGCCCCCTTGCCCCAGGAATGTCACTGTGTGTCTGTCCTCTGGCATTCTCTCTTCTTTTTCTTTTCTCGCTTTTCTTTGGGTGTTTAACAGCTCCCTCGGGGGATCGTTGATTATTTATGACATACTTCTCCTTGTAAGACGTAGTTGGAAAACCTGTTCCTATGGAAACTGCTGTTTTCAAACAGGATGGTTCCAACTTCAAAACAATATCATCAAATATGCAACAGCACATATATCTTTTAATGGCAAATGTGTTCTAATGATTTGTACAACCAAATCTGAAAATCTGAACACTTAAAAAAAAGACTAAATGACTGGAAAGCCATCTGTTTGAGTAGCAATGAGGTGATTATCTGAAGTAAACTTCTGGGAATTAGTTTGGACATATTTGGGAAAGTCTGGTGAGAGGAGCATAGCTTTAAAATTATGTTTAGCAGAGACCCATGACTTTCGTGGACTAGATCTGGGTTTTTACATCATTGTTTTTAGTACACTCTTTAATATTAAACCCCTACTGAAATCTGTTCATTTAAAGCGCAGTCACTGGCTACACAGCACCAAATACTACATTTTATAACCAGAGTATTTATTAGCTTATTATTCAGTTATAGTTTATTTTTGGTCCCACTGTTTATTCATTTCAATGCCAAGGAAACGGAGGACAATATTACCACTGGGTGATAGTCCTTACAGAGAGAGCTTTGTTAATCAGGTTACCAAGGCAAAATCAATCTGTATGCTTGACTGTTATTTTTTCTTCTATTTGTTGAGACACAGTCATTTTCTCTCACTGCATTCAAATCCAAATTTTGCTAGTTACCATGGCAATATTTTTGAAGTCAGTATCACTCTAATATTCCATCATGACTTAGTATGATAAAGCTTAGATTTGTAGTAGACTTCATCTGTCTATCGATCATACTGAAGATTTCTGAGGGAGGGAGAGAAGGAAGGAAGGAGAGAGAATCCCAGAAAATTATTGCATAAACATGAACTTGTATGACTTCAGAATAGCATGCTGTGTTGAAGGGGATAAATTATTCTCTCAATACTAATTCAACTGTAATGCAGTATAAATCCAGGCACAAATTATTAATTAAGTTTATTGTAGGAAGACGCTTGTTTCTTGATAAGCCAAGAGACTACCGAGATGTGTATTAATACTTAGGAAAAAATCAGAATGTTCAGATTAAAGATGTGATGTTAGAGTCCCTGCTGAGGAGTTCACTTTTAAAGACTTTAGCTTGCTCACTCCAGGACCTGATTCATGACTGGAAGCTTCTACTTTAATGTTCACCATTTCTGAGTGAGGTCTACAAGCAAGTGGGCTTTTGGGAGATATATGATACAAAACAGAAAGCAATACCATACGAAACAGAAGACAACTCTTGAACCTATACTCTGATCTCTGGTCAATAAGCAATGTCTAGGTTTAAAATGGAAGGAGCTTGGTTATATGTGGGCAGAATAAGTTTCATCTTTGTCCTGATTTTAAAATTTTCATCATCAGTCACCTCTTATGGCTTCACACAGCTCTCTACTTCCCTGAAGACTAAAACATCATTGGTAATATTTTGTAAAACTTATGAAATCAAATAATTACTGTGTTTTGTAGCTATGATAAACATCAACCATATAGTGCATGTTTTCGATGAGGGCAATATTGGTTCTTGGAGAGTAAAAAAAAGCCTTCATCTTTTTATGTACAAAACACAGATATACAATATATTAGATAAACAGATGTAGAGTATATGTGTGGTAAAATTTCATGGGAGAGTGACTATTTTTTTTAAATGTTTAAAAAAGACTCTTTAGTGAAATAATAATAATAATATTGATAATAATAATAAATGGTTAAGGAATATCAATCTAGTGCAAGTCCCAGGTAGGTTAACTGATCTGACCAATTTCCATACCTAGTTACAGCTCTCAGTCTCAAATCTCTTGACTTCCTCACAAAATTTCAACATTTATTCAGCACACATTTATGGTGTGTCTGCGATGTGTTACAAACTGTTAAGATTTGAGACACAAAAACAAAAATGTCATAGTCTCTAACATCAAGGAAACACTGAAGTGTATCTGATGATTACAGAACAATGTGGTAAGGGTCATGATAGCAGTAAAACTTAATATGTCCATTTATCTATAAGCTTGACAATGATTTTTTCATGTGAGCTTTTGTTTTTTTTTTGGGAGGGAGAACGCACTATGTACTTTGTTAGAGTGTGACAGAAAGAATGTTAGACTTAGAATTAGATAATCTGGACTTGAATCCCTGGTTTTTGTCAGTACTCATCTAGATTTTTAGTTGGCTGTGAACATGCTCATATATTTGATCCTTGGTTTTATGATTTATTAATGTCATAGAATTTCTTTGAGAATTAAATCTTACTCTCTCATGCACACACAAATATCTGTTCAAATCCAAGAAGGCACTTGGGTATTTTTCCAGACACTAAAATGGGGACAATAAGTCAGGAGTGTCGTCCTGAATCTTGGGGCCTGACTTTTAGGAAACAGGAGATGGACTGCTCTGTTTCATCAGCTAAATCTTTTTGCTGCCTACTTGTGCTCTGATGCCCAAGGCCTATTCTATGGGAATACATTTTTTAACTCAAGAAGGTCCATCAGGTACTGCGTTGATTGGAATGATGAAGAAAGCCCTGCGTGTTAATCACTAACTTCTGATGCAATCCAGGGGGGCAGGAATGTGACTTGTTCTTGTTAAGTGCAGTCAAGTCAATGAAAGCCAGAAGAACAAGAAGAAACTAGGGGACAAGAAGAGACTTGAGTGCTCTGTTAAGTGGTTCTCTGGAAGTGACTGAGGACTCTGGATTCTGAAAAAGTCTTATTGAATATAAATAAATAAAGACCCTGTAAATGAAAACAAGCAGAGGCTATTTATTTAGAGCTTGCTATAACAAAAGAGTCACTTGTGTTTGGCAGAAAGTCAAAGACAGTCTAGGGAATAGAAAAGCATTAGAGTAAAAAAAAAAGAGGGAGTAAAGACAGTTAGATGTTCTGATTGGAGGTTGTTAGCATAAGAAATACGCTAATTAGAAGTACAGCATCTATATAATTGGTTTAGGGATTATATTTGACTTTCTTTGATTGGTTTCAATTTGCAGGGAGGCAAAAGTTAGGTAAACTGGCAGTCATTGACCAAGTCCTGACCTTTTAGGCCAATAGTTATTGTGGAAGTTGTGGTTTGGCTTCCTGACTGGTTGCTGCCAAGACTGTGGGTCGGATTTCTGTTGTCATACATGTTCTAGTCATTGTTCGTTTGTATATTCAATGTCTCAGTGGGTATGCACATTCATAGTAGGCTGTTATCAGTCACTTAAAAAATGTGAATAAAACCTCCTTAGGACACTTTCAAAAAATGAATTGGCCAGGCTAAATAAGAGAAAGGCCTGGCTTCCATGTTTCAATAAATCTGGGAATAACTATGACACAAATTTCCTAAATTATCTGGAACTTGTACAACTTTCTTACATCTAGTTCCTCCAAAATGATCAAAACTAAAAGTTTAAAATGGAAAGATATCATGTACTTATTTCCCATGATATTCAATAAAAGAGCAGTTAGGAGGATTGCATCATTATTTACGTCAGCCTTGGGATGCAGGGAAGTAGATAGAGGAAACTCTTGGATTAGATTTAAAAGCCAACTGAACCAAAAGGGTATAAAAGAAAACCTTTGTGCACCGTTGCTGGGAATATAAATTGGTGCAGCCACTATAGAAAACAGTATGGAGTTTCCTCAAAAAAATTAAAACCAGAACTACCATATGATCAAACAATTCCACTTCTGGATATATATTTGCAAGAAATGAAATCCTTATCTTGAAGATATATCTGCACTTCCATGTTCACTGCAGCATTATTCACAATAGTTAAGTCATGGAAACAATCTAAGTGTTCATCAACAGATAAATTAATAAAGAAAATATGAATATATATATATCTATATATATATATACACACACACACATACACAGACATCTACACAATGGACTATTATTCATCCATAAAAAAGAACATTCTGCCATTTGCAACAACATGGACAAAACTTGAGGGCATTATGCTGAATAAAATTAGTCAGAGAAAGAAAGATCTATATCATATTATCTCACTTATATGTGGAATCTAAAAACACTGAACTCATAAAAACAGAGTAGAATGGTGGTTGCCAGGCCACAGAGGAAATGAGTGAAGTTGATCAAAAGGTATAATCTTCCAGTTTTTTGAAAGTAGAATAAAATAAGTAAAAGCTGGTTGAATCCTTGGGGCCAGAGTCCAAAAATTAGAAAAGAAGAAAATTAAATTAGTATTTGTTAAATATTTGTTTTATGTCAGGTATTGTATGGAACTTAACAAATATATCCCATTTAGTTTTGAAAAACAAAATGCAAGGTAAATAGTATTCTCATTTTATATTTGGGGAAAATGAGACATAGAGAAGGTAAATGAATTGCTAGATTATAGAAACTGTAAATGTAGAGTCTAGTATTATTACTGTCTGCATTAATATGACTTCACTATTCCAGAAGACTCTTGTCCAGAAATACAAAAGTTGCAAATACTTTATTATTCAGTCCAGGAATTTTCTGAAAGACTCATTAACTCTTCAATAAAAAACCGTCAGTGGACTATCTACTCCCTAGCACTCTTTGAACTCCTCACCTCAAAATCCTCACTTGTTGTTTCTGTCAATCCCGAACTACCATACCAAGGTCTTTACTCAATCCTATTCAAGTTATTCCATTGAAAGACCTGCCTTAAACCAGACTTCAAAACCCCAATAAATCAGACCTTGTTCTTTTCCCTTCAGGGCTCTTAGTAGATTAAAGGTCTCTTCTTATGTAAGCAAGAAATACCACTTTATCTTATTGGGTGGATTCCTTCATTCAACATTATTTAACATATCTGTAAGGCTAAATTGTGTAAGTCCTCCCCTCTCTATACCTAACTGATACATCCTTTATTGATACATTTTCTTTGTTCTAACTCCACCTTCTTTGTCCCTTGGATCCACTTAGATGTGTTCACACTGACACATAGGCAGATGGGCAGATAGGCAGACACATACACAGACTGAAAACCCTCATTTGTATCTCAGTGTAACTTCAAATATGATTGCATGTCATTGTGCTCTCCTCTTCCTGGTTTTTGTGGATGAAGTCTTAAACATCAATGGACCACAGTCTATGTTTTACAAAAATCCATCTGAAAAGAGGATTATTAAAAGCCATGGTATCTGTTATTTTACATCTGTGATAGAACAGAATGCTATATAACATAGCAACAACCAAACTGTAATGTAGTATTAACGTACATCTATTTAGATTATTCTGAGAACAAAGTAAATGTGTAGACCTGGGTAAGCAGAGGGAGAGAGTAAAGGGAGCAACAATCTTGATGAGCAAATACTAGTTGAACATAAAAGGACCTTTCAAACCCAGTCCATGAATGACTACTTGAGGACCAGATCAGGTAAAGTAGAATGAGACAAAGGCAACTCATGGAGAAAAAAGTGACATAATTTTCATCCTAACCTTTGATGTTTTATAAAACAGGTTAAACAGCCTCAATTCTGTTGTCTAAAACTGAAAATAATCACTTATTTTCAGTGATTAAGAGTGGGAAATAGAGTGGAAGGTGTGTGGAAAGTCAGAAACTATTGACAGATGTGGCTGAGAACCATGAAAATCACTGGGTGGTGCAAGGTTTTAAAAGACTAAAGGTGGTTTTTGAGGAAATTTAATATGTAAACCAAAATAAAAGTTTCTGTATTTCAATGAAATCTATCGTGCTACAGGCTGCATGTCTTCATAAAGCCAGACAAATTAGACATAGCCTTCAGGCAACAGTGGTTACTATTTACAAGGAAGAAACAGAATATTTGTCCCTCTAGGGGCAGCTCTAACGAGCCATGGTAAATCAGAACAACTGAATCTGAGTTATAACCAGTTCCACAGTATGCAAGTAGATGTGGGTATTAGAAGTGATTTATTTATGCTAAAAAATTAAGGACCTGAAATTATATTTTGGATGAAAGGAAATCAGTGGTAAATATCAGGTAATATGATTCTAATATCACAACATTTGAAGATTGTTTTGAAATCCACTGTGGGCAATGCATAGTCCAAACAGGAAGACATGAAATTAAATGTTAGGAGGCAAGATATTTTCCTTCGCTGCATGTAGACGAGATGGGGGAGCAGTCGTCTTCAATTTGCAGTTGGAGAATAGTTATTTCTTTAGAATGATGAAACAGGGAACTGAATAGTAAATGATAATCCAAATGTCAAACAGAATTGTATAGCTTTGAATTCTCTAGTATTTTAATTCTTAAAAATTGAGAGATTCTGAACTCAGAGTAAATAATGGCATAACATTCTTATCTACTCAATTTCTGCTTTTAGCATGAAATTATGCAGTTTGCTTGGAAAATGAGAGTATTTTTCATTTGCATTTTTCAACTTGATATTCACATACGATCTTGAATATTTTGGACCTTAGGATAACGCAAGTATTTTTATACTGTTGTGTTTTTATTACAATTAACAGGCATTTTTACAGCTCTATATCCTCTGTCCATATCCTTTCCCTTCCTTTCAAATCGGTATTTTATGAGAAAGATAAATCAGTAGGCTAAAATATACCTTCTAATAACCAAAGAGGAATGATATTGGACAAACTAACATCATGATACAACTGGCATTTTTAATAAATAAAATAACTCGAGAATTTGTGCTTAATTTATAGTAAAAATATTCTAGTCAGATGTATGATTTCTTCATGGCAGAACTATAAATATTAAACCATTACGTGTACTTTTTTGCTTTACTTTCACTTTGAATAAAGGCAATTATATCATTTAGCAACCCAAGAAATCTTCTAAACTAAAATTTATACAGTTTGGTTATTTCATGAATTGAGGACAAGATATAAAAGCGGGAGAATATATTTTCATAGTTGTAAAGTTTCTGTGAAAAAAAATAAGGAAATCTTACTGAATATAATTACAGAATTTTCACTCTTAGTTTTCTTCAGAAGAAAGAATATAACACAATGTCCTTTTTCTTTCTTGGACATTCTGCAGTATTTTTAGGACTTATGGTCTATTTGGGCACATATACAGAGGTAGTGATTACAAATGCAATGTAACATTCCATAATTTCCTCAGCAAATTAGAGGAAGTAAGCTGGAAAAACTTCGCTTTACACCCAAGAGAATTTCTGAGTATTTAATATCTACATTCCCAGAGGAAACAGAAGAGGAAGTTAACAGGAGAGAATGCAACAATTCAATTCAACTTAGCAATTCTATAGGCAATTTTTGAGCTAATTCAATTCAAAACATTGTGCAAAATATGAAAATGAATAGGTTTGGTCAGTGCCCTCAAGGAATCTCTCCTCCTTTCTTTTCCTAATAAGACAGAGATTCCTTTTGAGACCCTCCCCTTCTTCATTAAGTAGCAGCAATTCGCTTTGGGACTGACCCTAAGCCTCTTTTAAAGGATGGGCCTAAATTGGTCTAAACCACAGATTGTCAAACTTTTTCTGTAAAAGGCCAAAGTGTAAATATTTTAGGCTTTGTGGAACCTGCAGTCTCTGTCACAACTGCTCACCTCTTTCCTTTTAGCAGCCACAGGGGAAAACAAATGGGTGTATTCGTGTTCTTATAAAATTTTATTTACAAAGCAGGCTGTTGGGCGGACTTGTCCTGTGCCTCAGTCTGTGGAAATGCCCAGCCCTGGTCTAAATCAAACTCTAGTGCTAGGGTGATTGATTCAGGCATGAACCAATCAATGCATACATTTTCATTATTTAAAGAGATTCTTAGGAAGAGGGGTCAGTCAACAGGAAACTCAAGATTTCTTTTTTCAATTATTATGGGATATTATATCCTGTATCAGTTACATGTAAAGGAGGAAGTTATGGCTGCTGCCAGCAGCCAATTTACCACCATGAAAGAAGCCAACTCTGAGTGTGAAACCAACACATGGAAGAGAGTGGAGTGAAAGAATTGAGTCACAGATATTTAGAACTCAATCGAATTATTTAACCATGCTGGAAATCTGTCCTACTTCTTGACTTTTCAGTTGAATATTTTGTTGTTTCAGCCAGTTTGAGTAAGTTTTATATCATTGGTCTCTAGTAGATCCGATTGACACATGGAGTAAAATAGGATGAGTGTGACAAAAGAACTGCCAAATATCAGAGAAGCACAAAGAAGACAGAATCATAACTGATTCTGAAAAAGTTTTATTAAATGATGACATTTGTGGCAAAACTTTTGAATTATATTTTTGTAGCAAAGGTGAAAGGTAAAACCAGCATGATAAAGTGTTCACAGGAGGCAAATAGTTGGCCGAATTTCTGGATAGTTAAATATTACAGCGTGACAGAGGCAGAGGGTTTTCAGGGAAGAACAGTGAGGGATTGTTGTGGAGTTAATGTGAGGAATCAGAGTAAAGAACGCCTCAGGGTGGAAAACTTGAAGTTGAATAGAAGGCTTGGCAATGGAATTAGGATGTCTAAGGTAATGTGGAGATATTGACAATCAGCTTGGAAAATAAGGTACATTCAGAGATGTGCCAGCCACAGGGTAACAGTCTATGCAGGATACATGTAAATCCTTGGGGAACCAGGGAAAGGTAAAACGCATCACATTTTATCTTCCATAGTCCCTTTGAGGGAAAATACAGATGTGATTAGTAGGAATATTAACAAAGTACTTAGAATGGTTCAGGAGACACCTTCAGCAACAAGTTTAAATGACTATACCTTAGCACTAAAATTACTTTAAGTAGGGTGGATTAGTTAACTGTAAGGTTTTTGTTTTGCAAAATGCTTTATGCAAATTTGAGTCTAGAGATTATTTGTTCAGGTACTGGAAGAAAGCCAGATTACTACCACTAGCTCTTCTCTGTCCCTTCCCAGCAGTCTTTGGCCTCTCCTCTCAACAGCCAGCCAACATTTGAAATGACTATCACTTCAAAGGCCATCAAATTATAAGCCAGTCCCGTGTGCCTATGTGTCTATCCAGCATTGTCTGGAGGTGCTTACTTAAGGGATGCTGATTTTCAGGGGGAAAATCCTTTAGTATCTAGGTCTATCAGACAAATCCAGACAAAAAATTTATCCTGGCAATTCAGTCACATTTAGTAGTTATAGTGAACCCACTCTGTGCAGACGTTAGCTATGTTAGGTGACCAGTATTCAGAGATGTACAAGACACAGTACCTGCTCTCATAAATTGGAGTACTTTTCTTTTGGTGACTCTAACCCACCTCCCTGAACACCTTGTGCAATCTATCACTTTATAAATTAGTACCTGCCTGTGAACTCAAAAAATGAAGTAAGACAAACCCTGGGGTTAATTCTTCATTTTAGATAACTAGATTAGTCACGAATTACACATTTTGTTAGAAAACCACCCTTAATAAGCAACTATATTATATAAATTATCTGTTCATTGGATCTTTAGAACACAACTTCTCACCCTTGGCTGCTTAATACAATTACCTGAGGGGTTTTAATAATATCCAGGCCAGCCTCCAAGCTCAGAGATTCTGATTTAGTTAGTTTGGGGCAAGCCTGAATCTGAGTGTTTTTATTTTAATTTATTTTATTTTTATTATTTTTTTATTTTTATCTACTTTTATTATTTTTTTATTTTTTAGGTAAAGCAACCCTTGGCTGACCTCACAGATTGCAAGGACCTTGTCAGTTTCCAATCCCTTATTTTTTTTATTTTTTACGCCTACAGGGCCTGGTCTTCCTAGGTGGTCTCCCATCCAAGTACTAACCAGGCCCAACCCTGCTTAGCTTCCGAGATCAGACGGGATCTGGCTTGTTCAGGGTAGCATGGCCATAGACTGAATGCGAGTATTTTAAAGCTCCCCAGAGGATTTTAATGTGCAGGGAGAGTATTCTGGACTTCTGTTCCATTCTGTCAAGAAACTTCTTGGGGCTAGTTTGATTTTTCTCTAGCGTCACTCTGTGAAGGTGGTTGCTGTAATATCCTGGGAATGGTGGAATTTAGCCAGTTCTTCTGGATCACGACTCTGCCCATGACCTTTTGGTTTCTGCACCAGGGTTCCTGAATGGAGAGTTCTGGGGTGAGCTGCTGTGACATCTAAGGGGAAAATGGAAAGACTGAAGAGTTTCCTTGTATTGCTTTTCTCCTAGTTATTACTTAAAGTCACTCTCAAGGCCAGAGGTCAAGGGGGAAGGAGAAAGAACTAATATTTTATGTATGAACAGAAATAAAAACTGCTGAAAACAGGCTATTCATGGAATGTGGGAGAAGGCAGGGGTTATAAAATAAAAACTTTTGCTTAAAATTGCATTAAGCTTTAAATGCTATGACAACTTCCTTTAGATTCTAAGAGCTATATATATTTTGAGGGTTATAACTATTTTCCATGTTTTATTTATTTTTTAATAGTCACCTAAAAAATCAAACTTGCTGTTGAATTTCCTAAATGTATAAGTTCATCCTGCAAAGAAAAACACTGCTCGTTGCTAGAAAGTCTTTGGTCTCTGTTGGTTGGCTTCCTGGTTCCTCCTGCCTCAGTCTTTGTTTGATCTTTTCAGTGTTAAATCCTGACTTTATTTGAGGCAATTCCTCATTTTCCTGGGCGTTATTCCTTTTCTTCTTTACCACATTCCCCACTTACCCTGTACATACAAATTGTCAATATGCTAATATTCTCAGTAACTGATTATAAAAAGAAAAAGAAGGGGTCATTTTATAACTACCTGTGATACCTTATGAATTAAATGAAATCCAAGTGGCCCAACATTTTGTTTCAGTTGGCATTTTTTTCCTTTTACTCCCAGCTCTCCCCCTGGTTGAATGCAGTCTTTGACATGTGAGTTCTTTGTGTAGTCAGGTCAAGTGATGTAAGGTATGATGAATTAATATTTCTTGTAGTGAAATACTATCTCTGTCATTATAGCTGCCCCAAACAAATATTTTTTAAAAATTTATTTTGTTTACTTTTTCTATTTATTTTCTTTATCCTTAATTCAATTCCCTTTCTGATCACAACAACATTTGAAAGCATTTACCCTGTATTTTTTTCTTTGTATGTGTCCCTGTAAAATCTGCCTTTGTTTTGGACATATGTACTATCAATATCATTTTAAATTCTCTTTATAGAGTTTTCTGTGTTCTTATCCTACAAGAACACACTCTCTGTCTTTTTTCTGCTCTGTGACTCGTAATAATCCTAAAAAGAAGGGGAGACGCAGTTCTTCCTAGGAGTTCAATATGCTCACGTTTCCCCAATAACAACAGTGTTTGCTGAGAAAGCCATCACCCTCCTTATGCTTGTGTTTCTAGGGTCTGGCCTCACCCTCGTCCTTTTTTTTTTTTTAAATAAAAATTAATTTAAAAAAATGGTAGAGATAGTACAAAAATGGCAGGAGATAGTACAAAGAGTATAAACAATATAAACATCACTACATTCAGCTTAGCCTGATCGAATGCTGAAAGACAACTAAATGTTCTATGTGCTGTTACTAGTGAGATATATAATTCTATGGTACACAGAAAACACACTCTAATTTTGATTAAGAAGAAGTATTTTATCAAAGTCGGTCTCAGTGCCAAATACTGGCATTATCACAAACATCTGTAAGAATGCTGCTATCCCCACTGAAACTGGTTGGTCCAAACAGCAGCAACGCATTTGTGATGAGTCAGTGTTGTACATTTGACTTTATGAGAATCTTCTACTTCTAAGTCCCAAACATAAGGTTTGCCAACCTGATTGCCCGATACAAGCATCTTGTGCCAGAAATTCATTGAAAACCTCACGTACCAAATGTCAGAGTCCAGGAGACTAGCAGTCTTAGTGATAGCAGTGAATATTAGTTTATTTACATGGAGATATCTAGAGAACATTCCTTTCCATGTCTGGAACATCAGCTAGAGTCATAGGATCACTACAGATGTGAAAAGCCAAATTTCAGGAATGTGATTTCTGGTGTATAAGATAAAAATTTGGAAGAAAGCCCTGTTCTCTCATTTTCATGTTCTTTGCATTTGTCTTTTTGCTTTTTCCCACACCCAACCAGGTTACATTCTGTTCACTGCTTGCACTGTTTAATGTAATCCCTGAACAGGTAACCAGTGTGTCCACCTGGCTCTATAGACAGGTTCAAATAGTAGAACTGCATTGGATCTGGGGTCTGGAAACTTGGGCTTTAGCTCTGTTTTTCCATTGACTTCCACTGTGAATTTGGGCCAAAGAATTTCCTGCTGTCTCAATTTTTATCTTTTGTGGATCAAATTACTTATATGTCTCTAAGGTTTCTTCCACTTCCATGATTCTAATATGTTCCTTTCAGGTCTCTTTGAATGTGATCTTTCACAGTGGGTATGTGTGTCTCTATAGCAGCATCTGAGATTGAGAAAGTTAAAAATGTTGTGGATTGATATTTGAAACTTGCTGGGTGCTCTGTCTTTGTCATTTCATTCAGTTTTACATCCTGATTCCTACACTTATCAAACTCTATTAAAAATGGGAACAAATTTCATTTTAAGCAGAACGTATAAGTATAAACAATAGCTTTGATTATAACAAACTTCTTTGTTATGAGAAATAATCACTTATTAATAACCTATCTGATGACTTGCTCTATGATTAAATGCTTTTTTGAGAGTACTCTGCCACATTGGAATTCATTGGGAGTAGGAAATGTGATAAGAAATTTAGTTTGCTGATTGGAATGAGGGCCAGCATTAAAGTAAAAACCTTTATACCCCCAATCTGCCAATGCCAGCCTGTTCCTTAGGCTCTGGGGGCCTCCCAAACTTTGAATTTCTAACTTTATAAGAAGAATGTAACATTGAACATATTACACTGTTAAATTCTCAAATGATGTTTTTAAATGAGAGCAAAGGGCTTAAACATCTAGCAATAGAGACAAACAAAGAAAATTTCTGGAACATGTTTCTAAAGCCGGAATGTCGGATCACTTATTAAAATTGACGAGTAATAGCATTTGTAATGCCCTAAGTTTTTTATAGCAGTTTATATCATTTACAGGGAATAATATATATTGTTTTATTTGTTCCCCTTATTCACTCCCGAATATAAAGAGAGAAACAATTATTTTTGTAAACCTAAAACTGTTCTAAAAAATGGTCTTTAAAAGAAATAATAATAAAAGTTAATTAGTGGAGGAATGTCAATACACAGGAAAATTACACGAGAGAGAGATAAAGAGAGAGAGATTGAGAGAGAGAGAGAGAGAGAGAGAGAGAGAGAGATCTGCCTACTGAATGGATCTCAAAGCAATGACACCCTATAACCAAGGAGTACATGTAGCTCCCACAGTTGGTTTCTAATTTTCATTTCCTATGGAAAAGAACTGCAACTCACTTGAGAAATGGCTGACATGGCTGACTCTGGTCTGAGGCAGGATAAACACCAGGTGAGCCTGGATTATCTTGTGGCAGAAAGCAAAGAGGTTCTCAGAAACAATAAGGTCATTTCAAATACTGTGGAAGGCAACTTGAAGGGGCTCCCATGGGCCACAAATTTAGACAATTTGAGTTTCAAAGACTTATGGTAGTGGATATTAACACAATGATACAGATATCGATGAGTCGATTGTGAATATGTGAGACAGTGTGTGGTAGGGGGTATAAATTAAAGCACTTCTTTTCAGAAACATATCAGTTAGTGAATGTAGACAAAATGACAGAATTAGGACATCATCATTGGCAACCATCAAAGCAGTATCTAGATTAGGTAAGGATCCTCTGTGGATACTAAAACTTTTAGATGAAATGTAGTTAGAAATATGATATTTGGTCAAACTCAATGATTCACTCCCACAAATTATTTACTAATAATAATTTTATAGGGCAAATGTACTTTATAAATAGAAAGATCTGCCAGTTGACAGCTTAACCAAACAATCTAACAGCATTACAATTAGTGTGACAATCTGATATCTTATGGTCCTAATGTGATGTAATAAACAAAACCAATAGCACCTATGTTATTCTTTCCAAATATATTTAATCTGAATCCATTCGCCAAAAAAGCAATCAGAAAATTTGAAATGTGATTTGTTCTTCAAAATAACTACCTGTTCGCCTCAAAAAATAAAATAAAATAAAATAAAAATCCATGTCTATGAAATAAAACAAACAAGCATAAAGGTATGAGACTTCTTAATTTAAAAAATCTAAAAAGAATAAAATGCAGTGCTTCAACATTCATTCAATCTTGTATTTTAAAAGCATACTTTTTTTGGAATAATTTGAGATATTTTAATTTGGATAGTAGATGATATTGTTAATTTACTTGTGTAGGATGATGTTCTTATTTTTAGTGGTTGTATGAAAAAATAAGGGTGAAGTATCATGATTTCTGCAATTAAGTTTCAAATTGTTCAGGGAACAAATTATGGGGATGCGGGGGAAATAGTGATGATGAATATAGGTGAAGGGTATTCAGGGGTTACTGTATTAGTCTTGCAACTTTTCTGTTGTTGTGAAACCTTCAAAACATGAATCTTGGAATAAAAGAAATGAATATAGCCAGTGGCAGATATAATGAAGAGATCCGATGAGGTGTGTTGACTAACACATCTACTGAACTTACCCAGTTCAGAACTTCTCAGCAGGAGATGGGTGGTTAGAAGCTTTCAAATACATTCTCTTGGACTGTGATGACTGGTAGAAAGTTCTCAGGATATTGAACATACATCTTCAGTCTGACCAGAAGAAAATGCCTCACTACCTTTCCACCCTATCTTGCTTACTTTCACTTACAGCTTAGAAAGCTAGGCAAACTTATTCTCTCATTCATTGTAATATTAGAGTGTGAGAAAGGACTGATATTTTACTTTCAAGAGGAGGATTTTCTTACTGGCATCTTTTGGGTATATAACTTCTTTCTTCCATCCTGCCTCACTGATCATTTTTAATTTGGCTCCATAACTTTTCTGTTTTCATTTCCTTCTTTTTCACTTCTTACTCTGACTCTGCCTCAAAGATTGCAGGAAGTTTCTTACAAGAGTCTCTGAGATTATCAGTCAGTAGAGAGTTCCAATTTTGTTTTTTTAGCTTTTTACTTTTTAGAGCTTATATTGAATTCCACTCCACTAGCACCATTTGACTTATTTTTGCTCAAATTTTAGTGGGAGACTGATCCAGCTTCAATTAATCATTTGAATTTACTCTCTTTATTAGAGAAATATCAGGAGGAAGTAGAATATAAAAGGTCACATTTGGATATTCTACAAAATATTGACGTAGCAAACTTGAATTGTAGAAGATATTTACCTTTCACTGGAAAGGCTATTTAAAAAAGCAGAACACAGATCCATTCTTCTGTCCCAAGTTATGTCGATGGAACAAAACTCTTTCAAAGTGTCATATATACATACTATCTTCTCTTAAGTGACTAGTAGAAGAAGATTCCAAAGATAGCAAGTCATTTGTATCTAGAAATCATCTGTAAGAAACAAGAACTTAAAAAGATCGAAAAAGTGAAAGAAATTATATCACATACTTTCAGATTTTAAAACAATGGGACAGGCTGGCTAAGATATGGAAGCAACTTATCTATCCATATAAAATTTAGATCGACTTTGGAGTAAGCTTCACTATCTCATTTTTTTTGAAGGAAAATACAGGAGGATCCATTTATAACACTGGAAGAAAGAAATGGACTCACGTTTGTGTGCTTTTCGTTGATTGTTGTACGTAGGGAATGTGTGAACATGCTGCCTAAGACATTTTTGTTATGTAATTTATTTAATGTTTCTTGGGATTTAAAATGACATAATACATTCAAAACCCATTTAATGTCGGATTGTGTTCATTTAAGAGTCTAATGAGTCCTGGCATATGCTTATAAACATGGAACTCTATTTATTTAGTTTCTAGTTTGATACTCCAGAAAAAAGAAAAAGATTACTTTATGCACCCTGAAATAACAGGATAGTGATAGAAGTGTTCTTATATTTTTGTATATAATTATACATTGATTATTTTTCACTTCAAGTATTTCATGTTACTTAACTCTAATTAAATTAAACAACTACTTTTGAAAGCTGTTATGGGAAAGCCCATGTGCTGGTTTATGCATCACATGGTTTATGTTTTATGTTGTTTCATGTTTTCAGAAATGAACAAGACAGAATTTAAAAAATCAAAGAGCTTTCAATCTTATACAAGGCGCAAAGCGAACATCTTCTACCAGGCTATAAACTTGAACTGGAGAGTCTTTGCATAATTCTAATTTTTGTAAACTCAGCATTTTAACATTGACTTAGAGTAACAATTAGAAGGCATTGAATAAAAGTTTGTTGAGTCAATAAATATGCATAATTATACTGTATTACCATATAGATATATAAACAAAGTGCTTTTGAGAATAACAGGGGAAGGGAAAATTATATCTGTGTTGACAAAAGGAAAGGATTCATGGAAGGGATATCAGTTGAATTGAATCTTGAAAAATGAGTAGGTCTAAAATAGGTAGAGATGCTAATAAGATGTGAGAACATTGCCCATGGAGATGCAAGTACGCATAATGGCTGGTGGCCAGTGGAATGATTCAGGAAATATTTGGATATATAAAGTATAAGTGAAGTGAGTAAGTACTCATACAATGTGAGTATATCATGAATATTTGTTGAACAAGTACAAAAATGTATACTATGATCATGTCATCATGCCAAAATTCAACTTGTTTGTATATAAGTAATGATACTCCAAAAGAGTTTTTCTATATACTGTTTTGTCTTATGAAATAGTTTAGGAAGATGTTTGGGATTAAGCTGGTTTTATGTTTCTCTCTCTCTAGTATTGTTTCATAATTCTTTGTTTTTGTTTGTAGGGAATGTGTGAGTAGGTTTTAATTTCCAATTAATGGTTTCCTAAGGATGTCCAAGTGCCTGTAGAAAGTGAAAGTGCCTCTTGGTCTGAAAAGTGCCTGAGTATATTTGATGTTTCAGGAAAATAAGATTTGAGGTGTTTCTTAAGAACAAAGTGATCTTTGATTAGAAATAGGAAATTGCTGAAGATCTGGATAGGGGCGTCCCCAGAACATGGAGACTGCTGTATGGCAACTTGGTCTGCTGTGGGAAACAGAGTTGTTGTTGCTGTTGTTTTTGTTTTTATCAGGCAGTCTGGGCTTCAAGTCTTGGTTCTGATTCTCATGAACAATGTTATTTTGAGACAGTTGCTTAAACACTTTGAGCTTCATTTTTTCCTCCTTTGTAAAATGGCACAATCGTTCCTGCCTCTCCAGACTGTTGCAAGGATTAAATGAAATAATGTTTACATGAAGCATCTGACTCCTGGTGAGTGCTCAGTACTCCCTAGTGGGCAAACTCTGAACCAATTATGTCATAACGTTTCCCTTAAAAAATGGAATACAAACACTGAATTCTTTCCGTGTTGCAGTTCTGTCAGTTTATCCTTGTGTACAATTTTTCTCAGAGATGTTTATAATTTATCTGTCTCTCCAGGGTCTTATTCAAGACTCTGTAGCCAGGAGGAACCTAATAAGTACTTCTTAAAAATAATTTCCATCAACACTTCATTCTGAGCTTACTCTGATTCCAAACAACACTGAACCATATCAATATCACTGACAAGTTTCATCTGTATCTTGATTTACCGATTTGAATTGATAATGTGTCAACCCTGAAAACATCCTTACCAGCCTTACTAAGTAAGCAAATGCCAATCATGTGCTTTGCTGTTTAAAAAGCAAAAGTATAAAAACCTCTCCCTTAAATAGGCTTTTATTGTTTCACTGATTTTGCCAATTGCAGTTTCTGTGTGTTATTTGGGTTATAATCATATATTCCCAAATCAGGAAGAATGAGGTAGGCATTTGCAGTACCTCGAGTGTCCCTTAAACTTGCTGCTAAATCTAACTATAGGCGGTGAACACACAGTGTGATACATATATGACTTACCATTGAATTGTACACTTAAAACTTATTGGATTTCGTTAACCCGTGACACCATAATTTGTTTAATTATTTCAATCACTTATTCTAAAGTTGCTTTTCTTCCTTCTGGGCTCTTGTAGTGTCTTGATGCATTAGGAGACTAGCATTGCCAGAGTTTAGTTAAGCAGAAGCCAGTACACTGGAAATAACAGCGACATTTTATTTATGCTGAAAAAAGGAACCCTCTGGATTTTTAAGCCTTGAAGTGAAATCACTGAAAATGTATACTATGATCATGTCATCATGCCAAAATTCAACTTTTAATATATGCTAAGTAGCTGGTACCAAAAGGTAGTGCTCCCCTGAAGGATAAGCGAATCAAGGATATTTTGTTCTACCTGTAGGACAATACACTGCTGCTTTTCCATGGTAAGACAGGATCCTCATTTCTAAAAGGTGAATAGAATAATGTTTACAAAGGAAAAACAAACATTTTCAGCTGGTTAATTTTGAGATATTGAGTGAAGTTTATTTATGGAAAGGTTTTTGTATTTGCAAAGCTTTTGGTTCTCAAGGCTTTGTTGAGATATTCAAACAAATATTTAAAACTATATTTGAGAAAATAGGCTTAAATATTTTTATCCTTAAATATTTATTAATTTCAGCAGTGTTGCTAGTTGATCATAACCTTTTATATGCTGACATTTAGTCAAAGATTTGTTATGTGAAGAATAGGAATATAAGCATCTTTGTACATTTTAACATAGCTATTTGGGAAGATAAGGTAGAAAGAAAGATTATATGTGCAGGAAAGTCCACAAAGTTTCTATGGAAGGAGTAAAAGGAAATTAAATACAGAAAAAATACAGAAAACCAAGCTAGGGGAAACTAGTGCAATGATAAAATCATATCTTCCCAAGGTAAGGATGGGGTTATGCCATCTGGGTCATATAATTTTTTTGTTCTGATTTTCTCACCTACTGACTTGTAACTTTTTTCTTTCTCATGTCCTATATTTTTGGAAAGTGTCTTAAATCCAAGAATAAAGCAGAGGTATAAATGCATGGTTAAAAATCAGTTCCTATTGTCTAATAAAGAAAATTAATTAACAAAGTAAGATTAAATATTTTCCTATTTGTTTTGTGAAAGCTTTTTCAACATGAGCGCTTTAAAAGGCACTGGGAACACATAAAATAATGTCCTCAATTGCCCTTCTCAAGAAGAAGAAACATGTCCTATTTAATTTGACCTTGGATAAAAGCCAAGGGCAAAATGTTAAGTCGTATTGTTGTAGAGTCAATTTCACCACACTGTACTATGTGAATAAAGCCTTCTGAGGAAATGATTGGAGAGCTGGGTAAAATCTTGAGATTCAAGAGGAATGACAGTTAGCATTTTTCTTAGAGCAGCGGTTCTCAAAGGGTGGTCACTGCATCAGCAGTATCGGTATCATCTGGGAACGTGTAAAAAATGCAAAATTTCTGGTCCTGCCCTAGACCTACAGATTAATGGACTTTAGATAATGCTGATGTATTCCCAAGTTGAGAACCGTCTTAGACTATTTCCTGTATGAATAACCTCAGATGGGCTTTGACCTCTACACTGCTATTTTTCAAAATCTCTTAAAAATAATACAAGCTTTTAAAATAAAACTTGAAAATTATAAAATAAAAGATGAAAAAGCAGAGGGGAAAGAAGAGGAAGGGGATGATGACATCTTCTCCCCAACTCAAATGCTAGACTTTTGACTTTTTTGTGACTTTCCATTAAAGTATTTGCTTTTTCATGCTTAAAATATATATACATATATTTTTGCAATTCTAATTAATATCTACATACTACATCTGCATTTTAAATGTAAAACAGTTTTTCATGTTATTGCCTGGATGTGTAAATTTCATTTTCTGATCTTCAAAAAATCTCATTTATTTGACTATATGTCCGTGGTCAGACATTTGGGTTTCACTACTATAGATAACCCTCTGGTAAATATGTGTGTGTATAAAGCATTTTCTACTAATTTACCCTTAGTAGAGAGTCTTGTAAGTAGACTTTCTCGGTCAATGTAGATGATATATTGTAAGATGCTTTTATTGGTTAGATTCTGAACATTGTCTTGACTCTAAAACCCACTTATTCATTAGGCATAGAGCTTTAGCTGAGGAAGCAACCCTAAGCCATGCTTGCTTTTTTTTTCTTTTAACCTATTTATATTTCTACTAAAGTTTGCAGCAAATCTTTCTAAATTTTGTCCCAAGCCCAGTCTTATTCTAAATTTCTGTTGCTGCCTGGATCACTTACCATCGTAGGTTTTCATAGGGCACTTTAAAAGGCCAGAACTTCAGTAGCTTTTATTTGTAATTATATCAGACCTAAAAGTCCTCATATTTCTTTTCATGGCTCCCTTCAACAATGTTAACATTTCCCCTTTTTCTCCCATTGATTTACTTCCATGTTCATGTTCAAAGGTCCATGGTCCTATTTCTATACCTGGTAGACTCTAAGCTCCTTTCCTTGGGTACAATGAAGCTCTGCTCACCACCCTCTTTATTGTTGTCTTTGCCTTCTTTTCAAGATCTTGTATAACCCTTTCCTTTCACTTCTTTAAATGTGTTTGCAAAAGAGATGTGTTTGTAATTAGGGAAAGGCTTTGTATTCGTTCTTCTCACCTGGGTTCAACACTTTTGCTAAACCTGCCTATTCATTGGTGGGTTTGCAACCAATCTGGAAGTCCACAATAGTCTTGTTTCCATGTATTTTACTAACTGCCTCATAATTTCTCTGGGTCCCTATTTTCCAACTTCTCTCTGCTCTTCCCAAGCATCACTCCATTGTTGAAGTTTTACCTAGGAATAGATGAATAGAAATATGCAGACATCATCATGCTCCATGCCATAGAATTCTTCTTAAAATTCTTTACCCAGCCTTGCCTTCTCTAGAGTTGTATGACTGTCAGTGAGAAATCTGGAACTAGAGTGGGATAGTCTTCAGACAAAGAGGCCTCTGCTTATTATTTCTGTAAATAGAGTCAGAATGGTTGCCAAATCAATACACTTTTAAAAAGTCATTTTTGCTTTATGTGAAGAGCACTTGAACTGCACTCAGTCTTTCAGTCTACTGGGAAATTCAGTTTAATGAATTTACTTCCACAGAAGCCTAAGAAAGTGAATGTATCTTTGAAAGTGTTTAATTTGCACCAAGGGAATAGTTTACATGCTCGGAGAAACTGTCAAGATCCAACAGGAATTCAAGAAATTGACTCAGTGCTAGGCTAATATTAATAATAATCCAATCAATGTTTCTGTATGCTACTTTCATGTGTTTACAATGTCCTCCACATACTACTTGTTTTGTACCACTTGTCTTCAGGGTCTATCTGTAGAAAGAATAGAGTTTCAAATATAATCACGCAGGTCATTTCATTTTATTCTCTTAAAGATGGGCTGAGAGAGCCAGTGTGTGAACAGAATGAGAAACATAGATTCCTTAATAAAATAAGAGATTGATCAGTTAAGTAACTCCTTCTCTAGCACCTATAAAAATTATAAATTGATTAATTAATTAATCAGTGGGTGCCCATGTATTAGTACTAAGTAAGGAAGAACATTCATGGGCTCCAAAATTCAGAAGAAGCCTGCTAGATTTCTCAGAGAACAAATAGTATCAGGCAAAAATACATCAAAGTAACTAAAATCCCAGTCCCAAATCAGTGAATTTATTGTTTCAAATTGAAGTTTTATACAAATCTATTCTAGAAAGAATTCTATGAAAAGATGAAG
Source organism: Pteropus medius (assembly GCF_902729225.1). NCBI lineage: Eukaryota > Metazoa > Chordata > Mammalia > Chiroptera > Pteropodidae > Pteropus > Pteropus medius. Next base: position 43,654,440 of record NW_024349800.1, read on the forward strand.
ACGCTTACATTTCAGGAATATTGAAATTGAGATCTGAAAAGTTTTCCAGTTATAAAACAGCTAGGCATGCTTTATAAAAGATAACAAACATCCTAAATGCATAGCTGTGCTCTTAAAAGCATAGGGGAAACTGACAGGGGCCAGAATTAAAGAGAAAGTTGAAAATCAAAAAGATATGAGCCAACAAGGCATGGTTGGCCTGAGGATCCATGCTAGTCTTTGGTTTTTAAGGGATTCTCTAAGAACTGGACACAATACCTTGGGTCTTTGCAGGGTTGGACCTGACATGCTTGCATAATGCTAGAGATTCTTTAGAAGTTTCCTCATCCCACCTTTTCTTAGAGCTCAGCTGCTCACCACTCTGTTCATCAAGGGGATCCCATAGCAGAGGCACTAAAGACCCTAATTTCATATTCTCCTTAATTTTATCTCACAGCTGGCATAGGCAATAGCAAAGATGGGCAATAAGTTTACATGCAGCCTGGCATCTAACATCAACTAGTTCTTCCCAATGTCCAGGCCTTCTTGGAAAGTCCTGTTTTCCTAAGCTCATTTGCCACTTGTGATGATTTTATCTTGGAGTGTTATATTCTTTTCTGCCATGACCTTGAATGCCTATCTTGTTCATTCACACATGCCTGCTACGTCTTTGGCTTAATTTGGAGGTATAGGATTCAAGTTTTTTTCATTGAGATCCTAAGTCCCAGAAAAATCAAGGATTGTAGCTAAATACCTGTTTCTATGTCTCTGAACATTTTAAATATAATTATGTTGGCTTTGTCAATCAGAACGCATAGCGACCATTGATTGTGGAGAGGATGTGGAAAGCAAGAAATGACAACTGCCCAAATTTTATATGAGAGTCTCAGGTGATATAAGTGACACTGTGTGTATCATATTATTTTAGTTAATTTTGTCATTTTTTTCTCTCCTTTCTTTATGTAAATAAAAGCTGGGAGAGATGGTAACAGAACACCCACCTTGTCATGCTATGACTATTCAAACACTACTCATTTATATGGGATTATGAGAAGTGAAGAATGATGTTTTGCTATAATATATGAAAGTCACTGTGAGCAGTCCAGGATATGCTCTCTGGGAGTTAGTTGATAGAACTGGAGGTAAGAAAGAGACAAAGAGGGAGAGGCAGGTTTTTGTCTTTGGATCTATAATGCTCCCTAGCTAATATTTCTATCCTAAGAAGGCAGAAGATGTATATATAATGGTGGTAGTAGTGAGGGTTATTACACTTTCATAGTCACAAGACATCCTCATTAGGAGTGAGGAGGAAAAAGAAGGGTGGGGGAAAAGGAGCAGAGAGATTAAGAATAGCTGGGTTGATACATTGAAAGCCTTTATATCATTAAGCTGCTGATTTATTCATTTAATAATGCATTCATATTCCATGTGGTTAGGAAAAACTGGAGGGGCAATTTATTATGAACCTCTGTATCATATGCCACTAAACACTTCATCAATCTCACTCATCTCTTTGCATGCTTCTCCCTGAAGACTTTCGGCAATAGACTCTTACTCTTTCCCCAGGTAGGCTATTACTGTGCCATTTCTTCCTATTATTTGGTTGCTCTTCACTGCAGTAAAGTAAATCTAAATCTAGATAAATAATTTGTTCTACCACTTTTCTTCCAGTGGGTTTTGTTAGGTAGTTTTTCTAAAGGAATACGTGTTTAACAAATCTTGACATTTGTGTTTAGCGCATGAATTAGCCATTCTGGCCACAGCTTTGATCTAGATAGATGCCAGCTCAGCACAGAGAGGCTGTAAGGAATGTAATTCACCAAGGCAGTTCTGGGCAGAGCCAATGATCCGGAAAACTCATTCTTGACCTTTCTGGCCATGGGTATCCTCATGTCTCATAGTGGTTACAATCACAGTGATGAATGTTTAATCATTCTTCAGGTATATATTAAAATACCCAAACCCTCATTTACTTCGGATTGATTCTGAATAATAACATAAGGGATTCCAAAAATATAAATTAATTTTGCAATTTAACAAATAATACAAGCCTGTAAAGCAGCAGAAATTATTATACTTTTTTTTTTTTCCCAAAAAGAATTGAAAGAATGTAAACAGCTGCCATAGAGTAGAAAAGCTTTTCTAGGTCTGATGAGAAAAATGTGAGGACTCTAATATGCATTTGTTAAGAGGTGTTAAACCAAGGGATTGGGGCACAGCTTTTTGAGTCAGACATACTTGGATTTGGATGCTAAGCCTTATTTTCCTTATCAGGAAGAAGGGGTTACAAAAAGGTCCTCCTGTGTAAAAGCAGGAGGATTAAATGAGATTGTGTGTGAAACAATTAACAGAGTTTCTTACTCTATCCAGACACCCAGCATCAGCATTATTATAAATTTACTTTTTTATAGTCTATGACGTTCTGCCATCCTGATTGAAACACTCAACAGTTAGCTATACATTCTCTCTATAAACTCAACTTCTCAAAGAATTTCTGCAATAGGAAAGAACGTCTTATTTAAAAATGAGAACACAGCACATATAGCTTTTCATGGGAAATATGGTTAAGGCTTTACCATATCATAGAATTACATCATTTCTACTGTTTACCACTATTCCTTATGCCTGACCAAAGATTAAATATCAATAAAATCTTGTACTCTTCTTAATGTGCCAGTGATAAATCCTATGAATGAATATTAAAGACACTTTTACATCTTTTATTTTATGTATTTGAACTAATAAACAGTTATTATATTTTTCTTGGGAGTAAAGCACCTGCCTCGAATTAGGGGAGCTACAAGGTCAATAGGAAGAGAGTACTGGCCCCGATTTCCATACCTTTCACCATCAGAATTCGTATGCTTCTTCCTTTTCCAAATGTAATCCTTATTTTCTAAGTGTTAACATTTGTCTTAATAGTTAGAGAAATATCCTTTTATGCCATTCACAGATTCCTCCTTTGAATAAGCCAAGTGATGATAGATATGCAGAAGAAAAAGCCTCACCAATGATTACACAAGGCCCTTTCATTTCTGAGTAGAAAAGAAACACATACAAATGGGAAAACAGCTGCTACCATGTAGTCACTAAATTGTGAATCTGTCTCATCATGCTGGGGCAACTTAACTTTGATTATACACTGTTTCAATAATCAGGCAGTCAAACCCATTATTAATAAGAGTAGCTCTCAGGTACTAAAGTTCTAAATTCTTTAGAAAAAAGGTTAATGCACTTAAAAAGTATTCAAGATATCAAAGACAGCAATGATAATTTCAACCGTAACCCTATTTCTACAGATTAAGTTTACATACTATTAAGAAATGTGTCAAATGGCATTCTGGTATAGACTGGAATGATTTTGGCTCACTTCTTTGACTCTGAAGCAGTCATTCTAAGTTGATCTGCAAATCTACACCATCAAATACATCCTCTTACTGAACTCACATACTGTCTTTAGTGACGTTCCAAGATAGTGGTATAATTTTTCCTTCAAAAGAATGAAGTTTTATTGATCTCATTTTAAGGGACTGAAGGAATTGAATGATTGCACAGGGAGGCTCATTCCTGTCACTAGTGCTCGTCTACATCTACAGAGGAATCAAACCGTGAGAGAATGGGGTTTAAAATTCCGTTGGGAAATCTTAGCTGTCTGAACATGTCTGCACATAAGAGGCCAATGGTTCACCCAGGTCATAAAAATTTTCCAAGAGGAGTGCTTATCAACCTTTTATTCATGTCAAAGCACATGTAGGAAATGACAATATTTCCTGGGGTAAATCAGAGAAAATTTAGGAGTAGCTATATATAAGACATGATGATGAAAATAATTACATCTCTTTATAAAGCAAAATGTTAGGAAAAATACTACATCTTTAATTGGAAGAATGCATCGAAGTAAAATCTTGAAATTTCAAATGAGAAACTTGTACTTGCTTCAGTGAACATAACTATAAACTGGTATCAGGCTTTTATACATGAAATTACCACAAGCAATTTCTGATTGAGACTTTTTAAATAGCAATGTCTTCAAATTTTTGACAATCATTATCAACAAGAAATTGTTTTCACAAATAGGTGATGAAAAATTTAAAACTATTATTACAGCAATTCAAAAATTTAAAACTGTTGAAATTAGATTTAAAGACCATAACCAATATTTTTTTCTTTTCTTGAAAAATGCAATGTTGAAATTTCTTGTGATAATGAAAAAGGATCTTGAATTTAGATAGTTTATAATAATGATGAAGCTCTGATTTGCAAAACATGCATACATTGTTAAGATAGACACTCTATGTTAGCTTGGATATCACTAAAAAGACACAAATATCAGAAGTATAGGGCTCATATGAAGACTTCAGTTATTAGCCACTGCATGAAACTGTATCCACAGGGAATTACTCCTCTCCTCCAGTTGGCTGTAGGTTGGGCTGCTGTTCTGTGTGGTTCTCCTTGAGTACCTCCAGCAGTAACACCACCTTTTTGTCCAGGTGGCAGAATTATTCCTTAGCTCCTCACGTGATTATCAGGGTATGCAGTAGCAGGAATGCTTACCACCTGAGGAGACCGTGGGCAGTATTGTCATATCTCACTCCTCCTGGGCTGCTCTTGAGTGAGATAGATGCCATGGCAAAGAAATAACATGCCTAGCCTTTAACATTATTCCTCTGGCTGCCCTGTGGAGAATAAACTAAAGGAGCAAAAAGAAGCAGGTATACTAGTTAGGAGGCACTTGCAATAGTTCAGACAAGAGATAGAGGTGGCTTGCAGATAGATGCTGTGCAAGTGATGAGGAGGATATATGTCAAAGATAGAGCCAAGATTTGCTGATGGAGCCAATGTGGGACATGAAAGAAAAAATAAGGAGTCAAGGATGATATCCAGGTTCTTGTCCTGAGCAAATGAAAGAATTAAGCTGCTGTGCAGACTGCCTTTAGCTTAATCGGTATAAACCTATCTAATAAAATAATTTATCCAAATGGAACTCAGAGAAACAACTTTGGCTATGTGTCTCTAGTAATTTCTTCTTTAAAAAAATTATTTACAAAGAATGGCATACACAAAAGTATAGAATTTAATATAATAAACCAACTTCAATAATGATTAATATTTTGCCAGCTTAGTATCTTCTATTTCTTGTCCACATATTTTTAAATTTTTTCTGGAGTACTTTAAAGCAGGGGTCTCCAACCCCGGAGCTGCGGATGGGTACTGGTCAGTGAGCAAAGCTTCATCCGCATTTGCAGCCACTCTCTAGTGCTAGCATCTGCACCTCATCTCCACCTGAGATCATCGGGCATTAGATTCTCATAGGAGCACCGGTCCCTGGTGTCAAAAAAGTTGGGGACCCCTGCTTTAAAGCATGCTAGCCATCATGTTAATGTTAGAGGAGGTCATTGAGAGGATGTGACTGCCATTTGACCTGCAGGTGAGCCAGATCCGGGCATTTGAGTATCTCACTCTCTCTTGTACTTGGAATGTACCTTCCGGCCACCGTTCCTTCGGTGGGAGCCATTTTGAAGGAAGCATGGCGGGAAGAGTGAGGTGTTGTTGAGACCACCTAGACAGTAGTATATAGGTAAGATTTTTAATGTTTTAAATTAAAACATTTAAGATTCTGACAGGTGGTGCTGAGATCTATTCGTCTCGCAGCCGCTAAAGACAAGCCTTGTGAGTATATGGTCTTATTAAACCTGTCATAGACCCATCCGGAGGAGTCTGCCACTTTCTTAAGTCTCTCCTTGCCCTTCCTTTATAAAGACCAGTTTCAGATTTTACCCGGGAAGTTCTCGAGGTTGCAACCCAATGGTTATTTTCCTTTTAAGTACTTTAAAATGCTTCCCTAGTTGGCAATTATTTTCTTATGCGCCCATCATTATATTATTATACCTGAAAAAGTCTGTAACTGTTTCTTAATGCTACCCAAGACATATCCTTCTAATTTTCTCAAAATTACCTACTAACAATTGGTTTGTTCAAATAAAGAAGAAAACAGGAGCCTCACATCACATTTACATGTTATGTTTTGAAGTCTCTTTTGTTCAATAAGTCTCCTTTCTCTCCATGTTTTTTGATTATTATTTATATTATTATTATTATTTTTTTTTTTGCAGAAACTGGGTCATTTGTCCTGTAGAATGCCCCACATTATTGAAATTGGCTGATTATTTTTTCCTGAGAGGACTTTTTAAAATGGCTATTGTCCTATTATTTTTAAGTGATAATTTTTTTTCTTCTAGACTTGAATTGATTCAACCTCAGTGTTTTTGATAAGTGGTACTCATTGTTTCCTGTTGTGCCCTTAGATTTTTGAATACACTGATGACTATTGCTATGAATATTATTAATATATGAATATTATAACATAATAAGCACATTAATATTTTATATTAATAAAAATAATATGCAATGCAATAATATAATTATAAATATAATAAAATATTAATATAATGATATTAATATCATAAAAATAGTAATAAAATTAGGATTTCAAAATGATATGTTTTTGTCATTCCTCTCATACTTTTATCAGGCATTCTATAGAAAAGAACTTTTGTGACCTTGAAATAAAGTTTAGAGGAAAAGCAGGATAAATATTCAATATTTTTTCTTTGTTGATTTGTAGACTATTGAGTTGGTCCATTGTGGTTAACAATGACTTTTACTTTTTAAAAGTCATTATGAACTCATAGGCTCTTATATATTTGGTGTGTTGTATGTGTTGGAATCCTTCCTTCCTTCCCTCCCTCCCTCCTCCTCCCTCCCTTCTTCTTTCCTTCCCTCCCTACCTGCTTCTTCTCTTTTGTGATTCATTTGCCTTATTCTAGGGCAGCGAAAGGCCCTTTAGTTTGACTCTTCTTTCCCTTTGGTATAAGTTCATTTGTCTTTATAGCTTTCTTGCTTTCTAGTACACGATAGCCAGAGTTCATCTTGTACATTTCCTGCACCAGACAGAAGATCAGCCATTTCTTAGGATTCCTAGTTCCTGTTAATATGAAGTGGTATTCAGAGGCCCTGAGGTGCTATGCTAGAGTACCTCTTAGCTATAGATCATCATTGCCACAAGGACCAGAACATTATAAGGGAAAAGATACTGATCTTGGAATTTGTGCATTCTGATAGGCCTCACTACAGACTCAGTATTTATTGGCATTTTGGTCAAGCCAGTTTCTCCATAAACAGCATCCTAGTGCTGTTCACTAAGCCCCAATAATATCCCACAAACACTACCAGTCACTGTTTAGTTTAAATACTTTCAAGAAGAGACTTTCAGGAGAAGGTAACTTTTTGGTTGAGAACCACTGAACATTATTCCCTCTCTTGGCTTCATTTCCATGCACACACACACACACACACACACACACACAAATATTTTGGTATTACAGTTGTATTAATATTGGAAAAGAGATGCCCTGAACAGAGAATTTGACCATCTGGAAATTAGATGAACAGAGCTATTCATCTCAAAATCAATATTAGATTTAGCCTTGTGTGAAGTTGTTTGACGTTGGTGCTCATTGAACAACTGATTATTATGGCATATACTGATATATTTTATTTTCTAGGTATTGAAGACGAAACTACGTCCTGGATTTTGATGAATTTAACAAGGTAATTTCACTTTTGAAGGCTAATTGTATTTTTCTCTAATGTCTCCCCATTTAACTTGCCTTGTACATATTTTTATTCACTTCATTCCTCGTGAAGAGAGAGTGGTGATACATAAACATTGCATGGTGTTTGGAATTTATTATTTGCCTATTGTTTAATGAAATACTAATTCTATAACAATTGCTCATTGGATCAATGGCAGATTTCTCTTAGGTTTCAGTTAGTATTCATTTGGCTGCAGGCCAGAAAATCTAACAGCCAGCCTAAACAGAAAAGGGAATTTACCAGGTCACATAACTGACAGTCTAAAATTAAGACAAGCTTCTGATGAAGTTTAATTCAGATGCATATAGAAAGTGATTAGGGTCGGATTTTCTGAGTCTTTTTTTTCTGCTCTCCTCAGTGAGTTGTTGGCGTTTTTAGGTTGATTCTATTTGATATTACAAGATAAATTCAGTTGGGCTAAGCCTTACCTCAAAAAATCCCAGTGGCAGAGGAAGAGGAGAGAGAGAGGAAGAGAAGGAGGGATGGAGGGGCGGAGAAAGAAGGTGGAGAGAGGAGAGAGAGAGAGATTGAGAAAGAGAGAGAGAGAGAGAAGGAAAAGGAAAGAGAGAGAGAGATGGAGAAAGAGAGAGAGAAACAGGGCAGGAGGAATTGAGATTGGGATTGATCTTTGGAAGCCTCAGCGAACGTGACTGTGCATCTTCTTGGCTCTGACTGGCTTAACTAATCACTTTGGCCAAGGGGACTGACTCCCTGATTTACTTAAACCTCTCAGAGCCTATTCGTGGGGAAAATCACAGGAGAACTGAGGGAAAAAGAAATGGGGAAAGGGCGACTTTGGCAGATGGTTACCATTCTTAGGGGGCATGGATGCTGGAAGCAAGTAGTAGCTAACTACTTCACTTCCTCACTCTGATTTTTAAAAATCTTGAGAGTAAAAGCTCAAAAAACAATAAAGCTTAGTGTTTAGACAAGTCAACTTACTTAATTTTCAAAATTAAGGTTATTTATGGCCTATAGGATCAAGGATTTTAATAAGATTTTGATATTATTTAAAATGGAATAAGAACTATCCTTTCATACTGCAAACAGTAGTTAGTGGAAATCTATAAATCTGTGTATATGTATGTTAATGTTTACTCTTCACCATGATATACAGGAAGTTGTAGTCATGTATTAATCTATGGAAGTTTCCTTTAGATGTGTGTGTGTGTGTGTGTGTGTGTGTGTGTGTGTCTGTGTCTGTGTCTGTGTGTGTATTTATTTAAAACAAGTCAAAAGAGTATCTATTGGAACTTCTGTTTTTTTTTCTTACTATTTCAAAATAATAAATGAACTATCTGGTGATGATAAGTAAGCAAACATCAAAAGAATGGCTTTTTATTCCTAGAATAAATCAGAATTACTAAAAATAGATCATTAAAAACATATAGGACATTGGTATTTACTTACATAGGAGGTGGAGCATACACTTTGATCTTTAACAGGTTAACTGGAATTATTCTTTCTTGGTGATCATAAAACTTGAAAAAAAAAAGTAGGGCAGAATTTAATACACTAGAGTGATAGATTATTCCTAAGATATATTCTTACAACAATAAAGACCATTTTATTTTTAGAAAGAAAGTGACAATGAAAAATTGTCCATGCTGTCCATAGAATAAATCAGACGAGAGGGCGACAATGCTGTTAACTGTGGCCTCAAGTCCACCTACCATGACAGGTACTGTGGTTCATCGCACTTATTTCCCCCATCTACAACTCCCCCAAGAAGAGAAGCCCACTGGAATCCTAAAGGAGCTCCTCCTAGAGCACATATGAAGAGATGCATCCAAGGGGCAAAAGGTGTGAACTGTTATGGTGGTTGTGGAGTACTGCCTTGGTCCCCTTTAGGCATTAAGAATTTATTCCACCAGCTCCTGAGAGCTGCTAAAAGATGGCGAATAGTCATCATCCTCTTTGAAGATTTCCTTTAAAAGAGTGGGTAAGAAAGAAAACTGTTTCACCCAAGGTTCTACCAAGGGCAACCTGTACCCATGGAGCTATAACAACTTGACTTCCTGCCCCAACTTGAGATAACTCTGAGGGACTATTGCAGCTCTGGAGCTTCCATGGGGTTGGCTGAGTCTTCTTTGGGATTGGTTTACAAGCTCTGTTTTCCCTCCACCCAATCCCTATCCAGTTTTTTTCCCCCTCAATCTTTACATCTTACACAACCATCTCTAGTTAGTATTTAACAACATTTTCTTAAACTTCTCAGCATTTTCTCAAATATTATGGTATGAAAGTCAGAAAACTGATATCTTAACATCTCAGTAAAATCCAAGAGAGAGCATGAGTCTGTTTTCTCTTGCGAGAGGGGAACTGAGGCAGTGTTAGGCCATACAGTAAGATAGGATCACAATGGGCATGAATCCAGTTTCAGGTTATACCAAGTGCTTCTAGATTCAATCATGATGGCCAGTGCTCGCTCCTGGAGTAGATAATGCAGTTTCTGACATTATTTGGGGATATCTTCTATTATAAACTAATACTTTTTTGGGATTATAAAAAACAATCTCTTGTGCTTTGTACTAAGTAGGCTCCTTGATAACATTGGCTAAACGCATCTATGCATGATTATAAGTGAATAATTAAATTGATAAATTATTTGTGTTAAAACCAGCGGCAGAATATACTTTCTTCCTTGAAGAATGATCATGTTAATTGAATAAGAAAATCATTAATTTTGTTTAATTCAATTTAGTAATTTGTTTCTCAAGAATTTATTATCCAAGTCTTAGCAACTCTACTTATTAGTCTTATAATCTCAGGCAAATTTCCTCACCTCCCTGTTTCACTATCCTCATCTAGAGAATCTGAAGAATACTAATCAAACCTCCCTTATTTATTTGACAACTGAATGTGATTCAACATGTAAAGCAATCAGCACAGTGTCCCTCATTTTATAAGTGGTAACTATTGCTACAATTAGTGTTAAAACAGAACAAAGGGCTTTTTAGGTCAATTGCCCGTCCAGTGGCATCCCTCATCTTTATGACTCCATCCATATGACTCTTGCTCTCTCTCTGCCCTTCAGTTGGTGGCTGAACATGCTATCAAGTGTGAGGTTCTCCTCAGATGATGGCTCCTGCCTTTTTCATAAGGATGGCTTTTCTTCAAGTGACACATTAAACTCTTCTCTGAGGACAGTGGATTCTCCCCAAAGGGCTCAGTCTGCTTTATTTTAGTGTCATATAATACCATTTTCTCAACTGCACTTTTCCTTTTACAAAAGCTTTTTGTCATAAGAAAAGTGCCAAGGTAAGTGACACTCAGGTCAATGTGCTCAAAGCCTTTGCATTGCCCCAAGGGGATTAAGTTGGATTGGGTTATTTGGATAAATGGAGATTTGGATGCTTTTTCTAAGGAGGCGGCACAAGCAGAACAGAAAAGTGTTGGAGTAAGAATTACCTGAGTTCAAATTATGTATTGACTTATTATATATGAGATATTTTTTTTCAATTTGTATGTCTTCACAATTTTGTGTGTGTGTGTGGGGGGGGTATACTTTGACTATGACCATTTAAAAGATGAGGAGATAAGAGTTCAAAGAACAGTAATCATTATTATTACTAGTATTATTACAGCTATACTTTAAAGGGCACATCATTTATTTGGGATCAGCTGTAATGATTAAATGTGAGTGTAGGAATGATTGTCCACTTTTTACATGCCTGACACTATTCTCAACCCTTTCATCACTTACATTATTTAATCCTCACTACTACTTCCTGTGGCAAGTCCTATTGTCAGCTTCATTATATAGATAAGAAAACTGAAGTCTAAAGAAGTTAAGGAATTTGTCTGAGGTCCCACAACTAGTACCTCTAAGTAATGAACCCAGGTTTCAAAGCCAGGAGGCCTGACTCCACACCTCTTGTTCGTAGGTGATAGACTGACTGCTCCTTCCGCAGTTACTTCTAATCCTCAGTAGCAAAGTAGGGTTGCTTACAGACCTCACTCTACATTTTAAGATACAAATTTAGGAATAAAGAAAGGGAAGGAAAAGAAAAGAAAATGAAGAAAAAAGATAAAAATATTAAAACTTGCTGACAGGAGAGCTTTTCATGCAGCCTTTCTTTCCCTGGGAATGTGAAATGGAGAGGGATTTTCCAATGGAAGAGATTTTATAATACAGGTATCACGAGAGCAGGAATTTGTGTCATGTTTTTTTCCCTGTTTATCCCTAACACTAGAAAGTGGGATCCCTTCACATTTTCTTTCTGGCACACTGTATCTCTTAAGTGAGTAAATGAATGAAGTTGGGTAGTGTTTGATGAAGCAGGTCCTGGCAAGGTGGGGAATATTTCTGGGATATTTCTCACAGAAATATTGCAACTACAGGTTCATTAAAGCACAACTACTAAAGTCTCAGACCTGTGTGTCTGAGGTACAGAGGAAATGGCTTTGAGTCAATCTTCTGATATTCTCAAAAGCTGGAGATCCAATATCCTCTTTAAATTTGACAAAAATTGTTTTGTAATTGAGCTATACCCTTCAGAGTGTGAAGAGTGAATCTGAAGTCTTTCCTAATATTTTACCTTTGTATCTCTAGTTTTTTTAAACTTTTTTCTATTTTTCTATTTTATTTCCTGTTTAGTACTGATGATTTTTGTACTTTAAAGAATATCATTTCTCTCGTAAACTTGTACTTCTCAGTGTCTTCTCAAACATTTTTGTCACCAGATTTTATGCTTTACTTTCCCTCTTGAACTACTTTTTTTTTCTTGATGTATTTTTCTATCACCTCGAGTCCATTTTCAGATATTTTTATCCAAAAGTAATAGCTGTTGTACTATTGAGACCCTGGACACTGGAAACTTTCTCTTGTCCTGGCACCTGAGTGACATGACTTGGCTAGCCTCCCAACTTGTCAAACTATAGACCTTGCTCTGCTGCCCTCGGGTGATTAATAAAACAGAAAAGAAGTCTAATGTGAACGTATTTTTATTTTGTATGGAATTTTTTTTTTCTCTGCATGAATTCTTGAAGGATTAAAAACTTTATTTCTGGAAATTCAAAATCCGCATGAAAATACATTTATGAATAGTTCTCTTAACATTCATTTTTCATCTGTCATTCTGGGCTCATTTAAACTGAATATTTAAGCTTTCAGTTCAGGAAAATGCTACTTGTTAGCTGTCTAATTATGGTTTTGCCTTTCTTTGTTTGCTCTCTCACTTATGGGAATTTCCTGGATCTCTTCTCCACTCATGTTGTCTTAATCTTAGTAAATTTTCTAATATGTTGTTAAAGAAATAAATTGATCTTCTAAAGCAGGGTTGACAAACTATGGCCCATGGCGTTTTGTATGGCCCATGAGATAAAAATGGCTTTTACATTTTTAAAACATTGCTAAGAAATAATAACAACAACAGCAACAATGATAATAATAATAATAATAATAATAATAATAAACAGAGATTGTATCTAGAATCCAAAGTCTAAAATATCTACTATTTTACTCTTTATAGACAGTGTCTGATGATTCCTGTTTCTAAATCAAATACTCATTTTGCTGCAGTATCCAATTTGTTCTTTACTGCCTCAATTCAATTTTTTAATTGTTATTTTTTTCAACCGAAAAAATTTCTTTCCTAGTCTTTTGTTTATTTTATATTTTTATGGTCTAAATAATTTTATTTTTCTAGATACAGATTTTCTTTCTTTGGCAAAGAAAATAGGGATCAAATTTCAAATAGAAAAGAAAATAACTTGTTTTAGAATATGAGCATATGAGGGTAAAGCTTTATATCTATTTTTTCCCCCTGTATTATTCTTAATGCTAGAAAGTGGGAATGAGGATGTTGGCTATAAGAAAGGTACTTTATGGCAGAAAAATTTACTTTATTGTAAAGTTGTATGTACATGCCCATATTTATGCTTTCAGTTCTTAAAGTTCAAGTAAATTTTTTTGTCAGCTGACCGATGGCCTATCCTTACTCCCTACCCCAGATGGACAGTTGGGGTGCTTGTGAGCCGCCAAAAATTCTTCTGTTCAAGGGTACAATGGAAAGAGCTATCAGAGAAGCTATTTTCCCTTACTCCCCTACCATTTAAGGCAGGGAGGTATCATTTCAAACATTCTCTAATTGACCTGGCTCTATATTATGACTCTACAGGAGCAAATCCCATGGCTTACATTGTAGGCTGGACACATTAGTTGCAGAAATGGCAATGAGTACCACAACCTGTTGTATATATTTCAGTACTGAGATAGTTTCTGAAATTCTTTAATTTGTTCAATTTGCTAGTCTTCCCAGGGGCCATCCTTCTGTCTTGGCTCATACTAGTTTTAGATTAGTAGTTCCCAGAGCTCTGTTTGGAAATTCCTATTCATTTATTACCCAAGTGGGTCCCTTCTTCAGATCCTTCCCTTCTGCTGGTTTGCCAGCTTTTATTGCTTTTCATAGCTTGATCGTACCTTTACTGTATCTTAAAGAAATCCTTTAAAATTTTGGTCTTAATGACAAAGATCTTCCCTGCTTATAGAACTGATAAAGTTTTTACATATAATATTCATTTTCATTTTGGACTTTTCAAAGAAATTTTGGGAAGGAAGAGAATTAGTTGATTGCCCTTAAATAGCTATCTTTAAATATATTTACTTCAGTGCATTTCTACAGAATTAGTTCTTTTAATCCTCAGATAACCTTGTGAAATAGAAAATCTTTTTAAATCTTCACATTCCTTATAAAGAAAACAAGCTTCAGAGAGATAAAGTGGCTATCCCTGGGTCACATGACTGGTGATGGTCTTGGTCTCCATGTCTCACACTTTGTCCTCCAGAGATTCATGCAGAGGTGGAACAGGTCTCCCACCTGATGTGATTAAAAGTGATGCTAGGAATGTCCCTTACCTAAAACATCAATCATATCACCTGCATTTCTATCATTATTGTAAAACTGTTGGATAAGAGAATCTAGTCCTTAGAATTCAGTGAGAACATTAATTCTCTTTACTGTAACCAATTTAAGAAAATTGATCCACACTATATTGAGGCGTACACCTTCTGATCTGTTGGTATCTCACTTTCATCCATTTGATCTCTTTACAGCTCAATGCATCCTATTTCCTCAACTTGGAGTTTAAAAGGCAAGTGATTTGTATCCATCAGCTCAGCAGTGACAACAGGGCTAAATCCATCATTTGGTATTACTTGGTCTTCCCACACAGGCTGCCAAATGCCTTCCAAAGCCACTGAAATTGATGATGACAATTTTTTACATTCTTCATTTGTGGTTTACACTGTGACTCTTTTCTACTTCAGTTTCTAGGGACTAAATCAAGTCTGCTTCATGTTAGATTTTGCAGTTATAATCTATTTCATCTTTTGAAGCTGCACCTTGAAAAACCTTTTTTTAAAAACATCTCTGAATCAACCAAACCACTTACAGGTATTTAGCCTTCATTTTTAGGTTCTGTTGCCTTGTATTGTTATCTTTAAATTGACCCAGAGGAATATATTTTAACTTGTTGGTATCAAATGCTTCCAGTACTTCTCTTTTGATTTGGTTGACTCTGTTTATTGAGTTTTATTTTATAATGATTCTACTGGCAAAAAGTTGCTATATGTATACTTGATTCTGGGCCATCTCCACTCTGTTGGACTGGTTATGTTGAAAGCATGTCTGATGGCAAGATATCAAGTGGTACCTTTTGATTAACAGGAGGAGTTGGATACAAAGAGAGGACACAGAAATACATGAGTAATGGTCACTAAGGACAATTTTAGGCAATACCGACATAAACACATATATTGTCCATGGCACTAGAGTTGGTGAAGTTTATTTTTGACAAAAGCTTCACACAATTCATGAAGCAAAGAGAACTCCAAAAAGACAGGAGCTACTGAAACTAGTTAACTAGTTAATACTACTAACCAGGAACATGTCCTTAATATGAGAAGCTCTCAGTTTACTTATTCAGTAGCATATGGAATAGAACTTTTTTTTTTTTACCCTATATACATTGAATTGGCCTTGAAGTTGTATGGCTGAATATGGAAACATTTTTAAGTTTGCTAGTGTTTTTGCATTAGGTTTTGTTTGCTTTTAAATTTATTCTATAAGATTTAGTCAATAACTGGACTTTCTGAACTTTAAAATCCATGGGGCTTTCTCTCCTTTGAATTCTTCACTTTGGATTACTATAAATTAAATCAACTCTAAGCAGCATCTGTGGAGGGACAGCAATTCTAAATTTAAAAATATCTGGACTCCAAAATTGAAACCCTATGTGGTTAATGGAAGTGGGTGGCCACACACAGAGCAGGCAGAAAGTTCTTAATAAGAACTCAGGAGACAAATTTCAAGTCATGTACCAAAACGTTGACAGCTATCCATGCCAGAGTCCTGGACAGAATCTTTTAATGGCTTGAGACAACTTATAGAATAAAGTAAAACTTCTAGTTATGATGTATAAGAGCATCTATGTCCAGCTCTGGATACCTCTGTTATCACCACCTTTGAGAACTAATTCCCTATATCCCAGGCTGTTTCATATTTCAGTTTCTCTACTTATGTTTTTTGTTTACCTGGGAATGGACCTATTTTCATATATTTTCAAGGCTAAACTTACATCCCTCAAATTAACTGAGGTATGACCTTTCAAGAAAGCTTACCCAGACATCCTGTGGGTACTTCTTAAATGAATAGCACACACCTTACTGTTTGTGAGCTGTCTGCATATTTTGTTTCTGTTTCTTCTTTGTTTTCCTGGAACTAACCAATTAACTGACACAGAATGCATTTAGATATGTGTTTGTTGCAACATCAGAAACAGAACAACAAACAGATGTAACAACAGCCACAAATAGATAAATGTTAGTCTAATCAGATAAAAGTATAAAGAATGAAAACTCATTTCAGCTTAGGTATAGATAAAAATTCTATCATACTTCCTATCAAGAGACTTCTATACACATGAACTTTGGTTACTTCACTCCTCAAAAGTGGAATTTTTTTGGTCTTTGCCTACTGGATAAAATCCAAATGCCTTACGTAGATATAGAAAATCTGAATTTTGGCCCCATTATTTTCCTGTCCCATTTTCTTTTTCTACTCATTCTGTATTTATAAGCTTCATTATTTTTAACCCTATGATTTTGAGGTAATTATTTTTCTTGGCACCTCAATTTTCTCATCTATAAAATGAGAACAAATTATATATACTTTATAATATTAATAAAACAATTATATAAACTACTTAGTTTAAAACTCTTGTTCAAAATGATAATTGCTATTAATATTAAGATATATATTATGACTCCAACACATTTTATTCTATCCAAACATATTTAAAACAGCTCTTGGATATATTTGTACTTTTCTGCTTCTTTGCTTTTGCTTTTATTATTTGTGTTTTCCTATCCAAATCATAATCAGCATTCAAGAGTTAGGCTTCTAGACTTAATTCACAATCTAACAGTTTTGTAAAGTATTCTCTGACAATCTAATCTGATATAATTTTTCATTTTGTTTTTATGAAAGTTATGTTTATAATACATGTGAAAATTATTGAATTAATTCATGCAGTCACCCAACAAATATTTATTGAGAGTTTGTTGTATGTAAGTCATTGTATTAGATAGTGGAGGTACATAGTAAATGAGATACCACCTTTACTGCTTCTAAGGAATTTTTAGTGTAATGGTTTATAGAAGGAAATCTAGAGCCAGATTGTTTATATTTGTAGCCACATTTCATTATTTACTAACTACATAACCTGAGTCAAGTTACTTAAACTCTTTAAATACTAAATAAGTGTTAATTAACAGTACATTATTATTGTGGTTATTGATATTATATTCTAGTACGAGAGACATTAAATCACTATACAATTAGTTTTATTATTATAAAAATATTTTTGTTTAATGTTTAAGAGAGAATTCAAGGAGTTGGAGAATGTCTGAGGCCCCAATTTGAGATTCAAAAATACTCAAATATAAGAGGAAAAATTATGTACTTCCAGTAATGATAACTAAAAGAATTGGTTAAGATCTATAAGAAAGTAAGATATTAGCAGACCAAAAAAAATAAAACCTCAGAATATACAGGTACATGCAAAAACGTGGATAAACCTTCATAATGCTGAGTGAAAGAAATCGGATATAAAAGAATATTTAAGATTTGATTCCATTTATATAAAGTTCAAAAACAGGTAACAAATTAAACCACATTGTTTCAAGATAAAAAATTAGATAGTAGTATGATAAAAGCAGGTGAAAGGCCTGAATTTCAGAATTTTCAGTAGCATGGTTACCATACAAGGTTAGAAGGACATTATGACTCGTGAGCCAGTTTTTGATACTGGTGTGGGTTATAGGGATGATTATTTTCATAATTATTAAGTTGTATATTTGTCTTTTAGGATTTTCTGTATATATGTTACATAATTTTAAAAATTAGGCAGTGCAGAAAGACAAAAGAAATAAAATGAATAACTCTTGACAATGAATGATACAAATCTCAGTATTAGAGGATGTATGAATATGTATGTAGAAAATGTTTAGAAATCTATGGATTCTCCAGCCCCCAGATTATCTAGGTGTGAAAGAGAAGACATAGGCAGAGGCCAAGACAGTGGTATTTCATTGAAGAGATTTAAATACACAAGTGACTTGATCAGATTTGATTTTAGTTTGTAAATACTAACTTGGTTTGAGGTGTTAAAGTTTTGTTCCTTAACTGGATATTAAATACTTCTAGATTCTGTCTGGTTACAGCCCCTAGAATAATGCCTTTTCAATGGTACAGCTTCAATAACTATTTGTAAATTGGATTTACTTAGAAATTATTCTTCTGTAAATATTAATTTGAATAAAATCTTTTCTCTTTGACTTTATAATATAGGAAAAATTATAGAGTTTTCTGAAAATTACTTGGATTATATTCATAAGTTTTTCTGTTCTACACAGAAATATAATTAGCATAGATATTGTGTCTACATATTTAATGATAATTAAGTGATGATTATAGATGAATACTTTTGGTGGAATTTGGGCTAACTGTTATTTTATCACAAAAAATAACCAACCAATCAACCAGAAAAACAAAACAGACAAAATACACATCTTAAGTAAAATGAAATTTTGTTTGAATTGTCTAGAAAATTGTTTTTATTCATTTAATACTGCCCATGCTGATGCAGAGTTGATTGATTATAAAATGGTTTTGAGTCAGTCCTGCAAGTACTTTCATCTAGGAAATGACTTCAAGTCAGTTATTTCCAAGATAGCATACAAAGTCTTATAATTTTCTAAATAAGAAATGCACAAATTCAAGCCCTTATAGTAATGTTTATAATGTACAAATATATTAAATGTTACTAGAATGTCAATGAAATATGAAACCTGTGAACTGAAATCAAAATAACATAAGTAGTACTAAACTTAAATTAGCATTGCAATGTTTTTTAACACTCACTGAATATTCCATGTAGCAAAACACATTTAACATTAGAAATTATATCCATAATATTTAATGAAAATAGTTTTTGTGTTTGAAACCTCATCTGTAAGTTTACAGCATTACAATCTGTTTTCTTTTTTCCTTCTAATTTACCTTCCAGAGAGAAGGTAAAATAATTGTAACAGTGGAAGTAAAAGAAAGAAAAAGGAATCAAATAATTGTTTTACAGAACAGTGAGCAATTTAAACTAACCCACAAAAAGTATATATTTTTGCCTAGTATTATTTAAAATTCTCCATTAAAAATATGTATATGTGTATATATATATATATATAGATAGATAGATATAGATATAGATATATAGATATATACTTATGTATGTAATTATATTAGTTTAGGTGTTGTATATAAAGCTTTCATATTGCTACATTTTCTACCTGGGAATTTAAAATGGCAGGTTTCCAAAGAGAACTATATTGGAGAGCAGAATTTTTTGATTCTGAAGAGACATTAACTGATTGCCTGAAAAAATACACGATAGATTGAATGCAACACCATGCCATGTATGACTTTTCTGAACTAAGTTTCTCCATTGTGGGTTGTGGCTCAAGACAGGGAAAGTGAAATCTGACCACTACTATTTAGACATCTGTCCAGATGTGTGGTAGGGGCTACAGGCATCACATTTTGATGTCATCTCAAAGTGCTCATGAGCATTATTTTATAAAACTCAATGTTGGTGCTCTATAGGTTGGCATTCAAGTTTTCATACAATATGGCTTGACCTTTATTTCCAGTTTTATATCCTTTTATTGAAGCCTTCATTCTTGCACATGTTTTCCTGTGCTTCCTTTCTAAACTTTGTACATTTGCTAATGCATTTACACTTCCAGAAATGTGAATATTCCTCCCGTTCACCTGTTGGAGGTAATCCTGCCCTCCTTCCGAGTTCAAATTAAAATGTAATTTTTCTATGCAATATCTTGTGATAATTGACCTCTGGAAAGAGTCAGTCTTAAAGTCCTCTGGCATTTTTTTTCCTTTACTTTAAGCTATCTTCACTTATAGCCTAGTGAAGTCATAAAATTTCTCCCAAATAGAATGTTAAGTCCTTAAAAGTAAAAAATATCATTTTAACTTTGGCCTGCCACACAAAACCTTGCTCATAGCAGATTCCCTTTCACCCTGACCTGACTTCTTTAGTATTCCTATCCTGACTTGGAGATGTTCTCAGTGCATCAGTTTGCTCTCACTAGGTAAGGCTGCAGTAACAATCTCCAAATTTTGTTGATTCATAGCAGGAGTATCTTTCTCTTTAATGGTATTTGTAGACTACAATGGATGCAGTGTCATGCATTGGTGTGGCCTTTCGTGTCTTCCTTCCAAAATCCAAGCTGAGGAAGCAGCTCCTGATGTTGACCTACCAATCTCATAACAGAGGTAAAAGAGCAAGAATGCCAGCAGAAGCGCACAATGGTTTGTAAAGCCTGTGCTTAGAGTCAGCAACTGTCTCTTCTGCTCATATTTCATTGGCCAAGGCAAGTCAACTGGCTTCTGATAATGAGGCAAGGAAGTAGAAACTGTCCACAGAGAGATACTGAAAGCTCACAGCAGTTTGTGGGGATGTATAAAGCTCTTAACTGAGAAGCGAGCAGCTGTATAGTCTTCTTCACTTAGAGTTTACAGTGCTATTCTTGTTCTCTGTTTGTTTTAGGACTTCTTCAATGTTGATCCTAATTTCTTCTCTAGTTCAATACTCATACTGGCTATCTTTATTAGCAGTTGGTATTTGAAACCATTTTTAAAATTCACACCCTGTATTTTCATCTGGTTATATTTCTGCTCTATGACCACAGATGAAGTTCCCTGTGTCTGGAACAACTCTTATTGTATACTAAACACTTTATCAGCAATTATTATGTAAACTACAGACAGTGCTCAATAAATATGTATCAAATAATTGTTTAATAATTAAATTATTTTTTAACCAGCGACATTAAATTTTAATCTGTATCCATTGCTATGGGACTCCAGAGTTCATCTTTACCACTGAGCACTAAGCTTAGAGCACCTACTTTTGGCATGCGTACCTCTGAAAGTGTTGAAGGTCCCCACTGTGAGATTCTAGTTGAACCAAAGTAAGAGAAAGAGTTTACCTCCACCACTGTTCTGGAAGGTTCTTTTCTACTAACAGAGCCTGAGAGAAAAACTTTGTCAGAACCTGGATCTTATAGTCAAGAGCTCTTTAAAAAAGTTTTCTGGACCAAGAGGTAAATTCTGTCCAGAATGACTTTCACAAATTCACACTGGTGAAGGAAAACTCAGAGTTAAGCTAAATTTCTACTAGAAATTAAATTAGGCAAATTTTTTGTTACTTGGATTTTCAGTAAACCTTTGTGTAATTTTAAAATTTTTATGAGTTGGGTTATAAGTGTAGTAGAAATAATCAGTACTCTTAGTAGTAAAGGAACATGTTTATTGGGTCCAAAGCTATTATTAGTTTCAGCTTTATGAGTTATAGGTTTGCATTTAACCTTTCTATAGTTGTTTTCCCTTAGCGATAGTTTCTAAACAAAACATTATGTAGTGTTGCATAAGATGGTGGTGTGTTGGCATGCAATTTTGCATAGTATCAACTTGTGTTCTTTCAAATATCATTTGCTGATGTTCTGTAAATTAATATATTACAGTTTAAAAGCAAATAAGATTCTTATCAAGAGCTAGTTATTAGAGATGCAATGGTGAGTAAAAACAGAAGTTCTGCAATAAACTTCCAGTATACTGAGGAAATCAACCATTAAAAATATGATCATAAAACAAATATAATAAGAAATTTTGATAAATTTTCTAAAGAAACAGTCCTGTGAAGGTGTATAATCAAGGAACCTCATGTAAGCTTGGCAGTCAGAGAAATTGCTCTGAGGGAGAGAGTCTCAAGCTAAGGTATAGAGGATGAACTGGAGTTAAGTAAGCAATATGTTAGGTAGAAGTGACAAAGGCATATCACTCTAGGCATTGGAAACAGTATGTGAAAAAATCCTGTGGCTGGTGCCTGTGTGGTGAGCTCTAGGGATTAAAAGGCCAGGATTACTGAAGAAAAGAATGTGAGTGGCAGAGAGTGTGACGTGAAGCTGGAAAGGTTATTCTCCCTGCACAGTCGGACTAGACCCTGCACTGAAGATCTTGCTCATTATTTTAGGTTCAGTAGGGAACTATTGAAGAATTTCAAGCAGGAGTATAATCAGGTCACATAGAAGATACTAAGTTTGCTTTAGCTTCAGGATAAAATATATGAGATATGGTGGGCTAAGTAAGTGGAGGCACATTGGTAAGGAAACTAATGTGGTAGTTTAGGTGGGATTAGAGCATATGGAGTGGGTATAGAGAGGAGTGAATAAATGAATTCAAGAGATTTTTATGGAAGATTCAAAGATAAGTCTTATACACCAGGTTTGCTTAATTAGATAAATGATAGTCTGATAAAGTGAAATATGGAACACTAAAAGAATTAGATTTTATTTTCTATTGAAGATTTTAAATTTGGTCTCAGAGATGTTGAGTTTGAGGTATTATTAAGACACCCAAAAGCATGAGATGAATAGGTTGCTTGATATAAGTATCTAGTCTCAGTGGAGGGATTTTGGCTCCAATATAAATTTGGAAGCCATTGACCTAGACCTTAAGGAGCTCCCATGTCTACATTAGAGAATGATGAATTTTCAAAGAAGTCTGAAACATGAGCTGGAGGGATAGGAGGCAAACCTGGAGAATGAGATTTCTTAAAAGGCAAATGAAAAGATCATTGGGAGAATTCAAGAAGGATGCTTAAGAGTATCAAATGCTGCCTAGAGATGAAGCGGTATTTGAATAAAAAATTTCTCTGGATTTTGCAACTTGAAATTCAGTTAATTTGATGAGAGTGGTTCGATTATGTGAACAGATTGGAGTGGAGTAAAGAGTGAATGGGACCTAAGGAAATAGACACTGAAATTAGATAACATGAGAGTGAGGAATAAAGTTAACAGTGACTGAAGGGGAATGTGGGAAAGGATTTGGTCTTATTCTCTTAAATGGTAAGAGTGTTGACATATTTATACTTGTGGGAATAATTAATTATTATAAAGAGGACAGAGAGAGGATACTTCATTAGAATAAGCCAGTCATTTCCAGAATGGGAAGTGTACAACTCAGAAAGTGAAAATATATTAGAAACTAGCATACGTATGTAATATATGTCTATATATATATGTAAATATTATATAAGTTTGGAATACATCTTCAAATTTATTTGTAACAGATGGCACACACAGCACAAAATTTTTATTATTTAGAGACTACATATATAAGGCTTCTGAGAAATCTGAAGGGAACAAAACTTCAAAACTATTAATGAGATTTTATACGTCAGTATAAGCCATCTAAAACAGTAAATTAATAAATACTCAACTATTTTATATCCTACTTTCTTTATTTCAAATTCTTCCCAAAATATGCAAGAAATAATCTTACTTGATTTTTCTCTTACTGACCAACTTTTATTTTACATCATAAAGGCTGATCTTACAATCAGAGACTCACTAAGAAAGTAGTTTTTGGTGGTGTCAAACTCATTTAAGTTTTAAGAACACTTTCTCATTAGGCTGAAAGTAAAGGGATACAAAAAAATATTTCATGCAAAATGATAACCTAAAGGGAGCAGGAGTGGATATACTTATGTCATATAAAATAGACTGAGATCATAAAACTTCTAAAAGAAACTATAGGGAAAAAGTTCCTTTACATTTATTGGATATGACATCAAAAGCACAAACAACAAAAGCAAAAATAAATAAGTGGGAGTATATCAAACTAAAAGTTTCCACATAGCAACAGAAATATCAACAAAATGAAAACACGGCCTACACAATGGGACAATATATTTGCAAACCATATATCTGATAAGGGATTAATACTTAAATATATAAGAAGCTCAATAATTCAATAGGAAAAAAGCAAACAATCCAATGTAAAAATGGGCAGAGGAACTAAATAGACATTTTTCTAAAGGAGATATGTAAATGAATAACAAGTACTTGGAAAGGTGTTTAATAGGAAAATACAAATTTAAACCACCATGAGATATTACCTCATACCTTTTGGAAGGGCTCCTATAAAAATGACAAGTGATAACGAATGTTGGTGAGAATGTGAAGAAAAGGGAATCCTTGCACACTGTTAGTGAGGTTATAAAGTGGTATAGCCATTCTGGAAAATGGTATAGAGGGTACTTAAGAAATTAAAAATGGAACTATCATGTGATCCAGAAATCTCTTTTCTGGGCATATATTTGAAAGAAATGAAATCACTCTCTTGACAAGACATCTGCTCCCCCATGTTCAGTGCAGCATTATTCACAATAACCAAAACATGGACTCAAACTAAGTGTCTATTGACAGATGCATGGATGAAGAAAATGTGCTATACATATATAATGAAATATTATTCAGCCATCAAAAAGAAAATCCTTCCATTTGTGACTGTCAATGAATCTTAGGGCATTATACTAAGTGAAATAAGACTGATGGAGAAGCCAAATATTGTATAATCTCATTTATTTGTAGAATCCAAAGATACTGAACTCATAAAATCAGAGAGTAAAATGGTGGTTGCCAGGGGCTGGAGGCTGGGCGAATGGGGAGATATTAGTCAAAGGGCACAAACTTCCAGTTATAAGATGAATGAATTCTAGGGATCTAATGTACAGTGTGATAACTACAGTTAACAATACTGTATTGTATACTTGAGAATTGCTGAGAGAGTAAATCTTAATAGTTCTTACCACATACACAAACACAATAGTTTTCACCACACACACAAGCACAAACACACACACACACAAAAGGTGACTACGCGATGTGGCGGATGTGCTAACTCACCTATCATTGTAACCATTTTGCATAGTATATGAACATCAGATCATCACATTGTACACCTTAAACTTCCACCGTGTTGTAAGGCAATTATACCTCTGTAAGGCTGTGGGAAAATAAAAAGAAATAAAAAGAAAACATCTTTGCTTTCTTCTTGCTAATAAAAAAGCAATTTAATAAGTGTTAGGAGCAAATGTTGATGTTCAACTTTCTGTAACATGAGGAAAGACATAATCTTTTTTTTAATTAAAATTTTTTTCTATAAATTTTTATTGCAACTTCAAATACTGGAGGCCTAAGCATGCACAAAACTAATTACTACAGAATAAAGCAATATCCTATGAGAAACAATATTTTTTTAATTATAAAACTTTTTTAGAGCAGTTTTAGGTCCACAGCAAGAGTGAGCAGAAAGTGCAGTCCCCATCCACTGCCTGTTCTCACACAGGTACCACCTCTCCCACTGCTATTTAACGTCCCGCCCCAGAGTGGTATATCTGTTACTATTGGTGAATACGCATTGACACGTCCGTATGACCCAAAGTCCGTCATTTACATTTGGCTTCACTCTTAGTATTATACATTCTATGGGTCTAGACAAAGGTATAATGGCATGTATCCACCATTGTAGTTTCATCTCAAATAGGTTTATTGCCCTAAAAATCCTCTGAACCCCTGGCAATCAATGATCTTTACAATGTCTCCATAGTTTTGCCTTTTCCAAAATATCATATAGTTGGAATCATACAGTATGTGACCTTTTCAGATTGGCTTATTTCACTTAGTAATATGAATTTAATTTTTTCCAGTGTCAAAGAAAAGCAGAACTGGACAGTAGTTAAACTGGTAAAATCATATTTTACCAAAGAACTATGGCAATAGGGGAAAAGAAACCTTAGTATAGAACTAGGCCAGTTCTGAATTCAACATGGACAAATGGAGATTTATAGCAAAGAAATGGGATGGGGATCTGTGGATAGAAAATTAGTAAAAGGAAATATCAGGGGCAAAAGACTGTTTTTGGCTCAACAATCTTGACAGAATTTTTCCCGATGGCAAGCTATAGAAATTGAGGGTGGGGGAATTTCGCTAAACTGACTTAAAAAGGTTCTTGCTAACATTAATAGATGTAAAGACAAACACAGAAGTCTAAATGCTGATGTCTAGTTGGGAAGAAAGTTCAGAGGAGCCTGACTAAAGTTTGTTTAAGGGAGGAGTCTTCGTCACATGTTGTTTCATGGCTTCATACCTTCTTTTTTTTCAGCATTGAATAATACTCCACTGTCAGGATAGACCACTGTTTATCCATTCATTCACCTACTGAGGACGTCTTGGTTGCTTTCAGTGTTTGACTGTTGTGAATATACTGCTGTAAACGTTGTGGTCAGGTTATTTTGTAGACATAACTTTTCAATTCATTTGGTTTAATGCCAAGGATCATACATAATTGCTGGATTGTATGGTAAGACTATGTTTAGTTTTGTAAGAGACTGTCTTCTAAATGGCTATACCATTTTGCTTTCCCATGAACAATAAATATGAATTTCTGTTTCTTCTGGCCATTCTAACAGGTGTGTAGTGGTATCTTATTGTTTTAATTTGTATTTCCCTGATGACATGTGATATTGGACATCTTTCATATTCTTCCTTGCCATCTGTATATCTTCTTTGGAGAGATGTCTGTTTAGATATTTTGCCCAATTTTTAATTGGGTTGTTCATATTTTTCTTATTGAGTTCTGAGTGTCCTTTGTCAGATGTGTCTTTTGAAGATATTTTCTCCATGTAGTTTATCTTTTTACTCTCTTGACATTGTCTTTCTCAGAACAGGTTTCAGATTTTAATGAAGTACAGCTTATTAATAATTTTCTTCATGGATTGTGCACTCTGTGTTATATCTAAAAAGTTATCACCATACCCAAAGTCATCTAGGCTTTCTCCTATGGTCTAGATATTTTATAGTTTTGCATTTTACATTTAGATCTATGCTTGTTTTTGAGTTAAATTTTCATAAATGATGTAAAGTCCATGTCAAGATTCATTTTCTTTTACATGTGGATGTCTAGTTGTTCCAGCACCATTGGTTGAAAACACTATCTTTTGTCAAAGATCAGTTGGCTATATTTATATGAGTCTATTTCTAGATTCTCTTTTCTGTTCCACTGATCTATTTGACTATTTCTTTCACCAGTACCCTACTCTCTTGATTACTGTAGCTTTATAGTAAATCTTAAAGTTGAGTAGTGTCAGTTCTCTGGCTTGTTCTTTCCCTTCATTGTATTGGCTATTCTGGGTCTTTTGCTTCTCCATATGAACTTAGTATCACTTTATCAATATCCATAAAATAACTTGCTAGGATTTTGATTGGGATTGCATGGAATCTATATCCAGTTAGGAAGAACTGACATCTTGATAATATTGAATCTTTACATCTATGAATGTGGAATATCTCTCCATTTATTTATTTATTTATTTATTTATTTATTTATTTATTTATTCTTTCATTAGAATATTATGATTGCCCCATTTAGATATTATACATATTTTATTAAATTTATACTTAAGTATTTTATTTGTTTTGGTCACTAATATAAATGATAATGTGTTTTTTCAAATTTCATTTGTTCATTGTATTTGATTATAATTGACCTTGTATCCTGTATATTAACCTTGTATCCTACAGCCTTCTACAATCACTTATTAGTTCCAAAAATTTTTTTGCTGATTCTTTCAGACTTTCTACTTATGTGATCATGTCATTCGCAAACAAAGACAGTTTTATTTATCCCTTCCCAATCTGTATATCTTTTATTTTCTTTTCTTATTTCATTAGCTAGGACTTTCAGTATGATGTTGAAAAACAATCATGATAGGGCACATCCTTGCCTTTTTCCTGATTTTAATAGAAAAGCTTCAAGTTTCTCACCATTAAATTATATTAGCTGTTGTGTATTTTTTATTTGTAGATATTCTTTGTCAAGTTGACTAAGTTTCTCTCTTTTCTAGTTTGCTAGAGGCATCATTTATTTTTAAATGTCCTCTGAGACACTTTTAACTTTTTTATTGTTGTCTCTTAATTCTTCTTTTGCAGTGGGCATATTTCTTTTGACTTCTCTAGTACAACACCAACTCTATGAAAAGAAGAAGGGCCTGGATGTGAACATCCTGCCTAGTACTTCCTCTTCAAGAGCAATACTATTTAAGAATAAAACCTGATAGAAAGAAAATGCTGAACATAAACATCACCCTGAAATTTCTTAAATACCATCTATCTCTTTTCTTTTTTCTTCTGTGTCTTTTCCCTTGCCTAGCCTTTATCAAATAATTTTCACATTCTAAAGAAGTGAGTCTTTCTTAATGAAAATTTTAGATCTAATCTAGACTCTTAACTTTTTTTTGTTTGGTATAATTTTGGGTGAGTTTTTCAACTTCAAATTAATATGATTTTTAAAGACTAATGGTATACTATGTTCCAAACACACAGACACAGTCCACTTTGAATCATGTTCTATGATAGATATACAAAGAAAACATATGTAATTTATCTTATCAAATAATATTTTGATTTTAATAATGCTGATAATGTTAATAATTAAAGTTTATATTTTCTTTGTAGAACACACATAATTTCTACAAGAGTGCTTCTTTTACTTGTAATAGAAACAGTATAATAAAATTTGCAAATATATGATTAGCTAGCAAGTGTCATTTTATAGATAATTTATCGCCAGCTATTTTTTTCCTTGATATTTATATTTCAAACAGCATTTGCAGGGAAAATAAAGAAGATACTTTATTGTCATTTTAATCAACTGTAGAGGGTGATGAGAGAGATCTCCTCTGCTAAATAATGAAAGAGTTAGGACTCTCTGATGAAGAAATATGAAATGCAAAACAAGTGGTTTTATATGTGTACTTAGAGATTTACAGGAAGAAAACATGTGTAGGTGATGGCTAAACTGAATAACTTGCATTGATTAATCATAAGTTAGGACCTGTTTAAATGCTCTTGGGAGAAACACAGCCCATTAAGTTTGCCAAGTTGCAAACACCGAGCGATAGTCTTCTTGGCAGTGGGCTCCATAGAATAAAATATAAATGTGGTCCTGCAGCATTCTATGCATGACAAGTTGAATTTAGAGTATTGTTAATAACACAAATATAATGCTTATAGATTCAAGAATCTATAAATCTATAAATCTCTGAGATCATTCTTTCCAGACATCAGAAAGTTTCATCTTACTTTCTCAGATGAAAACTGAAGTGTTAATTAAATAAGTAACCCACTACATGCACTTAGGATTTAGGTTCTATTAATGAAGGAATCTGATGAGATCCACTCTGTCCTGTAAGAAATTCCCATAAGATTTTCAAAAAGGAAGAAAATATTTCAGTGTACCCAAAAACAAAATTGGGAAGTTTTTCCATGCATCTTTTCTCTTCATCACAATATTGATAGATTTGTCTGCACTAAACAGATTCTTTGTGCTTGTGTGGTTGTGGGTATCTCCTGGAGCAGACTGATGATCTCAAAATTCAATTATATGTCTGGCATTCAGTTGACTTGGCAATAAATATAGCAAGCAGTTTATATGAGTAGAATTATGTATGCCCCTTCTAAATAATAAAAGATCTGAGTTAGTTTTCTGTTAAAATTAACTATGTCAGTTTTAAGTATGTCAAAGGACATTGCTTATATACTATAATTCTTGATATCTTCTCTTATTTTGGAACTAGAAAAGAATGATCATGCTAGACTTTTTTAACTCCTAATTTAAAAAAATGTTAAAAACATTATTTAATCCATTATTATGTAGATTTAAGCTTTAGCCATTTACAAAGAATGAGGAATGATAAGATGTATAAAGAGACTTTAGCCATTATCTAGATCTGTGCTGTCCAAAATAGTAGCCACTACCACCTATGATTGTCAAGGACTTGACATGTGACTAACCTAAAGTAAAACATTCTATAAGGGTAAAATACATATCATATATCAATTATTTGGCATAAAAATATAGTTAAACTATCAATAATAATTATATTGATTGTATGTTGACATGCTAATATTTTAGATATACTGGGTTAAATAAATTATATTATTAAAAATTAATTTTACCTGTTCCCTTTTCCTTTTTCAATGTTGACTCTAGAAAATGTAAATTTACATATGTGGCTCACATTACATTTCTATCAGTAATTACTATTCTAGATCAACCTTCTCATTTCAAGGTTAGGAAATCAACTACTAATTGACTAGATCTCCTAAATCTAGTTCAGTGACATTCTCACTATACTGCATTTATGTGGGGTTCAATATGTTTGATCTACATTGTTATTTGATTTTTATGGCAACCTAGTGAGAAATATGGATTAGGAATTATAATCTCCAGTTTACATAGTAGGCACAGAAGTTAAGTGAATTGGCGAAGGTAGTATACCTAATAAATGGAAGACATGGGTCAGTACCTAACCTTTCATTACTCCTAGAACACGTAGTTTATAACTACTGGTCATTAGGAGTGCAAGAATCACTGTAGGTGCAACAGTTAGTTTTTTTTTTTCCTTACAGTGCAGCGTGTCATAGGTAGGAAATTAGTAAAAGAGCATTTAGCAATATTTTAAAGTCTCTATTTTTTTTATAGTTACTGTCAGTCATTTTTTTATACATTACAAAATCTAGGAGAGATGGAAAAATGCAATATATCCAGATTTCAAAAACTTCTTGATAAAATTTCCAAAATATGTTTGATCATAACATGGTAAAATATGAATTATTTGATTAAAAATCTGAACGTCTAGGCTCCCTTTAAAACTCTGAGCGTCTGCTAATAGTGGGCTAGCATAATTATATGAGTAATTACCTGGAACAGAGTGACAGCTGCCCTCTACATGCATTCTAGTTTGTCATCCTGACTACTCTCTATTCTGTGAGAAGAATTCTGCCTCATTATTTGCCTGATCCTATAGATGTTTGGGTTTGCGGTGCCCAGATTTAATGTTTTCAAAGGTACTTTCTATCTCCCAGTTCCTATCCATCTATGATCTTGCAATTATTTGATTGGTTTCTAAGTTTCATAATTGAAAGCTATTCAGCAACTAGTTAGATAATACTATTGCATTTTTCTACATCATTCATATAACCTCATGTGCTTCCTCTAGCTTCAGATTTATTTATGTGTTTGCTGAATGCATCACACTTACAACATTTTCATGTTTATTAACACTATTTATACTCTTCCTCTGACACCATGTTTCAATATATTTCATTCTATTGAACAATACGTAACTCCCTATTGGCCATTTTATAAAAGTGATGTGTATAAGCCTGGCTTCCAAGGTTCTGCATGAATAGTCTCCCACTCACTGTTCTTCTTAACTTTATCATTATACTCTAACACAAAGGTTCGCCTCTAACAGTATATCTCCTTTCTGTCACTTCCAATTGAGCTGTGGTATAGTGCTGTAGTTCTGAACACTGGTCACTGCCCTTCTCACTACATGTGAAATTCTTATCCAAATACATACAGATTTCTCTGTCTTTATTCAAGATGTGCTGAATCAAAATGATCAAAGATGTCTTATGCAGAGCGTATGCTTACTATTTACACTGAAACCAAAACAGCTACATTTGAAACTTGGCTTCTATCTTTATTAACTGTGTGACCTGAACCTTTCAATGTCCCACTTACTTAATCTGTAATCAGTAATAATAGTGTCTACCTTAAAGAGTTTTAAAGTGGATTAATTGACGTAATATTTGTAGAGTGTTTATAATACTTTTGAGCATAGTAAACACTATGTAACTCTGCATTAAATGTTTGTTAATGTGATAAATCAGCGGTGCCTCCATATGGTTTTGACACAAACAAGGTTTAGGAGCCAATAGGATGGAAAGAAAAAGGCACTGAAATGTTTGGCCCATTTCTCTCACTGAAGATTGGTCCTATCTTCTACTGCCAGTTATTCTCAACAGAGATAGTTCTGTCCCCAGAGGATTCTTTGGAAAATATGTAGAGACACCTTCAGTTGTCACATGATTGGACAGGATAGTGAACAGGAAGATATTAGACGTCCTTCAGAGTGAAAACAATCTTACACCACAAAGAATTTTTTCAAATCCACACCAAGTTTGAATAGCCACTGGTTCTTCATGTAAATAAAAAGCCTGGTTTTAATTATTTGAGACCAGAAGTCGCTCATCTCTTTAGAAAAATCACACTTCTGATAGCCACACGTCTCCTGATTTTCAAGTCATGAACCTATTTGTTGTTGTCACCTATAGGACCAACATCTGACTCTACCTCTTGTTGTCTGCTAGTGTGCATGTGCCTTATCAGTTATATTTTGGCATATATATTGTTTGATTATAAATTAATTTTGCTTTGTTCTTTAAGTTGCAGATAAGGCATTATATTAATTCCTTTGAAACTGTGTGTAAGATTTATCATCTATTAATTTCATTTCAGGATAGTAAAGAGTTATAAAATATTTGTTATAAAAGGAGGCATGATGTTTGCTGGGCTTGAGACTCTGATCTAGAAGAAATCTCTTAATCAATCTTGATTAGTACTAAACAACATTGCAATCCTTCAGAATTCATATAAAGGTTATGCTAAATTTATACAGGCTTATCTCAGGCTATTTTGGGTTATTTTAGATGCTGTTAATGAGAATGTATATTCTGTCTCACCAAGTAGATTTTACATCTCTAAGGAAAGAAAATGTTGCCTTGATTCCTTTTGTATCTTTTCACAACAGGCATTCAATAAGTGGTGTTGACAGCCCGACTCAAGTTTAAAGAGAAGCAGGAAATTCAGAGTAGAGTCAGAAGTTTAAAGTGAATTGAAAAAAAAGAGTGCTTGAAAAATGTTAGTTTGCCAGAAGAAAACTAGCAAAGGTAAAGGAAACAGAAACACAGAATGACTTCAGGGCAATACTGGGAAATGTGAAGTTAAGGCAACAGGAAAATTCAGCTGTTAAACATATCTGCAGGTGTGCCCTATGTTAGGAAAACCCAATAAAAGCACTGAAAATTAAAAACAACAGATAAATTAGAGGTTTCCTTGTGGGTGGGGGGAGCGCGGGGAGGAGGGAGAACACCAATCACACAGGAATTATGATTGGTCATCTGCTATGTTTTGACAACTTTGCATTAACAAGTGTAGATTCTTTTACTAGCTTAAAGTATTTACTTGAAATGGACTTAGCTACATTCATAGCATTCAGTACATTTTATTCAAGCTTTTTGGTAGTACATGATTTCAAAAATTAAATAGACCACATTGTTAAAGAAAGCTAGATAATGATTTTATTGGTGGGCCTGATAATCAAGACATAGCAAATTACTGTTGGTAAATAGATACCATCATTAATGCTGTGATTTCATCTCAAACAGGTATTCAGGCAAACACACAAACAAAAAGAGAATACATACTGTAGTTTGTTTCAGCTGAAAGCAGATGAGGAGCTATATGGCATAAGTTAGAATGGAATATTTACTTTGCTGATTGACAATGAATATAACTTGAAAGTAACCTGACTACATGAATCATGATGATAAAGAGGTGAATATGGATGTGATAAGATGTGATAAAAAGGCCCCTGCTTGTTTCCTAACATCAAGTTAGAAATTCTTCAAATGATCTATGGATCACACACCCAGACACACTCACAGATATATACACATGCATATATCAATTTTAAGTATACTCACATAGCAATAATGATTTTTAAAATGAAGCAGGAAAAAAATGTAGGATATAAAAGTTAATTTTCAGTTCAATATGGCTTCCTAAATATATTATTTACTTCTCCTATCATCCCAAATCTAACAGAAACATATAAAATGGAAAATGAGATACATAGGAATTTGGAAAGTTGGGCAAGAGATATCAAAAAACAGAACAGCAATGCATTTTTTTAAAGAAATAGAACATGCACTTTTAGGTTGACAATAAAACGCATGATTGTTGAAAAGTACAAATATGGGAAAGAGGTGCTCCATAAACTATATTTTTCTAGAGGTAGTAAGTTTTAAAGAAAGAGGCCATGTGAGTTCTGCTTGGTAATTATTTAAAGGGCTATGACATAGTTGTGCCAATTGTATCAATCAGGTTCTTAAGTGTTAGCAAAAAATGCCTACTCTAAATGAGGCAGATAAGGGCTTGGGTAGGCTCACAGAATTGCAGGAAGGCTGAAGAATTGGGCTGGAGGCTGGGCTGCCAAGAGCAGCAACCAAATCCAAGCCACAGAAGAGACCTTATTATAAAATTTTGGTTACCTCATTCAGGTAGCATTACCGGGATTTGCCATTGAACTACTTCTGTTCCAAGATACTAGGGCACAGGTGTTCCCAGGATCATCAGATCTGGCACAGATGCATTCAGATTGGCAGAGCTTAGGTGAAATAAGTAGAATAGTGGATCACTAGAGCTTCAGATTTCTGGAGGGAGGCATTCTGTGCCTTGGCAAGACTCCTAAGACGGAAATTTTTAACACAGAAAGGGTTCGAGACAGTGGGTGAGACAAAACAAATTACAGATATTCATTCATTAATCTTCTCACCCTTTCCTAATTTTGGCTTCAGGGTGGGGTGGAGGACATAAATAAGGCATTCTAATTTAGAAATTCTCACAAAAGATTATGAGAGTTATAGGGTTGGTATGGAGAAAGATTCCAGATAACTTATGTTTACCATAAAGTGTAAGAGCCCCGCTTCCCCAGCAGACAAAATATTCTCACGCACTTACAAAATGCTAACCCAGCCACAAGTCCTGACTTGTGCTTCACTGAACAGCCTCTGGAGAGAAGACTCTTAAATCAGAACATTTTTTCTCTTTTTTGTTTTATTTCAATGTTTCCTAGATATTAATCTAAAAATAGGAACATTCAGCAAGAGTTACTAGACATGTAAGAAAACCCAAGAGAAAGATAGGAAATTCAACAAAATTAAGAAATCACAAAAACATTTAATATAGGTTGAGGAGAAAATTTAAAAATGCTTATCAGTATCCTCTGGGAGAGAATAAAATAATAGACCTCAATGAAAAAGCAAATTTGAAGTCTTGGGAATTAAAAAACATAACAACTAAATTAAAAAGTAAACATGGTTAGATAGGAGAAAGGATGCAGCTGAAACTGAATTAATGAATTGGAAGATTTATCCAAGTAGTTCTTTTTATAAACTTTATTAAGTAATAATTGCCAGATATAATTGTGTATAGTTAAAATATATAAAGTGATGGTTTGATATACATGTACATTGTAGAATGATTACCAAGATCAGGATAATTAATGCATCTATCACCTCACATAGTTATTTTTTGTGTGTGTGGTGAGAATGCTTAAGATTTACTTTCAGCAACTTTCAAGGATACAATATTGTATTATTAACTATAGTCACCATGCTGTACATTAGATACTCAGAATTTAAACTTCTGACAACTGAAAATCTGTACCCTTTGACCTACATTGCCCCATTGTTCCCATCTCTATGCGATTCTTATAGAATGTGGCAAAAAGGATGAAAATGTATTAATGTGAGAGAAAAATAGAGATAGGATCTAACCAGGAAGTCTGTATCACTTAGAATTGACCTTAATTGCAAGTAAGAGAACAGAAATAATTGTGATTTTTAAAAAGTAAACTTTTTATTGGTCACATAAAAGTCCATAAGGAGGTCATCCAGAGATTTGCGCTTTCGGTCAGTGGTCCCCAACCTTTCTGGCACGAGGAACTGGAGCTCCTATGAAAAGCTAATGCCTGATGATCTGATGTGGAGCTGGTGACACTAGTGCTGGGAAGTGGCTGCAAATATGATAAAAATATTTATAAAAAATTTTTTTTTATAAAAAAATATTTATTAAAAAAAGATGAAGCTTCACTTTTTTATAAAAAAATATTTATTAAAAAAAGATGAAGCTCCCTCACCCACCGCTCACCTCCTGCTGTGCGGCCTAGTTCCTAACAGGCCACAACTAGTAACAGTCCACAGCCTGGGGGGTTGGGGACCTTTGCTTTAGGTTCCCAGGCTTTTATCCAGTTTGGAATATTGACCATGATACTCGCCTTTTAGGCAATTAGATGGAAGAAGTGACAAAGAAGACAAGTGCCAAAGAGTGAATGGTATCCGTTTTACAAGAAGGTGCCAAAAAGTTGCTGCAGGATGCTTCCACTCCCAACTCACCGGCCAGAACCCCAGAATTTAGTTGCATGTCATGTCTAGCTGCAAGCAAGTGTGGGAAATAGAGTTTTCAGCCAGTTGGGGAGGAGAGGAGAAATTAAATATGCTAAATGTTTACCTTATTCAGAGAATAGCTGTAGATACTTATTAATTTTCAAAATTCATAGGAAAGTATGTATAAATACATTTTAAAAATCTTAAATATAATACTAATAGAAAAAGAAATGTGACACTCTGAAACATTAAAGAATAAAAAAATTAATCTGGCAAACAGAAATAGAAAAGAAAAAAATAGAAGCGGAAACATGAAAAACATAAAAGAAAAAAATGTACACTTGCATTCATGGGATGCAGCCAGCTTGATCTTGATGCATTTTGCTTTTAATGTAAAATTTGATTTGCTAATATTTTATTTTAGATATTTTATTCATGTTTATCATAGATTAATAAACAGTATATATAGTTCAGGAACAGATATTTAGGTATACGAAAATTTAGTGGCACATATAAAAGTGGTATTTTAGATGGTATAAGAACAATATTTATACTTTGTAAAGAAAAAGTTAGGTCTTACCCTCATTTCTATATACAAAAAAAATTCACATAGATTATATGTTAATGAAAAAACTATAAACTATCAGGAGAATAATAGATCTTAAAAAATATATTGGTATATAGAAATTTTCCAAACCCAGAGGCATACAATTAAATCTGAATAGAATTTACTACATAAAAATTGGAAAATTCTCTAATATGAAAAGCTCCATTAAAAAAGCATGAAAGACAAGTAAAAACCAGCAAAATGATATGTAAGATTTATAATAGACAAAGGTTTATAAATAAAGAAAAAAAATTTATAAATTCTTTTTTTAAAAGCTAATTCAATAGAAAAATGAGAAAGATATAAATAGGCTATTTGAAAAGAAATATGAATGGTTAATAAGCATCAAAAGTATGCAATTTTATTCTGAGCACTTCAAATGAAAGCAGCAATGCAGTATATTTTTCATTCATATATATTATGAGTACAAATGATAAAAATCAACAATATACATGAGTTTGTTTGTTTTTATTCATTTGTTGCTTTCTGTTTTATATCCCACACATGGATGAAATCATGATTTTTGTCCTTTTCTGTCTGACTTATTTTGCTCAGCATGATACTCTCAAGTATCACATGTTATCACAGGTTGCAATATTTCATCATTTTTTATGGGTGAGTAGTTGTACATATGTACCACATCTTCTTTAATAATCAGTTGAAAGACACTTAGGTTGTTTCCATGTCTTTGATATTGTAAATAATGCTTCAGTGAACATAGCAATATATAAATGATGCATAATAAAATTAGACACCTGAAACATATAATGTCATTAGCCAATGTTACCCCAATTTAAAAAAAAAAATTAAAGGTTGGAGAAAATTTGAGAAATAGGCTTGTTCAAAAAATTTTGGTCTGTGTGGTACATGTCGAGAAAATAAACAAAATTTAAAATGCTTGTTAAAAACAGGACAATAGCCCCATAAAAGACTTGCTTATGCTAAGGCCCATGTCACCAAGTTGGGACTTAATAATTACAGTTTTGGCTCTACTCCAAATGGAAACTTAAACTAGTCAATCAGGAATCAACTTATCACTAATTAGGTAATCTGCCTGATATATCCTTGTTGTCCCCTAGAGAAAGTAACCTTGCAATAACCAACCCCATTTTTGCCTAGTATATCTTCTTTGTTCCCACTCCCTTCTGCCTATGAAATATAAAAGTCTTTCATTTTGTAGAGCTCCTCAGGGCTCCTTTCTATCTGCTAGATTGGATGCAGCCCAATTTAAATAGATTTTTGCTCATATAAACTCTGTCTCAGTTCTAACATTTCTGATGTCAGAAGAGAGAACTGAAAGAGACTCCCATTGGTCCCCAAGAGCAATGAGCTACCAGGCCAGGGTGCCTGTTGAGCCTGTTGAAACTTGCTGCTTTCTCCCTGTCTCTGGAGCTGGTGGGTTAACAGTCCCTCTCAGATCTTACCTCTGTAGCTTTTGTATTATGAGCTTTCGGACATTATTTAAATTTTTTTTTTTTCCCAGACTGGAAACCACCAGAGTCAAGCTGGGTTGGACTTAAAAAACAGACAAAGTTGGGAGTTGAGCTGAGTCTTACTTGGAAATTGGATTGGGTCCAGTGTGAGGCCTCAAGTGAATAAATTTTTTTTTTTTTTTTTTGTTTTTTTTTTTAAGGCTGAACAGATTTTGAATCACAGTGGCCATGGTATAAAACTTTTAACATAGATAAGCTTATCCATTTATGAAGTGTCCTAGAGAAAAAGGGGTCTCAGCCAAGTACTCACTATAAAGGGTAGAGAAAAATTATTTTCCTCCTCTACAGTTTCCAGAATGAAATCTTTTGGGACATCCCATTCATGCTGGATTCTGAAGATGAGATCCCGAAAAACTGGCAGAAGGTAAAAGGGTGAGTTTTTTATTAAAGTCAGATCTCTACCTCTGGTGCCTGGTTGAGAGAGGAAGGTAAAATTTCACACTGTCCCTTCTTCCTAAATTCAAATTATCAGGCAGAGAACATTGCAAGAATTAGAACTTTGAATTGTGACTCATGAATTTGCTTTCAGGTACTAACTGGTTGTCGATCCTTTCTCTCACAGGGATAGCTGTTGCCTTCTTGTTTGTCTCATTTTGTGTCCTGAGAACTTGGCTTGTCAACCATGATTTTGGAGGTCCCCAAAATATGGCTGAACAGAAATGTGGGTTGCACTACATTTTCAGCTAGGGTCCTACTGACTGTTGCCAGTTCTCAGGGAAATTGTCTGTCTTTCTTTCTTTTGAAACAATCTTAGGGATTGTTTCTGTATTTTAGGAGGGTATTCTAGTATCTTTCGTAGCCTTTTTGTGGGGATGCCTCTTGAATCTAAGGGGTTATTTACAGGAATATTTACTGCTTATCTCCTCTGAAATCTGATAAAATATTTGAAAGAATTTTTTTTTTTTTTTTAAGTAGCTCTATGGTCAGAAGTTGGCCAAAGTGGATGCTGATATTCAGAGCTTTATAGAACTTTTTCTTTAGTCCTTCCCTAAGCTAAAATGAAACTGTATACCCAGAGGAAAAGAAAAACATTCTGAAGACTTTGTGGAAACATTTACTAAAACTTCCTAAAGACACATAGCTCTAAATCTAGAACATGGAACCCTTGATACCCATCTTATTTGATGATCTTCTTCTTGATATAAAGAAGAAATTGAGGGTAGTGCAGTCGGATGGATGATTCAGCCTCTTGGTATCATTTAGGTTGCAACCTGATTTTTTGAGAAATTAAAAACAATAGTCTTACAAATGGAGTCTTCACAACGACAGACATGCAGCTCTAGAAGTAATTCAAAGCCTACCTTCTCTTGTTTCCAATCCTCGAAACTTCTCTCTTTATCTGAAAATGAGGTAATTTAAAAAATGTTTATTCTTACACTGAAAATTAACATTCTGTTTAGAGGAAAGAAAATCAAGTATGTTGGATTTAAAAAGATTTTTGAAAAAAAATTCAAGGTATGAACACAGAGGATCCGGAATAGTTATGTTAAGAAAAAGGAGGGAGGTAATTTAGAACTATATTAGGAAATTGTTGAATTCATCTTCAAAAGACAGGGAAATAGCAAAAAAACCAAAAATCAAAGAAAGATAAAGTGCTAATCTTTCTAAATGAAATTAGTCAATTTATTCAACAACTTCCTCAATCTTAGAAATTTCAATGTTATTTATTTTTCCAGTCTCAAAAGTCTTTATATCAATGATTAAGTTGTCATACACATATCCTCTGTTTTGAAAACTGATTTGTTCCCATGAAAATGATATTTATGGAACATTCTGAGCATAACATGAATTTTGCATCTGCTTACGCATGATTTTATTTGTGAGAAATACTAAAGGAATAAAAAAACTACCCAGCTGTTTCAGGTAGAAACAGACAAAATGTGTGTGTGCATACACACGTTAATCCCCCATCCACCTTTCCACAGTAATTTAGAAGCTGCAGTGTCTCTGTTGCCCAGTCACACAAACCACCTTCAGGTCTTTTTTCATCTGTTATTGATCTGTTATTGTACTTTTAAATAGAAATTTAACATGTGTAAAACTTTTCTGGTCACATTCATTAGGTTCCCATCTTATTTTTTCTTCAGTGTTTCACTGATGAAGCTTTTGAGTGTTGTGGCCCTAGCATCACTTTTTTTTTTTGGCATAACTCTTAAGATTTTTATTGCACAATTTTGCAGAACACATGATTTTTAGGAACATGTTTCATTATTGTAGAATCAACTGTATTATTTTATTAGTTAAGATCATCATGTCTCCTTCTCTAGCTCTAGAACCACTTCACCATAACATCTTGACTGAGATGCTTATCATAAATATATTGAAGCCTTTGGCATTTCATTACTATCGAGTTTGGCTACCAAGTCATCCTGTTGGATGTTCTCTTATTTGTTTAAATTCTAGATTCTTTGTGCGTTTTCCATTGTTTCAATTAAGAGTTCATTTGGCAGCCAGTAGACTCAGCCATTTGGAAAGTACTTACATTTTGAGGGTATATGTTGTGAATATTTGTAAAACTTTATGTTTAGAGCAGTACGGTCTTGCTTCTTGATTTCTAATAAAAATGACTGGGAAACTGCCTCACCAGTGCTCATATGAATAGAGCCCAACATTACTCAGAGCAAACAGATGCCAGTGGTGAGATTCAAAAATTCACAATTTAATAGACTCTTAATTAGAATTTAGTCAAAGTATTCACCACTGCCCATTTAATGTGAAATTCTGTTGTCATAGAAGCTATTGAATATCTTTAGCTACATTTTTTCCCCCTTAAATCAAGCTGGTGATATTCTTAATAGATAATTTTAAAATAAGCATTTCTATTTAGATATTTTCAATAATTATTTTAACAATAATGCTTGAGTTTAGACATGTGGGGGATAATGATAGCTTATTATTTCCTAGGCACTGTCACAGAATTATTAAAAAATCTTGTTAGGTGGGTACCAAGATCCCCTCCATTTACATATGGGAAGCCCCAAGACACCTTACTTTGCCTATGTTTACCTAACTAGTGATGAAGCCTGAAATTTGAACCCAGGTTTTCAGACCCCTGAGTGTGTGTGCTTAATCATTACTGTACGCCTTTGACTTGGAGGAATTGAATATGTTATTTTCTGTATTAGGAGAGACAGCTTACTTTGTGGTATTACTGTATCTATCATAGTGGTCACTTGATCTAGCTCTTAGACCTCTGACCAACAAATTTTAAGTGACT
Organism: Pteropus medius; assembly: GCF_902729225.1. Classification (NCBI taxonomy): domain Eukaryota; kingdom Metazoa; phylum Chordata; class Mammalia; order Chiroptera; family Pteropodidae; genus Pteropus; species Pteropus medius. Next base: position 43,695,890 of record NW_024349800.1, read on the forward strand.
GCAATGATAAGCGTTAGTCCAGGGATCCATCTACCATTATCCTCTCATTTCATTAACTAGGGCCTAGGCTAGACGTAAGTCACTCTATACTCAAGAACTGCGTCTTGGTTATATCTTTACTCACCTTTGTCTAATTATATTTTATCTCCGTGGAGATGGGGGCATAATGGCCTAGATTTGTCTTTTAACTCTAACATTCTCAAGATTTTACAACCCAAATTCTTTTATTTACCCTTACAATGTTCTCTGCTTTCTCTTTTTTATTCTTTTATTGTTCATTTCTGCACTGTCTTATGTTCTACTTTAAATGTTTTGTTTAAAACTTATAAATCTGGAATATTCTTTTCTCTTTTTGAGATTGTATCATATTGAATATTAAATATATGGGCCAGAACTTGAATTTTCCAATTATTTCTCACCTACAGAGTTTAACTGTAGTTGAATTAGATATTCCATAAGACCAGTTACTATAGTAAAGAGATCACTGATGTTTGTGGGAATAGAGACTAAAGAGTTTGATCTTGGAACAACAACATATTTGTTACATGGGCCATTAACTAATGGTGAGGACTTGAATGAGTTCATTATTTCTTTTCATCTCAGTTGTCTCTCTATAAAAATAAGAATTGGACTAATTGTCTGTATTATTCTTTTTAAATTTAACATTGATGTGGAAGTGACTTCTCTGTCATCTTATTCAGTGTAGTGTGGTATAATTTTGTTAATAGAGAAGACTTTTTTATTAATTCAATGCTGACTCATTTTTTTTTTCCTGTCTACATGTAAGAACCCTTGAGCCATTAAGAATATTTTAATTTTATTTGTCCCTAAGGTCATATTTTATTTAAAATTAATTTGGCCTTTGGCTTAGTTCTAATTGATTAAAATCACTCTTTTTTTTCCCTCTCTTGTTATTTTAAATAACTGTTCCTATGGGTAGTTAAGTGGTATTTCTATATTTCATTCAAAACATTGGTTAGGATTAGAGCATGTCAGTTCTTCAGCTGAACTCCATGGACTGGAAAAAAAAGGGGGGTGGCTCTTTTAGGATGATCTGTCTTTTGGCAGATACAAAAACATGTAATATATTGGTCTTGCTCTTAGTTTTCACCAACACTTCAAAAGCTGTGAAATCAGAGGCCAGAAACAAGATTTTCCACAGTCCTTTGAAAAACTTCAATAAATTTCACTTAATTATATGTTGCCATAGTTTCTCACAGTTCATAAAATGAAACTCTTGTTTTTTAACTTAAACAATTCAATTTATAACTAAAACAGTTAAGGGCACTGTGAGGTAAATTCTAATAAAATTATTTGATCTCTAGAAAATGGAAATGAGCATTTAAAATATATATTACATTACATTTTATGGTCACCTTAATATGAGAAAATGTTGTATCCATTAAAAAGAAGTGGATGTCATATATACTAAAAAGAGTACAAAAACAATAAACTGTTAGAACAGAGAAATTACAATATGTGTAAATTAACACAAAAATGGTATAAAAAGGTATCAACAGACATGCTTTTTCAGAATGAAAGTGTCCACTGAGTGTCTAACACAATGAATGGAAAAATACCGACACAAAGGATATAAAATTGAAATTTCAGAAAAGTAGGGGTAAAGGGAAGATCTTCAAATCTTCCAAAGGGGGAGGAAAATGCAGGTCACAAACGAAAGCTGAACAATTACAGTTGCACCAGCAAATTCCACAGTGTGAAGTGTAACTTATTTCACATTCCACTTCACGGAAATAAGGCGGGGAGGCATTATTAAAAAAAAAAAAACTTTCTCGTAGGTGGGCTCAGTATCCAAGGCAAGCCTGAGCCAGAAAGTGAGGGTCATCAGAGAGCATGAAATGCTTGGCAAGATGAACCAAAGGAAGAATAACACCTAAGCACAAGGCTGACCTGGGAACACAGATGCAAGACACAGACACTAAGCAGTTTGAAGCAAATCCTTTAAGTGAGGTTGTAGTTAATATTGAAATGGCAAAGTGGAAGGTGGCATTTAGGCTAAACCTCAATAAAGTAAAGTCTTGGCCTATTCTCAGTGTACTTCCAAACTCTGTGTGTGTGTGTGTTGCCTGGTTAAGCTTAGAGAAAGATGTAAATCTGCAGAGCAGTTTAGAAAGGAAAAGGAGGGCTTTCCTGGCACATGGGACTTTCAGGCTTAAAACTGGGACAGTCAGGCAAATTGGGATGATTTGGTCTCTTAAAATGAAATCCCATCAAATCTGAAGATGGACAGATAAAGGCAGGACCGAGACTGAAATGGAATGAAAAATAACAGAGGGAGAAGAATAACAATAAAATAGGACTAGCCAGAGTTTGAGAGCAGAGCTCAGGATAAGCCAGCCTTTGAGAGAGCCCTTCAACTGAAGGGGTGAAAGGCTGATCTTGGAGCTGGCATGAGGCACTCTTACTACAGTATGCCCACGGTTGTGGACAAGCTCATGTCTGCCTTTTCTCCGGTTTAAATAGCTATCTGTAAAAAATAAAATATACAAAATTTCCAGTCTACCTTTTCTCAGAATTAATTTGTGGTGCATGTGAATTTAATCAACAATTAGATTTTTTTTTTTTTCTAGATACTAGGATTCATTAAGTTTTATTTTGATTCTGATTCTTTGGACCGACATACCACAGAGAACCATCACGATCAGAAACCAAATACTCCTTCAGAACTTCACAGTGATGGGCTCTGTGCTCTGCCTCCCTCTGGTGCTCTCCTCAGGCCCATGCTTAATTACTTTTGAAATTCCCAAGGACACAGTTCATCTTCATAAACACAAGATGTGACAGAAATTCAACAAAGGCCCCATGACATTGGCTGCTGTCAGAAAAAATAAAAACAGCCTAGTTGGTCTTTCTGTTAAAAAAAAAAAAAAAGGCCCAGAATGCAGTTCTAGACTGAAATTTCAAAGGCTGGTTTTGAAAGATCTGCTGAACCAGAGCGTTGGCAATACATATTTTAGGAAGAGAATACTAAACTAGGAACTGAAGCACAATTCGAAATTAGATTTTATTGTTTCCCTTTTCTTTCTCATGTACAGAAGTGTAAGCTTTTTCTGACTATGACTGCCACTTTTCCATTGTCAATATTGCCAGGCCTGGTGCCATGATTCTCCATTGTCTAATTTACCCCAGCAGTTCTGTACTTCGAAATACAGAGTAATTATTCTCTACACTGGCTCTTCATTTTGTGTGCCATGTAGGGTTAATTGGAAATAATATTTAAAAATTTTAAATATCTGGAAAAGTAACAAAAAATGAAACATGACTTAAAAAAACAGGTTAATACTCTTGATGGAAAGTAAGGGATTAAAAAAAAATTCAAATACTTAATGGGAAAGTAAAAATTGTAGAGATATAATGCTGCAGGTGTACATAAGTAGAAAATAATAAGGTAGATATTGAAATAAAATATATTTTTTTACAAAGGACAACTGGAAGTTGGAAAATATTTTCTATTTCCCATTATGGTTGAGCTTATCTTTTTCAAAGTCACTAATGAGATTTAAACAATTACTTTTAAAATTAGATTTAGATCTGTATAACCTTGGAGCTCTTAAGCCATTTGCATTTTAGCATCTGCTTTGTATGCTTCTTAATATAATATGCATATCTCAGAATTGATTGAACTTATAAGCTCCTATAGGAAGACATGTGCATGTATTGCAGAAATGGTAATATTCAACAGTTTGTACAACGCAAATCTGAAAAGACAGCAAGGAAAGGACACAAGGAGTTAAGAGACTTCAATTCAGTCATAATCACTAACTCACTTTGTGACCTTGAACAACATATCTAAACCCTCCAGGCTTCAATTTTCACATATAAACAGATTACGCAACTCCTATAAGACTCTTTCCAACTCCATAATTCTCACAAATATGTCATCTTCTTATTGGAGGATTATTTCAGTTAAGGAACGGACATTAACTGTCGCCTCTTCTCTCTTTTGATAATCATATATCAAGAGCTTCAAATGAAAAATCACAGTATTATAACAAATACAACTAGAGATAAATATTATAAACTGTATAGTAAAGACTCCATACTATTAAAAATGAAGGATGAAAAAATGTGTTAAAACATATCAGTAATCACAATAATTGTTAACATAAGAAACTTCCTTGATGAGACTCTCTTACTGGGAGGGTAGGTGGAGGAGGGAGAGAGAGAGAGAGAGTCGCCACAAAAGCAAAAGCTAAATCCAGCTATAAGCTAATTTCAAGAGATGTCCCTATAATATAAAGATATAGAAAAGTTAAAAGGTAAGAGATGGAAAACAAAAAAAAAAACTCATTCAAAATAAAGTTGATGTAATATTATCAAAATGAATAGACTTCAAAGACAAATATATTGCTAGGGATAATGAGGGTTATCACTTAGTAATAAAAGGAATGATTCACCATAAAAGTACAACAGTTATGAATCCTAAATACACCCACCAATGAGCATCAAACATAGATAAACATTGACAAGATTACCTAGAAATATTGCCCAAACAGAATTTTGATGGTACTGTTTTATATACTGATAGATCAAAGAGATAATCTAATAAACAATCTGAACTGAAAGACATGTGTAGAAGCCTGCAGCCAACATTGAGAAAATACATATGCTTTTTCAAGGCAACATAGCCTGTTAACAAATATTTATATAGAATTTATGCATGTCTGCATCTATAATGACATCATTTGCGTCATACTATGAAGTGTCTTAAGTGTACAGATCAAAAACAAGCTCTACAAGGCATCTCAGGCAGGAGAGTCTTTTACTGTGGTAGCCAAAGGAAGCAGAAAGGATATGATTTGCATTGTTAAAATTTTATGTGATTTGATAAATGTATATATCTGGGTAACCATCACTAAAATCAATATACAGAACATTTCTATCACCCCAACTTGGGTCCCTGGTAGCTAGCCACTGATATGCTTTCTGTCATTATTTAAAAGTTTATCTTTTCTAAATTTCATAGAAATAGAATCAGATAGTTTACACTTTTATGTGTCTGGTTTATTTCACTCAGTGTGTTGTTTTTAGATTCAGCCCCATTGTCATCTCAGTTGTTGGTTCTTTTATATTGCTGTGTAGTGATCCTGTAAACTGCTTTTCCACTGTGCTCTTGACATTCTGGTTGTTCCCAGTTTTTTACTAATGAAAAAAGTTGTCCTATAGACAAATCACTTTACATTTCCATGAGTAATGGCTCCCTCAAAAGTGCCTGAGAGCAAAAGATAATTGCATTTACCCAGAATAACAGGCTTTTATAATTTTGTGTAGTTTATGTTTTCAATTAATCTATATTACTTACACTTTGCATATCCTTTTAGTTACTAACTTCTGATAACTGGCATTAACATAAGATTCCATGAGTGACCTTTTGACATATGTGGCCCTTATTGTGTTGAGGTATATTCCCTCTATCCCCACTTTGCTGAGAGTTTTTATCATAAATGGAAGCTGGATTTTGCTGAACATTTTTTCTGCATCTATTGCTATGACCATATGATTTTTATCTTTCAACTTGTTAATGTCATGTATCACATTAATTGATTTGTGAATATTGAACCAAACTTGAATCCCGGGAATAAATACAACTTGATCATGGTATATGATGTTTTTAATGTAGTGCTGAAATCGGTTTGCTGTTTTGTTGAGGATTTTTACATCAGTGTTCATGAGGGATATCAGCTTATAGTTTTCTTTTTTTGTAATGTCTTTGTCTGTTTTTGGAATCAGGGTAATGGTGGCCTTGTAAAACAAAGTTACGGAAACTTCCCTCCTCTTGAATTTTCTGGTAACCAGAGCTTTACTGGGTTCTGACTGGTTAATTTCGCTTGTTTAATTTCTCTCAATATCAGTCAAATAAAATCATAGTATCCTTGTAGTGAGGTAATACTGCATACATCTTACATTTTACATGGTAAATAATAGTGCTTATTTGTTTTCAGTAAACATTTGAAACTCTCTACTTCAATGAAGTCTTCAAATACAATGCCAAATAGCTAAAAATATGTGCTCACACATTAGTGAAGATGAACCATGCCCACTAGCTATGACTGTGTGCTCCACTTTCTCAGGTTAGCCAAGGAGGGCTGTTTGCTGTTTTCACTTACAGCTTGATGGTTTGGGGAGACATGTACATATGTAAAACCTTAGGTAGTCATACCATTTGCTTTCTGTAGAACTGCCCACTGGGATGAGTTTTAAAATCCAGTAAGAAGACATAATGATGTTGATTTCTATAATTTCAAGATTCTTTAACAGAAAAACTGTCTCAACTTTTTTGCCTCAGTTTGGGCTTAAAAGCTGAGAATTGAAGCAGTTAGTAAAGAAATGAAATTTATGTGGATTTTGAGGTATGTGATGGAGGGAGTAGATAGAATGCCTTGAACTGTTATTAAGAAATTAATTTACTGATTGAGGAAGAAGAACTGTAGTGATTCCTGCCTTGGGTATGCATTCTGATGTAGTTCTATGATGTTCTATAATTTCATTTATAGTTAGCCATGAGGACAGAAGTCAGTGCTATCTATGAACTTTGGAGAATTCTCTGACTATAAATCAGAACTGATTTTATTTCTCACTCTTCTGTTAACCAGCTGGGTGATCTAAGGTTAAGTCAATATGACTCTGAGACTGAAGTTGCCTATGAATAATATGAGGAAGTTAAACTAGATTGGCTCTAAGTTTTCTCCAGCCTATTTCATGCCTTTATAAGTTTTAAATTAGAAGGATAAAAACTTAGAAACTTAAAAATAACCATAACTGGTATAGATTAATGTTCCATCCAGCACCCAAATCTGTGCAAACAATGCCTCTAGGGAACAAACCATGAGTGACTGCAATTTTTCATATTGACGTTAACCTTAGAGGTAGAACATGTATTAGCTCCTTGTAATCTCCATTCATGACACTGTGGTGTATAAATCCAGCCAATTCTTTTTAAAATCCACTTATATTTGCTGTCAGTACCTACCTCTCGGGGGTTAAGAGTTTCATAAGATTATTGTCCTCTATATAAAGAAGTACTTCCTTTTCTTTTTTTTTTTTAGTTGTAAATTACATTGCTCTGTTTCTCTTTTAAAGGAGACTCATCCTAGTGTTTCAGATTTTGAAAGTTAAGTTTATGCTTGTTTTAGTTATATCAATCACCACTTTTTTATATTTTTATGATTTTAATCTGGTTGGCATCCTCTGGTTTTGTCTTGAGAAGTTGAGTTTTACTCTTTCAGTTTTTTCTTGCCTTGCTGGCCGTCTTTCCTAGGACTATTCCCACTCTGAATTCTTGTGATTGCTTTAGCATTTCTTTTATGAAATTTTACCAGGTCAATTTTGCATTTCTGGAGGTACAACAACAAAGAAATATATAGACTTATAGAGGAAAAAGCAGAAGGGAAAGGCAATGCATTTTCTTATATTTTTGCAAACAATCCATGCCTGTTTGGGCTTTTGGGTTTACAGAATCACTGTAGGTCTGTAGTCTCGAGAAGCCACCCATAACTAGATATATTTTTAAAGTGTTGCATTTATTCTTTCTGTTTTTTTCCTTTCTCCCTCTCTCCCTTTCTCTTTTTGTAACTTTCCTCTCTCTTCTTCATTCTCCTTCCCTTCTCATTTATCGTTGCTTAAACAAGCCAGTCATTTTTGCTACGGGGTTTTAGAATAGGAGCAATTCATTCTCTAGTGATTTACTACCTAAATTTCAATTTAAAACATTAAGCAATAAGAATTATTATTATCTACTACTACTATAAATCTAGTTTCTTTGAATTATTTAAAACGTAATTAGCTCGATTTAATCCAAGCATCCAAATAAATAATCAAAAAGCAACAATTTTCTGGAAAGCAGTAGAGAATGCTGAGGAAACTGTCAAGGTAGGAGAAATTAAGAAAACTTCTCAAAGATTCAAACTAAATCTATCTCAAAGATTCCATTTCACCTGAATTCAACATGTTTAATTTGCTCTTGCATGTGCTGTTCATCCTCAATAGGCTTACAAAACCTGCAGAAGAGGGCAGCGTGCTAAAATTTATTGAGCACTTCCAGGCACACAACTAGGCACTTTTATTGTTTCATGGAATCTTCCCAACATCCTGTGGAAGAATTGTGATATTCTTCCTTTGCCATATGAGTCATTAAGTTATTTATCTTGGGACATGCAGGTGGAATGCGGCAGAGTTGGAATTCGAGTTCAAGCTTTACTTGCCAGTAAGCAACTTTCAAATACCTCCATTAACTATGAAATTAAGGGATTGTTAGAATCAGGATTTTTCACTCTTTAGTTAATTTTTGTTTGAACATTACCATATAGAGCTCTTTTCTTCCTAAGGTATTTTTTTTAACTATTTTTATTTTTCAGGAGACTAAAATTTACTCCAGATCAATTTTATAAATCAAGAAGAATGGCTCAAATTAAGTCTTTTCATAAAATGGGTCTCCAGGAATATTGAGAATACTTTATGCACACATCAAATATTCTTTCTTTATATAGTGTTCATTTCCCAATTCTTAACTTGGGAATTGAGAGTGTGTGTGTTTTCCTGTGTTAAGGAAGTAGTCAGAGGTGGCTTTTCTTTATCTGGGCCAGTTTCTGTTCTAGTTGTTGATGATTTTTAATATTTTTTGAATAATTTTATAGAGTAATTTGCAATTAAAGAAAACATGAGAGACTTCATAGTATTTTTTTCTATTTATATATAAACTTTTAGAAGATTCTAGAATGGATCAGAAATAGCAGACTTAAATGCAAATAAACAAATATGTAATAAAATAAAACAAAGTTTCTTGGTAGGTATCATTTGAAATTGGAGTAAAAGTTTATTTAAAAATATCTACTGATGAACATGCATGCTTCTAATATTAATAAGTTATCAATTAGCTAATTTTGTAATTGCACATGGTCTGCTGAACACTGAATTTCCTCAGTAGGAAAATGTTATACTTTCTGGGGGCCCTCAAGGGGAAAAGTAATTACTGTCAATGGTCCTTCACTTCCTAAATGCCATAAGTTGCAAACACACTCATTCGTAATTCTAGCCACATATTCTTTTACTCAAGTTTGTTTAGGTAATAATTGGAGGCTGACAAAATGCTTATTTAAAATTATTACTAGAATATATGTAGAAATATATAAACTTAAATTACCGAAAGAGGATTGGAATATTTATTTACAAGAGAAAAAAAATTGAAATGTTGGAAGTGATGGTGTTTATATTTTTCGTTTCTCCTTCCAAATGCAATACAATGTGTACTTATGTTCCTTAACTGGTAGGCAACTTGAGTGATTTGACTCAGAATGATAATACCACTTAATGTTTCATCAGCCATAACATATAAAGACTTCAGCTATAGCAGAAACAAATTTTTACTTTTATATTTTTCACTAAAGTCATTTAAAGATATAGACAAATTTTTAACACAGTAGGTGTAAAAAGTCTAAACTATAAAAAATACAATAATTCTCGGAGGCATGAAGATCTGGTTCTGCCTGTTCTTTCATAGATTTGATTTTTTTAGTCACAGATAATAAAATCACTAACTCTCCTCTTTCTTTGGTTTCCTCAGTAGGGATACTTAGCCTTTTTATGTGCCCTTTACCCATTTGGAATTCTGCCCAAGTCTGTGTGTCGCTTCTCAGAATAATGTCTTAAAATTCATACAATAAAATACATAGAATTATAAAGGAAACCAATTATATTGAAATGCAATTAGCAAAGTATTAAGAAAATATTTGCGATATAACTATGTACTTCTTTATTAATGTCTTAAATACTACTATCTAGTGGTAAGTTTAAATAATCACTTTTATTTTGAAGTTGTGATCAACATATATAATATGTCAAGATTTCTGGGACAAATGAAATAGGATATAAACATTTCTGATTTCTATCGATGACCAAGTTATTATTTTATATTATTATTTATTTTCTAATATTGATAATTGAAGAAAGTTCTAATTTCAGTTGGGGGTTGGTAAGCTAAGAATATCTCTTTTTTTCCCAACTGAGTTCATGGACTGCCTGAGTCTATCCATGGCTCCATTAAGAAGTTATAGACCCAAGATTAAGGATGTGTGCTTGAGAATAACATAACTGCTTTCGGTAGAAGGTGATAAATGCAATCTCATTTTGCCAATTATAATTTCCAAAGTGCCCTACTTTATCCTTTAGTGCACAGCCAGCTAACTCAATATTCATTTTGTGGCCCATGGATCAAGGAGTAATTTTGACTTTCAAGTCTAATTATTTAAGAAATACATTTTATAAGGCTACCATGGATAGTGATTCCTCTGACAGATCTGGACAAAGTAAATTGAAAACCTTCTGGATAGGATTCACCATTCTAGGTGCCATTAAGAACATTCATGATTCATGGGAAGAGGTCACAACATTAACAGAAGTTTGAAAGAAGTTGACTCTAGTCCTCATAGATGATTTCGAGGGATTGGAGATTTCAGTGGAGGAAGTAACTGCAGATGAGCAGAAATAGCAAAAACCAAACAAACAGATAATAAAACTAAAATTAGAAATGAAGCCTGAAAATGTGACTGAATTACTACAATCTTATGATAAAACTTTAAAGGATAAACAGTTTCTTCTTATGGGTGGGCAAAGAAAAGTTGTTTCTTGAGATGGAATCTACTTCTGGTAAAGAAGCTATGAAAATTGTTGAAATGACAACAAAAGATTTAGAATATTACACAAACTTGATAAAGCAACAGCAGGGTTTTAGAAGATTGACTCCAATTTTGAAAGAAGTTCTACTGTGGGGAAAACGCTATCAAACAGCATCACGTGCTACAGAGAAATTGTTCATGAAAGGAAGAGTCAATTGACGTGACAAATTTCGTTATTGTCTTATTTTAATAAATTGCCATGGCCACCCCCAATGTCAACAACCATCACCCTGATTAGTCAGCAGCCATCAACATTAAGCAGCACACATGACTGTCACATGTTTTAACTAAAGATTGGGGGGCCAGCTAAGGCTCACTTCTTAGCATCTACATTTGACTTCTGGGTCTGCGTCATAATTTGTGTGTGTGTTATGTGCTATTGAGTAGGCTCCAACTCCTGGTGACCCTGTAAATGAGTGATGCCCACAATGTCCTGTCTTACACAGTTCCTGTAGACTCATGCCAATGGCTTCTTTTATGGAGTCAATCCATCTCATAGTTGGTTTTCCTTCCTGCTGCCTTTTATTTCCCCCAGCATTATTGTCTTCTCCAAAGAAACATGTTTTCTCATGTTGTGCCTGAAGTAGGAAAGCGTCAGTTTTGTCATTTTTGCCTTTAGCCATCTTTAAGGCTCAGTTTTTCCCAGGACAACGTGTTCCTCTTTCTGATAGTCCAGGGTATCCATAGAGCTCATATTTCAAATGAATCAATTTTTTTCCCATCAGTCTTCACTGTCTTTCACATCTGTAATAGTAATCAGAAATATGAGGGTGTGGATGAGCTGAGCCTTGGTCTCTAATTTCCCATCTTTACTCTTGGTGATCTTTCCTAATTTTTTCATTTCTGCCCTTCCAACTTTCAGCCTTTTCTTCATTTTTTTTTGCCTGCAGTCTCCATCTGAGTCGATGACTGAACCAAAATAAGCAAAACTTTAACGATTTTAATGTCTTCATTATCTATGTTAAAGTTGTGTATTTTTCCTGTAGTTATGATTTTTGTCTTCTTGATGTTCAAATATAGTCCTGCTTTGGCACTTTATTTTTTCAATTTCATTAGACATCGTTTCAAATCATTGCTACTTCTGCCAGTAAGATGGTATCACCTTCACATCTTGTTATTGATATCTCTTCCACCAATTTTTACTTCTTCTTCATATGAGTCTAGCCTAGTTTTTCATATATGTTCTCTGTACAGAGTAAATAAACAGAGATAAAATACACCCTTGTCTGACACCTTTGCTTATAGGAAACTACTTTTTTTCCGTATTCTGCCCTGACAGTGGCTTCCTGTCCATAATGTCACACATCAAAACAATCAAGTGCTGAGGCACAGCCCATCTCTTTCAGAGCAACCTGTAGCTTTTCATGATTGACAGAGGCTTCACTGTAGTCTATAAAACATAGACTGACCATCTTCTGAAATTCTTTGGCATGCTCCCATATCCAGTGAATATTCACAATTAGATCTTAGTGCCTCTTCCTTTTCTGAATCCAGCTTGAACATTCAGTGTTTCTTGCTCCATATAGGTAGAAGACTTTGTTGTGTCATCTTGAGCATCACTTTACTTGCGTGAGAAATTAAAGCAATGGCCCTGTAGTGACTGTACACCTTGGCATCCTCTTTCTTGAAACTTGGAATGTATTTAACAGTTCCAGTCTGAAAGCCATTGTTTTGTTTTCCATATTTGTTGATATATTCTTGTTAGAACATTGACAGATTTAGTCTCCGTAGCTTGAAATAATTCTATCAGCATCCCATCTACCCCTGGTGATTTATTTCTTTCCAATACTTTCAGGGCAGTTTTCACTTTGCTTTCTAGAATCAGAGGCTCTTCCTCATAGGAATCTTCTTCAGAGGTATCTGTCATCTTTTTATCTCTTCCTTATAGACTCAGTATATTATTTCCACCTTCTTACAATTTTTTTCCGGTCTGATAACGTGCTTCCTTGTTGCTCATGCAGCATTCCTTATCTAGGTTTTAATTTCCCTTTTATTTCTTGTATGTTCTGATAGAAGTCTGTTGTTTTTCTTTTTCTGTTGTCATTCTCTTCTATCTGCTTACATTGACTATTGTAATAGTTCTCTTGATCTCTGTGCAGTAGTCGTTATAAAACTCCATTCAGGATTCTAACCCTGCTTTTGTCACCTCATGCTTTTGCCTCTCGCCTGTCTCTAACAATTTTTAGAGACATATGTCATCCATCTCAATTTTTTTTTAACTTTTGACTTCTGGCATTGTCATTTCCTATTCTTCCCTAATAATATTTTTAGTTTCAATATACAGTTCTTCTGGCTCTTGGTCAGTTAAGTTTAACAGTGCAAATCCGGTGTGTGCATGTGTGCGCTCGCGTGCGTGTGTGTGTGTGTGTGTGTGTGTGTATGTGTTCTTTAAATTCATCAGGAATGTTATTTACATTATATTTTGGCACCATAATTCTTTTCATGCTCTTCCTCAGACTTATTCTAATGTCTGATACTAAGTATTTGTGGTCAGTACCACAATCTGCTCCTGGGCTTGTTTTGGCAGAGACAATTCAGCTTCTCCATCTCCTGCTTCCAATTACATAGTCTATTTGATTTCTATAGTGGCCATCTGGTGGTGTCCACATATACTGTCATCTGTTCGGTTGTTTGAAGCATGTGTTTGTAATGGACAAGTTCTTGGCTTCTCATAAATTCATGACTGATCTCCTGCTTCATGTCTGACCCCTAGTCAAAATTTTCAATGACATTTTTGAGTGTTTTACTTTCTACTTTCTCATTCCAATCACCTATAATTCAGCATGTCTTGTTTTGGTGTGTGATCAATTTCTTCTTAGAAGTTTCTGAAAAAGCTTTCAATTTCATCTTCTTCAGCCTCTAAAATTGGAGCGTAGACGTGAATGATGGTTATGTTGACAGATTTTTCTAGAATTCTGGTTGCTATTATTCAGTTGGACCTTGTATTTTAGCTCCTGACTGTTATAGCTTACCTTAGCATTAAAGCCACTCCATTTCTGAACTTGTCATTTCTAGAGTACAACACTTTGTAGTTGCCTGACTGGAAATGTCCTATTTCAGTCCATTTTCATTTGCTAACACCAAGCACTGCAATGTTTACGTGTTCCATTTCTTGCTTTACAATTTCCAGTTTACTTTGGTTCATGCTTCATATGTTCCGTGTTTCGTGTTTTATGTGTGGTGTGGCATCATTTTTTCCTTTCGCCTTTGTGCACGTCACCTGCTAGACATCCTTCTGGCTTTGGTCTGGTTGCATTATTAGCGATCGTGCTATTTGTACTTGTTCTGTGCTTTTCTCCAGTAGCCGTTTGAGTGCTTTTTGACCTGGGAGTCTTATCTTTCAGTACTATCTCATATTTCATTTTCGACTCGACTATCTCATCATAGAATTTTCAAGGCAAAACAAAAGATTAAAAAAGGAGAAAAACAAGAAAAGAAAATGCAGCAGTGGTTTACAATTGCCTTCTGTTGTGTTGTGTGTGGGTTCAAACCACATGTGCTCAGGTCCATGGTGTCTCATCACCGTATGCCTATGAAATGTCAATGGCCTTGCACTTACCTCAATTCAAATTCTCCATTCACATCAGTCTGGAAGCCTGCTTATTCTTGATGCCAGAGGGCAGCTAATATTACATCACTCTCTCTTTTTCTGAATTAGATTCACTAAGGGTAAGAATCTGGGGACTCTAAACTTGTACATACTATCAAAGCTTTTTCTAGTAAAGCATTGCTGTAAATTGCTCTTTAGGTCCAATTTTTCAAAATGACTTTTGAGTACTTTGCTGAATGGTTTACCTAAGATGTCTCAACATGTCTTCAAATATTTCTACCCCCTTCTCTTCCTGTTGGTAGTCAGAAATTTGAACTGCAATCATGGAATTTCTTCATTTTCCTGAATACCCATTCTAGTAATACAAGCTGTTCTATTTGCAAGGTAGTTTTACTGGTGACTTTGGAAACATATGCTGAATCCTCCCAATTTTCTATTAATTGTCACTTTTCCACTCTGAAGACCTGTGGCTGTACTGTAATATTTTGGGAGATTATTTTCTCCATAGCCCCAAATCTTCCTCTTCAAACTTTAAATATGTTCTCCCTTAAAATTTCCCTCATTCAAAGGAGCTTGTAGCCCTGTTTTAGAGATTCCAATACTTGCCTTATAGGCAATAATATGGTAGCAGTCCAGGCTAGGGAGTCCTCTCTCAATGGATAAAATAAGAGAGAGAATCTTATCAGTTTAAATATTTGTGCAACAGACTTTTTTTTCCCATTTGAAGAAACCTTTTTCAGTTTCCAAAAGTATGGTATGTCAGTTAAGCTGTGTTAAAAACAACCTCCAGTCAGCTGCTTCATGTGGGAGTGCCTTAGAATCACTGAGTCTAGTAAGTTCACACCCCACTTTCTATAGGCCTAGCTTTCCATTTGATGTCATGCAACAATGCAAGTAGTAGCTTCCAAAACTTGGCTTTGACTTTGAAGTATATTCCAGGAGCAATCAGGACTTATGCCTGGTCAGTTTCTATATTTTTATCAATTTTTTCAACAGATTTGAGTCAAGGCAGAAACATCTAGAATCCTGATTGTGTTCGAGGGTGGATGACTACAAAAAAGATGTAGTTGGCCAAGGTGTGCCAGATCACAGGATCTAATACAGAATCTAAAATGAAACCCGAGTAACCAGAGGCTTAAGAGATTTTGAGAAATTTGCTTCAAATCCCCCAACATTTCATTACTTTTATTTTCATACTTTTCTCTTGGCTATCACCTGACTGCATCTATCCTTTCAGTCATAATTTCACCCCTGCCACATGAATGTAGAACTCCAACTTTCACCAGTTTCTCACCAAATCTTGTTATGCAAGCATTTCATGAATTTATAAACTTACCTTAGATAGTCGTATGAGTGGGATCACATTTTCAATTATCGGACCCTCCATCATCCATCACCATTTCCTCTTTTGCTCTACTCCTTCTTATCCCATTGGAGAAACCAGAAATTTTTTTTTCTTTTGTAGAAAAGACTGTGGAATGGTTCTGTTTATACCGAAACTTCTCGAGGTTTCTCTTTGTATCTGAAAAGAGCTCATGTATTAATTTATGCCAAACACAGTGTACTTCTGGAAAGATATAACAGAGAAAAAAGTTTTCTTTTTTGTTAGGTATAACTATAATTATGTTTATACCAAATAACATATGGTAGATATGAGTGATATAGTATATGCTTTGGGAACACAGAGTAAGCAATAATTGATTTTCATGTGGAAAGTTGGGATACAGAAGTAAAAATGAGATGGGAAATTCTGGATGTGGGCACAGCAGATGTGAAGGCATTGGTGATTATGATATATTTAAAGGAAGATGAAACAAAGGACAGGAGAAAGAGGATAGGGTTGATGAGAAATGCTAGAAAGGTAAACTGTCATCCCCAGGAAAAGTCATTCTGTGTTTGCCCATATAAATATCTTGAATCATTTTCTGGACGATTTGGATAGACTGCAGAAATGAGTCATTATCCTCTCTCCTTAAAATTTCCGCTTCAATTGGCAAGTATAAATTTGAAATTTTTTAGAACAAAGTAACTAAGCAACAATATGGAACATGTTAAGTCAGGAAAAAGTGGTATTAGGTTTAGTATTTCATAATAGTGTATATTGTATTTAGGACTGTGTAGAACATACAAAAGTAACAGAATTTCATATTCTGAAAATTTACTTTATGTGTATGCAGCCTTAGTAAACCAATAAGAGTTTGCTCAAGCATTATTTGACAGCCAGAAAGAATGATTTTCCTCTTTTTCTGAGGTTTAAATATGAAGCTTAAATTATATGGTCCCTAACCAAATTGAAACAGTGCTTCTATATTAACATACTTCACTTTATAAATTTGGATATTTTGTGAGGTCAAAAAGAATACAGTATATTGAAGGTGCATTGACCAGGAGTAGGTAGAGAAGGGTTTCTTCCTTCCTCCCTTTCTCCCATTATTCCTTCCTTTTATTTTATTTTTTTCTCCCTCTACAAATATTTATTGAGTGCCTGCTATGTGCTAGGGACTTTGCTAGATACTGAGAGACAAAATGGCAACTACAATACTATGAGTTAAATATTCTTAGAAAAAAGTGTTCTAGCAGTATATAGGAAGATCCTCAACCCAGACTTGAGGAATGAGGAAAACACTCCGAACAAGTTAATTTTAAGTGGAAATTTGAAGAATAAGAGATGTTAAAGAGCATTAAAGGGAGAGTCTTGAACATTGAAAGGATTATTTACGATTAGTTGCCTTTTAAATAAGTAGTGAATTTATAAAATAAAATATATTAAGCCTTTAAATTAAATTTATAAATTTTGAAATAATTTTCAGAAATGTTTAAACATTAACAGTCACATTGACTTGTGATTACTAATTTGAATAAACTCAAATCGAACACACTAACCTCTTCTTTAAGCAGTCAGTCCCATTTATTACTTCAATTAATCAAATTTCCTGAAATGTAAAAATGTCATGGAGAACAATAAATCAAGGTACAAGAGATAGTGAACTCAGAGAGGTGGGTTATAATTTTATATAGAGGATTATGAAAGGCTTTTCTGATGAAATAACATTTGAGTGGTGACCTAAAGGAAGTGAAGAAGAGAATCTTAAAGATATCTGTGAAGAGAGTTTTCTAAGAAAAGGGAACACTGTATGCAAAGACAAGCTGTTCATGTATGTGCAAAGGCAGGCTTTCTGAAGGTTAAAGATGCATATTGTAAACTGTCTAGTCGACACTAAAAATAAAATAAAGAAGTATAGCTAGAATGTCAATAAAGTACATAAAGGGAGTATTAAAAAATACTGATTCAGTGCCTCCTACTGCCTCTCTCCCCTCCTCCCCTCCCCAAAGGCTTGGGAGGAAGAACAAAGAAACAAAGAGCTATAGGACACATAGAAAACACCATGATCTTAGGCTTAAACATAGACATCTTCATAATTACATTTAAATGTACATAGGTTAAAGAAACCAATTAAAAGGCAGAAATTGTTAGGCAGAATAAAAAGAATGAGAATGATCTACATGTTGTTTACAAGAAATATTTAAAGACAAAGATATGGAAACATAGATGAAGCTGTTAGTTAAGGGACAGAAATATATACATTCCCACAAATACTAAGCATAAGAAAGCTGATGTGATTATGTTAATATCCAATAAAACTATCAAATAATGAAGAATACCTATTAGTCTTCTTCATATGTATAATATGTAGTCTTCTTCAATATGTATAAATCTAACATCACAGTTCCAAAATTTATTAACCAAATTAATGTATTTGATGTTTCCAGAATACTATAATCAAAGTTAACAAACTACACATTTTTTAAATGAGTATGAAATTTTCATGAAAGTAGACCATATTCTGAGCCATATTAAAAAAAAAAAAACCTCAATAAATTTCAAGTGATCAAAATTTACAAAGTAAACTCTCTGGCCATAAATATAATAAAATAGAAATCAATATCAGTAAAAAGTTGATAAAGTTCCCCAAATATTTCAGAATTAAACACAGCACTTTCAAGAACTCATAGAAGGAACCTCAAGATACAGATACATTTTAAACTATTTGAAATGACTGATAAAACACACACACACACACACACACACACACACACACACCCATATCAAAATTAGTGGGGTACAACTAAAACAGTTCATGAAAGGAAATGTGTAGCTTTAAGTGCTTATTTTATGAAAAAAGAAAGGCACGAAATGAATGATCTAGATTCCTCCCTTTAAGACACTAAAAAGAACATAGAAAACCCAATGTAAGTAAAAGAAAATATGAGTTGAAATCAATGAACATAAAATTAACAAATAATAGAGAAAATCAACAAAATCAAAGTTACTTCTTTGAAAGGATAATAAAGGTGATATACCTACTAACAATACTGCTCAAGGAGCAAAAGAAAAGAAACTTAAATTATTAAAGTCGGGAATAAAAAAGGGGGCATTACTAGAGATGTTAAAGAAAATAAGATATAATGAATAACTTCACAGCATATAATGCAACAATTTATATGAATTGACAATCCTTTAAAAACACAACTCACTATAACTTTTATAATGAGAAATGAATTTTTTAAAATGTTCTATATCTGTGCAAGAAATAGAATTTCTCAGAGGGAAAACTTCCAAATGGTTTTACTAATAATATCTATTAAATGTATAAGGGAAAAAATCATACCTGTATTATACAAACTTTTCACAAAGTAAAGAAGGATCATTTCCAAATTCATTTTATGAGACCAGCATAACCCTGATACAAAAATATGACAAGGATATTGCAAGGAGAAAAAACTATGGACCAATATCTCTCATGCAGATAAATGTAAAAGCTCTTAACAAAACAATCAATAGATTACAGCAATATCTAACAAGGATGATATGTCATGACCAAGTAGGTTTTATCCTTGGAATTCAAAATGAGTTCATGTGTAAAATGTAACCAGTGAAATTCACAATAGTAACTGAATATCACATGATAATTTCAATAGTGTACAAAAAGTATTTGCTAAATTCAGTGACAATTTTTGATTACAAAATAAACCATTAATAGAAGGAATTACAAAAGAAACCATTAATAGAAGGAAACATTTATAATCTGATAAAGAACACCTGTGAAAAATTTTTAGCTAATATCAAATTTATTGGTGAAAAATTAACCCCTTTTCTCTTAGATCAGCCACAAAGCAAGAACTGCTCTGATTTCCCCCACTCTCCACCCCAACATTGCAGTAGAGAACCCAGCAATGTAATAAGGCAAGAAAAAGAAATAAAAGGAATAAAGTTTGAAAAAGATGAAATAAAGCTCTCATTTTTTCAGGCAACCCACTGTACATAAAGTATTCAAAGGAATGTACAAAACTACTATGAACGAATAAGGGGATTTTGCAAGATTTCACAACACAGAGTCAATATACCAATATTAATTTAGACATTTGCAAAGTACAGTTGAGAAATAAGCTTTAAAAATATTCCTTTTATAATAACAACAATGCTTAGGAAGAAATCTAATGACAGATACTTAAGGATTCTACATCGAAAACTACA
Organism: Pteropus medius; assembly: GCF_902729225.1. NCBI lineage: Eukaryota > Metazoa > Chordata > Mammalia > Chiroptera > Pteropodidae > Pteropus > Pteropus medius. The sequence goes on from NW_024349800.1 coordinate 43,715,667, forward strand.
AAAATACTTCTGAGAGATTAAAACTAAATAATGGGATCGTTTTATAAACATTATAGATGTCTAACTAATGTCCTGTATACTTGAAACTAATTTAAATAAATTTAGTTATAAAAAAACTAAATAATGGGAAATGTATATCAAGTTCATGGATCAAAAAAAGATTCAATACTGCTAAGATATCAATTCTTCCCAAAATGGATGCAAAATTTTAATGAAAACATAATAAAACTGCAATAAGAATTTTTTTTTGTTTTGATGAAAAATACAAGCTGATTCTAAGATACATGTTGTAAGGAAAAGGACCCTAAATGACCAAATAATCTTGAAAGAAAAGAATGAAGAGCTACGCAATCAAGACAGTATGGTATTAATGAAAGCACAGAAAAATAGAACAAAATACAAAATGGAGAGTTCAAAAATAAACTTACAAGTATGGTTGAATGGTTGTCAATAAAAGTACCAAAGCAATTAGATGGGGGAATAGAAAATCTTTTCAGAAAATGTTGCTGGACCAACTGGATAGAGTAGGGTTTGGGGTGGGTGAAGAATCTCAATCATAACCGTGTATCATATACAAAAATCAATTTCAGTTGACTGACAGACTAAAATGTTAAGGTTTAAACAATGCTCTTAGAAGAAAACAGGAGAATATCTTCACAACCTTAGAACAGGTAAAGATTTCTTAGTGAGCACACAGAAAGCCTTAATCATTAAAAGAAGGGGAAAAAAGATAAGTTAGACTTATTAAAAATTAAAAGCTTGTATTTGATCAGAGCAATAAACTAACAATAGTATTAGATTACAACCCAGGGAATTAAATAAATATTCATGAGTTCATTCTGATATAAATCAATATCCTCTACAATATTTATAAATTTCAGAGCAAAAAGTCACTTTATAGTGGAGAATCCTGGTGGACACTAACCAAGTGACCAATGTTAATAACACTAATACATATCAATATCAGGTACCCCTTGAAAAGGTCACATCACCCTTTGGTAATCTTCTTAATCATAACCTCAATTTTATTATGGAAAACTCAAATTGAAGGAAATTCTACAAAATATATGACTAGATCTTTTCAAAAGTGTCAAGGTAGATCATGAAAGACAAATGAGGAACTGTATCAGACTGGAGGAGGCTTAGGAGACCTGACCACTGAGCACAATATGGGGTCCTTGATTAGATGCTGGAGCAGAAAAAGGACATGGCTGGAAAAATTGGGGAACTCTGAATAAGTTCTGTATTTTACTTACATGTTACTATACTAAAGTTAACTTCTTAGTTTTGATGAATGTTCTATAGTTATGTAAAATGTTAACATAGGGGAAACTGGGTGGAGGATATATGAAAACTCTATACAATTTTTTTCAACTCTTCTGCAAGTCTAAAATTATCTCAAAGGAAAATTTTGAACAAAGCAACAATGACCAAAAGCTAAAACTCATTTCTGAGTCACTCCTCTATAAATGTTGACCGGTTTTTTTTTTGTTTTTTTTTTTCAATCTTTCTAATTAGGCAAAACATTTCCCTCTTCTTTGTCGCCTGATATTTGCTTCTCCATAGGAAATTTAAAGGCATTTACACCGTGAGTTTAATAATATTTTGGTTTATACTAGTCTCCATTTGATACCTACTTTTTAAGAACTGTTTGGTTATATGAACAATAATAAAATCTTTTGCTGAAAGAAGCTCTAAATGTTAAATTTCATGTACCAGTGAGCAAAACGACAAAGTATTCTGAGAGGGGCAGGAAAGTGTCAGTTAAGGCCCTGAAATCAAATTACATAGACAGTAGACATTGTCTACTCTACCTAGCTGTCTGGGCTGAGTTTAAATAATTTTTATAATCGAGAATTCTAAAATATATTTTATGGCTTTAAGAATGTGAAGATTTTAATTTCAAAATCTTAGCACATTATTTTACCCACACAGTAATGATCTATGAGAGCTATTGAGATAACTCTCTGTATAGTCCTAACAGTACATCAGAAAGCTCACAATGCTAAATCAGAATAGCGAAAAATAAGAACACAAATCAAGTGAAATTAATAAAGCAAACTGAATATCAGTGAACATACCCTGTAGGTAAACTTCCTCCTGAACTGAAAGCAGGAGCAACTTAGTAAACATTTTTAACAATGCCCTTGAATAAACCGTATTTTATTTTCAAGGTCACATCTTCAGAAATGTTAAAGATGTACAATGTTTATTCATTTTCATGTTTCCACTGTCATGCTCAGTGGTATCAATGATCAAATATGCCCATTATCTTTTTCTTGTAGCTGCTTTTCCACCAGGGAAATAAAAATAACTGTGCTGAACTTAGAGATAATTTTTCACCCCATGCTCCAAGGCCATAAGCCGCTTGTTTATTTAGTGATTTTCATTGTTGATAAATACGGTGCTCTGTCAAGTGTTGGTAGTAATGCTTCCCTTGTCATTAATGGCCATGTTGAAGTGCCTTGTACCTAAAGGACATGCAATCATACTAATACTTTGTGTTTAGAGGCCTTTTCTCTTGACGAACTCAGTTCTTCGAAAGCAGCCCACCCTGGCACTGTGGAATAAGCATGCTATATTAACTTCCAAAGGCTATTGGGGAACGATTTAATGAACTACAAACTCAACAGCAAACATAATGTTAAGTGGTATACCGGTCTATCCTTCAAAGAGTTTACTGAGCTCCTGTTTCTGGTGACTAGAGTTAGAATACCTAATGTGTTTGTTTCATGACACTTGAGGCTGGTTTTTTTAACACTGCAAAGTGGGGGTGCAGCTCTGCCTAAAAGAGCATAGAAAACCAAGGTTCATTGCCCAGGTTATTTTCTTAGTACTTAATAACTTTTAAAATTAGGCTATTTACTCAGCCTATTCTTAGTTTCACTTAACTTAAAAAAAAGAAATTTATAAAGGCTTATCTAAGTAATCTACATGAACATTACAGGAATCCAGTATGAGGTCGTTTTGTAAACTACCAAGTAATATGCAAATGCAGAGTATTGCTATAACAATTGGAATTATCATCAATAGCAGTATACAGAAGTTTCTTTGATACTTCATTTCTCCCCTTCCTATGTAAATTATCTCACTAGGCTCTTCCTTCCTTCCTTCCTTCCTTCCTTCCTTCCTTCTTCCTTCCTTCCTTCCTTCCTTCCTTCCTTCCTTCCTTCCTTCCTTCTTCCTTCGCTCTTTCTTTCTTTCTTTCTTTCTTTCTTTCTTTCTTTCAACAACAACAACAACAACAACTCTCTTTCTTTTCCTTTCTTTCTTTCTTTCTTTTCTTTCTTTCTTTCTTTCTTAACAACAACAACAACAACAACAACAACAACAACACTTTTCTGCTCTCTTTTCTATATATGATATATAAATATATAAATGCTCTCTGTCTCTCTGTCTATATATATATATATATATTCTCTCTCTCTCTCTCTCTCTCTCTCTCTCCTCCTCCTCCCTCCTCCCTCCCTTCCTTCCTTCCTTCCTTCCTTCCTCCCTCTCTTTTTTGCTTTTCATCTTTAGATATCTAGTATCCTTAGGCTTACTTCTATATTTCACACACACCCCCCAAAACAAACAAACCAAAACTTTCTAAATCTGAGTTGTACTTTTGTGTGACTAAGATTTATTCTCCTATACAATTCTTTTAAAAATTTTTTCACATTTTAATGTAATACAAATATTGATCCAAAGAAACGAAGCTAAAATACTGTAATGTAATTTTATGTAGGATGAGACACTTCATAGAGCTGGGACATAATATGTTTTTTCCTAGGTCTCTGAATTAGATTTTATTTATAACATTAACAATTGTCAAGTAACTTGGGGAAGGGGTGCAAGTGCCTAAATATGTTAGGGTTCTATCAAATTAATTTGGCTTTGATACATTTTTAAGACAGTTTGCAAGGACTGGAAAAATATTGAGTTGGCACAAAACAATAGCTGATAAACAACTTAGGAACTTGGAAAATGAGATCTCTTGTATAATTTATACTCATAATAAATCTGTGAGCACGATGGAGTTAAAAATTCCTCATTTACAGATGGAACAAATTGGTCCAAAGGAGTTGAGTAACTAGTTCAAGTTGACAGACAGCCCTGTGGAGTATCTGAGACTTCACACAGATGTTGCAAACACTGTTTCTCCATAAGGAAACTAAAAGAGGTGACAGGATAGACCCCTGCTCCAACCAGAAAAATGCTGTATTGTTTGATTTGTTTTTTTCCTGCTTTTTATTTGAGGGTTCCTAATGAGATTTTGTTTGGGAAAAGTAAATGAGTTCAAGTGCAAACATTTATCACCCTAATTAATTAGACTGAGTGTATAGTCATTACACCCAGTCACACCTGTCTCTTTATACATTAGTGGTGATTCCATTAACAAATAGAATAGATAAGCAGCATTAGGGAAATTGGTTTAAAGCAGTGGCTTTCAAATTTTTTTGACTGTAATGCATAAAAAGAAATACTGCAAAATCAAAATGACCCAATATAAAAATATAAACACATAATAGAAACATAAGTGCTACAAAACAATGACTCTATGAATTCTGATATATTTATTCTACTCTATTAAAAATGGACTTTACAGCCTAGTTTGTAAAAGAGAATTATAAATAAGAAGCATTTTTTAAAAATTTCAGACATCTATCATGTTTACTTATTAATTAAGATGTTATGGCAAAAAAGTAAAGCATTTTACATTTAAAACTGATAAATGATATCATCTAATGATGAAAATTTAAATCAAAAGGGACTTTATTACCGTTTCCAGAATTAATCTTTAGTATGAGTTAGTATTTGAATCACTAGGGGTTTCTCCACTGCACTAGAAACTGTTTTATGTTTGGTTTTTCAAAATTGTTTTAAGTAACAATAATATTAGTAACATGGGTTATGTTAGGTTAAGTGACATTTAGGGTAGGAATCATTTCCTTGTGCAGTCTTAATTATTTTATTCCAAAAATACAAAGTACCTTGGAGGCTTCCAGAAAAAAAATAACATACACATCATCATGGTTAGCATCTCAAGACCATGTTGAGACTTCCTGATGGTTGCTGCAACCACATGAAAAGTTGGTGAGAATTTCCCATTTTCCTCCAACTCTTTCTTTCTCTTTCATTTAGTTTTTTCCTGTATTTTTTCTTGTATTTTCTCCTTTTTCTTTTTTACTTTCTCTCGACTGTGCCTTAGGATTAGGCTTAGGCATAATTGCTACTCTATCTGCTTTTAAAAGAGAAATGAGTCTCAAAGGCTAAAGATACTCTGAGGTAGCATATCAAATATCATATCACAGAGAGAAGGCTATAATTTTTAAATTTTAGTTTGAAGATGATGTGTCTTTTTCATTCCCTTATTCTAGCACTTATCGGTTATCACTTCTTGCCTTGCATTATAAATAGTTGGTTGTCTGTTTCTGTCCCCTCCCAACATGTTTACTAAATATGCAAATGAGTGATGAGCAGAAATTCAACTTAGAAATATTAATACTTGTTACCAGATATTTTTGGATTCAATAGAAGTACAATATACATATGTTACATAGTTTTGTTAAATCAGTGAAACTGAAGAAGACAAATACTTGGCAAGCTAGTTGCCATTCTTCTACGCTGGGCTCCAGGCAGAGAGCCCTAAACATGAATCTCCTTTAGACTGGGCTGGGTCTGGGCTTTAGCGTCCTCCCTAAAATGGTATTTTAGGAGATGTGATCAGTTCATTAGACTTGGCATTCTAAATGTAACATGACTGCCATCCCTCTCTTAACTGAGATGAAGCCATTATTAAAAATTACTTTTCTCTGGGCTCTGGTTAAATTGAGAAAATTACCAGAGACACAGGTAAATGAATTGTGATCAAAGCAAGAGACTGCTTGAGGTGACATCTGTTGGATCTCTCTCTTTCTCTCCTATTATAAACTTGATTCTGCTTTCTTCCTTTCATCTTTATTAATTATCGAAATATGAGAAATGTTGTTTTAATAAGTCTGTCATACCTCTGATTTAAATGCAACCTTTCCTTTAAAGTCTTACTTGATGATACCTCACTTATTATTAACTTGAGGTCATTTGTCCTCACAGTCCCAAGATGGCTACCGATTTCCCAGGCATCCCAGAAATCAGCATTCGAAGGCTGTGAAAGGAGAACAAGCACAATATCTTATCTCATGCTCATGCTTGAACCCGTCTCCCAAGAAGAGGCATGAAACTCCCCATAATAAGCTTAGACCAATCAATAGATTCACTGCCTCCAATTATTATTGAAAGCAGATCCCTGAAAATTATGGCTATTTTGAGGGGAGCAGATAAAATGGGGTTCAGTTAGAAGAAAAAATAAGGAAAAATTAGACAGGCTGTCATTAGACATGGCAGCAATGTGACCATCTAATTTTTGATGGTAGAGAGTCAGTATTGTCATATACTACCAGAATACTAACTCCTCAGACTCATATTTTGCCATCTCTCATTGAAAACTAAAGAAACTTGATAATCTCTTAGGCCCAGTTTTACCATATACTGAATGTATTATTTTTCAGTTAAGCATATTATGGCTTAACAACATATTAATAGGGGCCTTCATATGAATTTCATTATAATGTTTGTATTTGATGGTGTTACTGTGGGAATAATTTTCTATAATACATAAAATTGTATGAAGGCTCTTTTAACTGAAAGTCAGGCTCTGGTCCAAATAGCCTTTATTTTTTCAGATGAGAAATAGTTTTGAAGATGCAATAGAGTTGATTGTTACAATAGCTCTAGATATAGAACTGATCATATTACATAAAATATAAAAATTCATTACATATGTATATTAATATCTTTATTAATATAAATAAGTGATGTACCTAATATTTATAAAGACTAAAGGCAGCATATTTAAATTTAAACTAAAAATAATATTTCTTCACAGCTATATCTACTTAAACTGTACACAATCTATATTAAGTTCTATTTAGATTTTTTATTCTATGATTGCAGTTCTGTGCTTGTATTTTAATCTGCTTTTGGGTACATTCAGGAAATTGCTTTGGAGTGCAGTAATATGCCTATAGAACGACATTACAGATATTTGCAAATTATGTCACTACCACTATTTCATTGTCCACCTGGAAAAGTATCTTACCTAGGACATTTCTCTGAAGGCAAGCAATAAATAATTTCATTATAAATAGTTTATTTTTATGATATACTTTATTGCTAGTTTTTTCCTAAGTCATTTTTGTAAATTTACAAGTACTTGGGTGATTAGTTGTCTTCAATTCTTTTGTATTTTCTATGATATAAGTGTGTATTTCTAAGCATCAAAATCTGATCCATAATGGGACACTGTATAGATAGTTTTACTAGGTAGTCTTGTTTAGTCTTTCAACATTTAAGGTCAAGTGAATTTCTTATTACAGCCTTATTCCTTTTAAATTTTTTGTGGTTTCTGTGAGACTGGACCTAGACTCTGCTGGGCACACTTACTTGAGGAAAAGCCATTTGAGATTTTTATAACTAATAGGAGAGAAAGAATTTGCATCATTTGAGATTGGATGGCTAGATTTACATATATCTGTGATTAATTTTTATAGGAGAGAGCATTCACATAGAACCATCCATGACTGTGTCTCCCAGAAAATGACGATATCTCCAGCTAGTGGAATAGCAACCACTTTCCTAGTGCCTTTGCCTTTTCATTCTGCTCTTTTGAAATGACACACAAAAAAAGTGAACAATTAAAGAAAAGCAGTCTGCCAAGTGCCTGGAAAAAAACAAAACAAAACAAAAAACAAAACAGCTTTTGGAGCTGAGCTTATAAATTTAAGCTTATAAACAAGGGCTCAGTCTTCAACAACAAAAAAAGAAAGGATTAAAGAACCAAGGAATTCCTCTGTCCTCTGTACTCAGAGGATGTAGCTTCTTTGTTAACAGAAAAAAAATGAATACGGTGAACCTCTCTTGGCCCCACATTGTGCAGAGAGAATTTGGAGAAGGAGGAAGATGAACTTTCAGACATCTGTGAAGGACAGAATATTTTTTTCCAATGTGATTGCTTTAGACTGTGTGAATCCACTGTTCCTATGGGCCATCCTGTATACCATTGCAAGGTCAAGGCTACAGGAAAAAAGGGGGAAATTACATGTCTGAGCTTTTCCTATAATTGTTCCTAAGTTCCCAGTCAAGTCAATTTTGGATATACTTCTCAATGGACCTACGCCTGCAAACTGATGTCTTGATCTCCCCTTTGTATCTGACATGGCAGTACCTCTACCTTTATTTTTTATTGTGCCCTTTAGGTTAACTCTGCATATAGTGTAGAGATGGCTTTCTACAGGAATCTAGCCTTTCCCAGCATTCAGCCCAAATTTTCAATATTGCTTACAGAAACATGAATGAAGAACATCTTGTCATGATGAGAGAAGCTCTGTAAACAGTTACAGCTTACTTTTCTGAAGCTGCTTCTTTAGGAAGACTGTTTTACATCTTCCCTCAGTGCCCTCATATAGTCAGTTTTAACCTTGGATCATCTTCCTTAAATAAATTTGAATTATTTTTCTCTACCCATCTTTAGTATTTTATCTTGGTTCTCACAGATGATTAGGTTCCACTTGAATATATTTTTCATATGCTATGCTCCTCCTAGCAAGACAGAAATCGTTGGAAATCTATTCTTGAATCATTAGGAAAGCTTTTCCTTGTTCTAATATTCATCATTGCTTTTGTTATTACCACAATTGCAAAGCATAATCTAGCCCAAAAGGGAGATTATTATTTTACAGTCATAAGTTTAGAAATACTGGAAGTATGAAATCCTGAAGGCATTTCTTTAATTATTATTGTTTCTGATAAGCAATGAAGTTAGACCATATGATTGACCCCTGTGTCTATACCACACGAACATTTTAATTACATAAAAAATGGTTATAGTTTAAATTCGTGGGTACCTGGCATAATTCAGGTTTTGTAAGAAGGAATGCCCTCTGGCCACCCCATTGCTACAACAATTTCCATTTTCATCAACTCTTCTCATAACTAATATTTCCACATAAGAATCAGTAGAAAGCAGTAACAACAATTTCTGAGAAGAAGCAATTTAAACTTTTACTTCCATTATGATTATTTTTAAACTTAAGGAGCCAAACTACAGGATGGTTAGGGACACTCCTGAAAAGTACTTGTCATCTCTCTGAGCAAGGGCTTCTGAAGAGAGGGACACATAATTTACAAATGAGTAGAACAAAGAGAATCCAGTCACAGTGGGCTAATGATAGGGAGGAGAGCTCTAACTACAGGAACAAATGATGCCCTAGACCAGTGTATGGAAGTTAGATACTAAGGGAGGAAATGAGGATCCTTAGGTAATAAACTATGTTTGCAAATGCCCCTAAAATATCTCCTCAAGTAACAGGTGATGCTCCTGCAGCACACAAGTTTAAAGTTATTTTGCTAATTTTAGTAAACTCCCAAGAATGATTTGATGAGATCTGGTCTATATGTCACGTATTTTACTTCTAACTAGAACTTTTAAATGACTAGTTTGATATGTTGAGTAGAAACCGAACTTTTTTTAAGAAGTAGGTTAAATATTTTAATAACTCCTTCGTTTTCTTCAGGTTCCTGAATGTATCAGCTCAGAGCATTAACTACTAAGATCAATCATGATCACTATGAATTGCTCTAAATTTTTCTTGCATTCTTAATGTGAGTTTTTCAGAAAGTTTTAGTGGTAGTATTTGCCTAAGGCCAATGCTAGCCACCCGACATGGCTTGAAAATATGTAGGAGAGTCTAGGATAGAAGGAAGAAAGACGTGCTGTTTGTTTATTTCTGAACCAGTATCTTAGGAAATGATGAGAACTAAAGAAAGCGGTAAGTGCTATGGCAGGAGGGGTAGGTTCATGTTGCCAAATGTCTACTTTTGTTTCTAGGAAGAGCAGGTACACAATGGAAAGTACTGACTTAACTGCCCTCACCTCATTGATTTTTCAGTGAACATACCATGAACTGTTCCCACTCCCTTCATAATATCTGTGTCACAGTCACTTCACCTGTCATAATGACATAAAAATGAATGAAGTAAGTGGTTTTTGTTGTTGTTGTTGTTTTGATGGTTAGGGCTTGTCACTTACTTGCTGCCTCACTGTCAAAAGTGAGTTAAAACTCTGGGAAGCTTTGGGTTCTTTGAGTTCTTTGACTAGCTTATATGTTTGTTCACCTACTGAAAGTTGCCTTGTTAGCAAGTAAATACATTAAGATCTATTAATTTTAAATTTTAAAAAATAAAAATAACCTACCTCTGAAATAAATTAGGATATTTATAAAACTTTCTTCCTTTAGCTGTGAAGCTGAACATTTTCTTAAAAGTAAAACTATATGACTCTTTTTTAAAACGGGCTTTTTGGGAGATGCCTTTAAGCCTTGAAGATGGCACTCCTGATTTATCATATTGTATTAAAGCAATTATTACAAGAAAGTGGGAGTGACCATTTATTAGGCTCAAGCCTTGGTTATATCTTCAACTGGTCGTAAGAGGCTATCAACATTATCCCATTTTAGCTTGCTGTCAAATAAAAGTATTCACACTAAATTAATAACAGAATATGATAATCCACATGTAGAGCACAACCTCAGATTTTTTGCTAGATATTTATCAGAAGATTGGTTGTGAGAAAATCATCCCATTGGAATAGCCTGGTTCAGCCCTCAGAACTCTGCTTCTCTTTCTCACAGATTCTCTTGGGAATACCATCCTGTTTCATGGTTTTAATTACCATAGTAATACAATAGCATCTCAAAAGGTATATTTAGCCCAGGCATCGTTAGCCCATTTGAATATTAACAAACATCTGTAACTTAAAATATCTTAAATTCTTGATCTAGCCCACTGCCCCACCCCACTCCTCTCCATCTTAGTAAATGGTTACTTTATCCTCCAGTTTCTTAGGCCAAAGAACGTCGGCACCATCTTTGACTCAATTTTTCTCTTACCTGTTACACACAATCCATTAGAAAATCCTACCTTAAATATATATATTCCAAATCTGAGGACTCTTCATTATTCCCATTGCTTTTATTTTGGTCCAAGCTGAAATTCTTTCTTGCCTGGATGGTCTCCTTAAGTAATATTTCTGTTTTTTCCCTTTCCCTTCTACAGTCTAAATCAACACAGCAACCAACATGATGTCTTTAAACTATGATATCAGGTGATATCATATCTCTGCTCTAATCACTCCTTGGCTTCTATCCCCCTCAGAGTAGAGCCAAGATACTTAAAATGACATCCGAGGGCCTACGTGGCTCACCCTCTCACAGTTTCCTGGCTTCACCTCCTTCTACTCTCTCTTGCTCATTCATCCAGACACTGCAGTCCTTTCCATCCTTGAACATGCTGCAAGTCATGCTGCCATTGCTCAACTCTTTGTCCTTGATTTACCCTCCGCTTTGAAGCTTCTTCTCCAAGATATTACATGGCTTGTTTTCGCATCTCTTTCAAGTATTGTCTTTTAAGTGACATATTCCCTAAGTACCTTTTTAAAAATTGCCTTGATCCACATTTTTCTGTTCCCTTTTCTTTATTTTTCTTGAAGTCATTCATCACAATTTGACTATTATGTTTCAAATTATTTATTCATTATTCTCTTCTCTTCCCTTTTTCCGTAAACACAAACACTAGACCAGAAGATCTACAATAGCAGAGATTTGGGTCTATATTTTCTCTGTTAAAATCCAACCTAGCACCATGATCACTGCATGACAGTAGGTTCAATAAGCATTTTTTCAGAGATTTGGTCAATGTATATACATCCAAAAGTTGTTTCTTTAGGATGAACATATTAGTTTTCCCTTTATTCATTTCTTTTAAATCAACTCATCAGTTCACAGTACCAAAACGTGAGACGAAAAGAAAGGCACATCTTTCTGTTGTCAGCAGTTCATGAAAAAGAAGCCTGAGCATAGTATGTTATATAATTTAGAGATATCAGTTTATTTTCCCTTGTCATACATTCATAGCTACAGTGCTTTTTATTATATTCTAGTGAATACTGACACTTTAAATAAAACTAAGGGTATTAATGTATGTGCAGTCGTGATGTATAGGTTTTCAAGGTGACTTTAGACAAGGAGTAACAAACTCTAATGCCTTGAAAGTTCAGGAAAATAAAAAACAAATTTGTGAAGAGGAGCCATTGGAAAAATAGGGAGTGCTTACCACATCTGAAGTGGACACCTCTACTCAGATTGAGCCAATAATTGTTATTTATGTATATGGGATCAATCTTACCAGATTGTCAGGTTTTCAAAAAAGTTGGAAATAGATATTTCTGTTTGAGATAGTTCCAGGTTCAAAGCTGGCAATAACATTGGTGCACACTAAGAATCTCTGCAAGTCAGATTTGGCTCCTGAGCCTTCTGCTTACATTCTTTGCTTTTTAGTCTTTGTGTCCAGCTGGATAAGCCCAACCACCACTAGTCTTTAAGTCCTGCTGATACAGTTTAGGCAGAAAGCCACCCCACTCCCTTTTTGCCCATGGCTTATAAGTATTTCCAAGTCATGGGCAGATAAGCCCAGAACTTTTGACGGGCTCTTCATTCTAGATTGTTAAGATGCCCCCAAGAATTGTAAGGAATATTTTCTCTGGATAAAGCTGGAGTTTCTAGTTTTAGTTGAGGCTTTACTATTTACTGTACTTTATAAATTTGTCCCATTACCATGTACTTTCTTCTTATCACCATAATTCTAGAACACTCATTCACTTGTCCAGTGAAAAAATATTTAGTGAGGGTCTGTTATGTTTCACACACTTTGCTGTATAGGTGCTCAAAGACAAATGCCATTTGATAAGACAACAATCAATATCTATTCTCGCCTTCCTTAGTAACAATATCAGTTTATTTTGGGGTAACAATATATCTAACTAAAGATGGTATTTCCCTTCTTGCAATTTCCATTTCTCTTGTAGATCATTGTGGCCATGTGACTGACTCCTGTCTAATGAGGTTGTTGTGAATTGAATTGTCCTCTAAAAATATATGTGTAATTCCTAAACCCTAGCACCTCAGAATGTGACTTTATTTTGAAATAGGGTCTTTACAGATGCAATAATTTAAGACAAGTGCTTACTGTAGTAGGCAGGGGCCTCAATTCAATGACTAGAGTGTCCTTATAAGAAGAGGAGAAGTGACAAAGCTTAGAAGTAAATAACATATGGAGACACAGACAAACAAAAGGAGAATGCCATGTGACAACAGAAGCAGAAATTGGAGCGATGTAGCTGCAAGTCACGGAATACCAAGAACTGATAGCCACCACCAGAAGGTAGGGCTAGGCAAGAAGGAATCTAGCCAACATCTCATAGGGAGCATAGCTCTGCTGGTACCTTTATTTCAGACCTCTTGCCCCCAGAACTGTGAGAAAATAAATTTTGTTGTTTAAAGATACCCAGTTTACAGTACTCTGTTACAGCAGCTCTAGGTATAAGCGAAGGTTGCCAGATTGGATTACTGGGAATACTCCTTTTTAAAAGATGTACATTTTTCTGGAAATATGGATGTGATAACTGGAACTTCAGCCACCATGTTGAACCATGTGGCATATCTGAGGATGGGATGTACATACTAAGGATGGTGGTGGAGAAAAACTATAGAAAGAATCTGGGACATAGGCGGGATTGCAAAGCTGCTATACTAGCTCTGAAAGCCTACCTCTGATCTATTATATGAGATTTAAATAAACTTCTGTCCTTTTTACATGCCATTTAGACTTTTTGTTGTGTGCAGCCAAACCTAATCTTAACTAACATACATTAACTAATATAACTAATATCTGGTCTTCAAACAGATGTGAGTATAATGTAGAGGGGAGGCATGGGTGGAGACAGGCAGCAAAATTCCGGAAATGTTTTGTGGAAGGGAAGTTATTTGAAATGGGAGAAGGAAGAAAGAAATGGAATTGGGAAAGCACCAAAAATTGAGTTTATTTCTATTAGAGTATTTTCCAATGGTGTTACTGGTATTAGCTAGTAGGATGATGCAGAAAATTACCTCATGTTCATGTTGGCCATAGTGTACAAATGCCCACTTTAGAAAGTTAATTCCTAAAATGCAGCCAAATGTTCGAAGAGCACAGATTTTGAGGTCCAGCAAATTGAAGTTGGAATGTTTACTCTCCAGTACTCATCAACTGTGATTTTTGAGCTGTTATCTAAAATGTCTGAGCCCTAGATTGCCCATCTATAAAATTTGAATAAAAATTTGAATAAAAACATCTGACCCTGAGGCTCTTATGAGGAATAAAATAGATGATACATTTAGAAATACTAATAAGTAAGGAATAAGGAATAAATGAGATAGTTCATCTAGGAATAAATGATGGATAAATGAGATAGGAACAATAAATTAAGATAATAAGTAGAAGTGACTTAACATCCTACCTATTATACAGCAGAGTCAATAAATGTTATTTTCCCTCCATTCTTCTACCAATTTTTCTCCTGCAATATCAAGTAAGTCGAAGAGTTTGGACTTACATTTGGACTTTTGGGGGAAGGAGAAGGTAATTCTTAATGCAATTTTTCTTGTGCTTTGCTGCATGTAGCATCACATGTTGTAATACACTAAAAGTCCAAACTTATGTGTTTATATTTTGCTTTAACAAGGATAAGGCTTACTTTAGGGGGATAAATAGAACTTATGGGACCTACTCAGTTCAATCAGCTCAAGGGTATATTATCTTTCAGGTGCTACGCTAAGAGGGAAACTTTCATACCTGAAGAGGCTTCTTTAAGAGGGACTTCCTGAGGCAAAGCCTGTATGCTCAACCATAGCCAACTCTTATTTTCTCTTGAATCTTTTAATAGAAAAGTTTTTATAGAAACATTTTGGCCATCTAGTCAGTCTGATCAAGACATAAGGATAGCTCCAAAACATTACATCATTTTTTTTTATTACAATTTCTTTCTCAGGACTTAGGAGTTACTGTGGAATTCTTTGAATATGTAACATCTCCTTGTGCCATTAAGATGTTTCCTCTTCCTTCTCCACCCTGGTCTCAGAGTTTCCTACATTTTGAAGTCAGTTTCTTTCTTGAATAGGAAATACATAAAGAATTTATGACTTGAGTAAAATATAATGGTCTTTTGGGAAAAATATAGATATTCTTATACTATAGGTTCTATATTAAGCCAGCTATTATTGGTCTTATTCTGACTGGTTACATGGTTCTGATTATCAGGCCATATGCTACAGTTAACTGGATTTTCTTTTCATTCCATTTTACCTAAATGCATTTCTTGGTTTTCTTTTCTAGGTCTTCAGAAAGTCCATCTTCCGTTCAGTACAGTAAGGAGGTGGCATCCTAATCACGTATCCAAGTACATTTCTTTTGTGTTTCATTTAGCCAACACTGTCTTCTGTCCTGTTCTTATACTTATTGCTCAGTGCTAGTGCCTGCCTCTTGCTTACCATGAATATACTTGACATTGACCATTTGTCTCTAGCCATGGCAGATAGTAGGACTCATCTTGCTTGCCTGCCCATCCCCTAGGCAGATCTTCCTTGTACCAGATTCTGGCTGCCTCTAATTTGGTTTAAATTGTTAATGACTGAATCCCTGCTCTGACTTTTCTGTCTTAACTGATTTTTCTTGACTGATCCTTCAACTTTCAAGTCCATACTCTAATTTCCTGAAGTTAGCAGTGAGGATAATGAGTTTGAATGATTGTATTGCTTTCTGTGCAGATAGGAACAAAAGATTTAAAATGTTAAACTGTAGCCAAGCAGTGCCTAAATGTGGCCTTTGCCGAAACTGTAATGCAAGTCAGGTGTATTATGCGCATTCTTCCACCTCCTCATAAGGTGACTCTTTCTCTCCCTTTACCCTTCAAAACAATCTAAACTTTAAATGCCCTTGGTCATCCCAGTTGGAAGCAGATAAAAAAATTTTGGATGTTAATGAAAGATTAATTTTATTAGAATATTTGCATGGTAAAAGAGTACTGCAGAAAGATCTTGGAGAGTAGATTTTAAGCTTTGTTGGCCTTCCAACTACTTTACAGAAACATATCTCCTGTGCCTTTGGATTTTAATGACTAAATTGATTAACAAAAGTTAGGAGTACATATATATGGTTATTAATTTTTTTATTTTAAAAAGTGAGATTTATAAAAATGTATCTATATCACCATCATTTTCTAAATGACAGGAAGTTTTAATAAGAAAAAAGTAAAGAGGATATCATCTCAGAATAAAGGACAGTATTTTTCAAGACAGGACATACATTAATTTTGAATGCAGAAATTTTACATAACACTTTGTTTTGTATGTGCTTTTGTACCAGGAGTGTTTCAAATGACCCAGTTTTATAATAACAAAAATGAAAGAAATAAAAGGAAGGAAGGAAGGAAAGAAGGAAGGAAGGAAGGAAGGAAGGAAGGAAGGAAGGAAGGAAGGAAGGAAGGAAGGAAGGAAGGAAGAAAAAAAGCAAAACTGAATGTTCAGCTTTTTCTAGGACACTGATTTTTAAGTCACAACCATTGTTGAAAATCTAGCTTCATATAAGTGTATTTATGATGACAGTATTGAACCTTATTTGAGTCCTGTGCTTCTATAAAGCAAGGATGGTTGGAAAATGCCTTCCTCCTCCTCTGTTCTGAGAAATTGTTAGGCTCTCCCCAGAGAATACCCTACCATAATGCATTCCAAGACAAGACCCACCTGCACCCTTCCTCAGCCTCAATGTATCCCTTGTTTTTTTAAAAAAATCCACATTTTCTCTCTCTTCTTTGATATATTTATTATTAATAAATGTCTCCTCTCTAATGCAAGAGCCTGAATAAAATCAACTCCTTAATTGCCTGGTGCATTTTTTCTTTTACAATGACAATATTGAACTTCATTGACTTCACCCTCACCTGTTTCTACTGTGATCAATTCAGCATTCTCTGTGAACTCAGAGAAGCAAAGGCACAGTTGCTTCACCCCCTTGTCCCTTTTCTCTTTGCTGAATGACAACAAAAGTGGGCATAGACTGGACTGACTACTGGTGGCCCTTTAGACAGTGGACACTTGGCCTGGGGTAACTGGTTATTTGCCCACCACAGAAAAGGCAGGTATTTTTCTAATAGGGACATTGTGTCCTTGTGAGTAGGTATGTATGTATGTATGTATTTTTTTTTTTTTCTGGAGTTGATGGGGCTTTTGTAAGCAGGAAATAAAATGAACAATTGTTTTTGAGACTTTAAATTAGAATTCAGTTTATAAAGTAATCGTGCTAAAGTAGTTTAGTTTTAAAATAATAGTTTTAAAATTTTAGTGTAAAAATAATAGTTTAAAACCTTATTTTCCTTAAGACTTTAAACTTAATGTATGAATGTGACTATACTATTTAAAAATCTAGTAAACTTTAAGGATCATTATGGGGGTGATAATTTTCAATTTTCAATCGATTCAAATGGAAATGAGTAGACTTATTTAAATAATTAGGCTCATTTTAAACTTAGTCTATTAAATTTCTTTAAACCTTTTAAAATATGTTTAAATTCCCTCATCCTTTGATTTTGCAAAGCAAAAGTAAATTTGATCATCTGTATACCTAATTCTAAGCCTTGCCAGAGTTAAAAGACACTTTCTCACTAAGAAGATAACTTTCATATTATAGATAAGATGGAGTTCCCATCCCATGAGAATTAGGACGGCTCATTAACCCAAAGATTTTTTTTGCCTATATGCTGGATGGAACCAATTCATCTGGCACCACTTAGAGAACATGGACTCTTGCTTCTATTTGCTTTTATATTAGCAATTCTTCATCTAAACTCTCCAAATTTAGTTGGTTTCTATTGGATATCAGTTACTCTTACCAAATATTTTCCCCTGATTTGAGTCTGTAATATCTCAGAGAGGCTGCAGATAAATGCCTTTAACCAATTTTTCCCTGATTAATTGAATTCTAGATTATTTTTATACTCTTCTTCTATGACTGGCCACAGCTCTTTTGTGGGTATCAAAAAGACCTGTAGTTGGATTCTAAGTATTTCCCAATGACCTTGTCTGTCTGGAAGATCACAGCTACTAAGATCTCACTAATTACATCATCAATCTACACATACTCTTCATGGACTAGTGTATATAACATACTGGAGAACACTACTGTAGCCTCAACCAATGTGGAAACCAGAGTCCAAGATTCTAAAAGGTAGAGAGAAGACAAGGAAACATAGATTATAACCTAACTGGCAACATAATCTTTGGTCATGTACCAGCTACAGCCTCAGTTCCTTTAACAGTGTAATACCTAGCACAAGGTGTAATACCTATCACAAGGTATGCAATAAAAACTCAGGTCATATTCTTGTCAAACTTATGAGATTTTAAAAAAATAATTGGCACAAAGTCTATGATTATCATTCTTATCTTTCTCATTTGGATATAAAATAATAATTCTCTTAAAAGTAAACATCTAAGGTATGTTTAATTTTTAAGAGATGTGTTATGAATTAAAAAAAGATTTCATAGAAAACATACAAGAGGAGTCCTTTGAATTTTGTGAGTATATATCACAGAAGAAAATAGTCTGCTAAACAGACTATGTGACACAAAATGTGTATTGCTTCTGAAGTAAATTAAATATGACTTAGGGAATGAGCTAAAGAGACAATTTCTGGGACTGAGGGTCTAGAACGTTTTACGATAGATAAAATAAATCCTAACAAGTGATCTTTTTCCCCCCTTCAGGCCTTTTCTATTAAAGTGATAAATGCTTACAAAACAGATATCCAGCTATATAACCAAATAGATTGAATGGGATTGATAGACATTTCGCAAAAGTAATTTTGATTCTTTAAACTTTTGGAAATAAACTATAAATTTTTGGATAAAAATTGAAACTTTAAGCCAGAATAGAGTAAGATGAAAAACATTTTAAATCCACACCTTCTTTTTGAAGTTGCATCTTTTTGGATGCTCATACAATCTCAAGAGTAAGTTGAATTATGGCCACATATCAAATGTTCAGAAGTCCTCGGCTGTCTGAGCCTGGCTGCCCTCACCCAGCCAGCTGGACTATAAAACACCTGGGTTGATTTGATTTATTCTGGAGTGGAGGAGCAAAATTGTGCAAAACAATATGAGAAAAGACTTCCCTAGACAAAATAGTGACGTATTCAAAGTTTTGTTGATTTCTCATTGTCCTTGTAGTATCTATTCTTTCTCAACCTTCCACCCATTCCTCGTGCCCCCATGATCAGAAAGTAAAGAGTGTTGCTTCTAGATTATAGCATCAGTTCATCAACGCATTGCTTTATTATAAGATTTGTCAACCCCACCATCCATACAAACTTGTTAGTTATCTGTGCCACTCTCTCTTTATTCTGCTTTTTAGATGAAATTGGTTTTAGTAAATTGATCACATGTAAAGGTGGTCTATTGATGTTTTAGTCACCTTGGGATGCTATAACAAAACACTGTAAGATCAGGTTGCTGGCATGTTCCAGAGCTCCATTCTGGCTTCCAGATGACTGCCTTCTTGTATATATTCATATGGACAAGGGTTGGGTGTGGGGAAGAGATGGGGAGGGAGGGAGACTGAGAGAACATTCCAGTGTCTTCCTCCTTTATAAAGACATTAATCTCATCATGGGGGCTCCACTCTTAGAATCTCATCTAAACGTAATTGCTTTCTGAAGACTCCACCTCCAAATATCATCATACTTGGGATTAGGGCTTCAATATATGAAATTTGGTGGGACATAAGCATTCAGTCCACAACAATCAATCTATGAGTTAGTCATTTTTTTGTCTTTCTAAGGCAGCTAATTAAAGTCTCTCCAGTAGGTCGTTGTGGCAGTAGAGCACGTAAGGGCAGAGAAATAAGTAAGTAAGGAGATATTTTAACAATAACTAACTCTTCTTTAGCTTTTTTTTTTTTTTTTTTTTTTTCACCAGCCAGGAGACATTTACCACTGTCTGGAGTGGGTTCAGCATATGCATGGTTCAGCCAGCAGAGGCATGCCATTTTTTTCCCAACTCATAAACAAAAGAAGAGTTCTTCCTTGTTTGTCCTTATGCCCAATTAAACTTGAAGATAGCCATAGTAGGGACAAGGTGACTGCTTGCAATAGACTAAATCCCTGCACATTCCAGCTGGAAGTCAGCTGTTCTGCTTCTGAAGAGGTAAACACTACCAACTTATGAGCACATTTTTTTAAGAATGTAGATGCTTTTTCAGTGTTGGCATAAGAGAATGAGTAAGAGGATCTGAAGGATACAACATAAGAAGCCAGGAAGTAAGCGCCAAAAACCATCTAAGCAGTGGGTAGGAGATTAGGCAGTAGGACTGGGGAGGAAGGAGTCAGCAGTGGGAGAGGTGAGCTGAACAAGCAGCTCCAGCAGAGTTATCTATTACCCACAACAGAGAGCAGGCAGGTGTCAAGAAACTGAAACAGAGCTGCCAAGCAAGTGAGGGGAGTGGGCAAGCCCAAAGACGTCTGAGGTCTCAGGGTAGGGGTCTGGGGACTTAGAGGAATGGACAAGTCAGAAAATCAGCAAGTAGGGTAATAGGAATACGAACCAGAGCTGAGGAGAAGGGCTCATTTAATTGACTCCCCAGGTCATTTTCTTGGCAGGAAGCAATACTCAGTGGTGGGAGAAAGGACATTATGTGTCTCCAGGCTGAGAGGACAGTGTTTAGAGGACAGTAGCTTTCTGGGAGGTAAACACTGATGCTAAATCAGAGGTAACCTCATATTCCCTCTACCTTCCACCAGTTACCACTTATCAGCATCACTGCCTGAAAGATTTTCACACAGTCAGAAAATTGTGTCAGACCAGAGGCAAGTATGAGGAGCACCCCACAGAAGTTCCCATTTCTGAGAATCAGAGAATCTCAGAGTTGTAAGAGACCTGTGCCAGTAAGCAAACTTCCTGGACTGAGATTTGTCCTTCTGATCTCCTGAAAACTTTTCTTCCTACAAGACAATAACCCCGTAGCCTACTGGAAGAATCCTGAGCCTTATCCCTTTGTCTTTAGTATTGTTTTTAACCCAGGACATCCTAAAGATATCTGTCTCATGTTAGATTTATTGCCCACTGTAAGGCAGAGAAACTTTTGCTTGCCTTCAGCCACAGACATGTTTCCTTATGTATTTATTTCCTAGAGTTGTACTAAGTACCACAAAGTGCATGACTTAAAACATCAGAATATTATTAGTTCACATTTATGGCAGCTAGAAGTCCAAAATTAAGATCATGGTAAGGTCATGCTCCCTCTGAAAACTATACAAGAATCTTTCCTTGCCTCTTCCTAGATCTAGTCATTTTCTGGCAATCTTTTGTGTCCCTCGACTGTAGATGTGTCCCTCCAAACCTCTGCCTTCACCTGGTGTTCTCCCTGTGTGTCTCTGACTTCACATGACCATCTTCTAGAAGGGCACCTGTCATATTAAATAAGGGCCCACTTTACTCCAGTGTGACCTCATCTTAACTAATTACATCTGTGAGGAACCTATTTCC
The DNA here is from genome assembly GCF_902729225.1 of Pteropus medius. Lineage (NCBI taxonomy): Eukaryota > Metazoa > Chordata > Mammalia > Chiroptera > Pteropodidae > Pteropus > Pteropus medius. Next base: position 43,737,155 of record NW_024349800.1, read on the forward strand.
AAGAGAAGTCATGTTTTTAGATAGTAGGGTTTAGGACTAGGGTTTTGGAGGATGGGGACACAATTCAGCATATAGCACCTTACATGAGAATTTTCTGGCAAGATGTGAAAGCACTCTGGTTTCAGCCATGGTGGCCTCAACACTACTTTTAGATTATATGAATTGAGGATAGAAAAAGATTTTATTTTCACAAGATTTTTCTCCATTGTAAACTGGTCACTGTACAATAGTAGGATACATGATCTCCTCTTACTGTTCACTCTGAATCCATAGTGAAGGTACATCTCACCAACCCCTTTCTATTAGAGACATTAATGGTGCATGCTTTCAAGTCTGGGAGAGTTATACAATGCAAAGTAAAAATGAGTTAAGGACAATTTTTAGATTTCTCCAATTTGCTATCCCGAGAAGCTTTATTTAGTTCTTGTTTCAGTTTGAAAGTATCTAGCCCTGGTCTCAAAGGTTAGGGTCAAATGAGAGATGAGCCATGGGAGTGCTCTGTTAAAGGATGAATGTGTTCCCTAAAATTCACATGTTGAAGCCCACATTCTCAATGCGATGGTTTTTGAAGGTGGGAGATAATTTGGTGTAGATGAAGTGACGAGGATGGGGCTCTCATGATAGCATTAGTGCCCTTATAAGAATAGACATCAGAGAGCTTACTTACACTCTTTCTCTCTCTACCTTGTTCTAAGAACACAGCAAGAAGGCATTTGCAAGCCAGGAAGAGAGCTCTCGCCAGAAACCGATCCTATTAGCACCCTTATCTTGGACCTCTAGTCTCCAGAACTGTGAGAAAATAAACTTCTGTGGTTTAAGCCACTGAGTCTATGATATTTTGTTATGACAGCTCAAGAAGATTAAAATATACTCTACATTTTCAGGCTAGTTCACTGCTATGGAAACTATTAAATGACAGGTTACTATGAGCAGTAGCCAGCTCTTTCATGTGTAATACACAATAGTGCTTTCTGATTAGCACTTAATTCCACATTTGTATTATACTGCGATGTCCCTATTTTACAGATGAAGAAACTGAGATTTAGAAAGATTAGGCAAACCTAAGCTGAATTCAGGTTTTCCTCACAACCAGCCCATCTTGCCCACTGCTCTATGTCTGGTATAGTCTCAGTGTGTTGGACTTAACTTTGTTAAATCGAATGTTGGTTTATTCTCAGTAGGGTATCATGTTGTGGACAGTGTGGAGTAAAAGGAGACCGTGCAGATTAGGTACACTGAAGTGCTGTGGTTAGGTTTTTCTGATTTCTCTCTGAGGTGTATGAGTAAATGCTGTTATTACAGATTTATAGGTATCCTTGTCTCCTGAAATCTATAGAGACAAGCAGGAGGTTACAGTGGGCAGGAGCGGAGATATCCACAGTCAAGGGCAGGGGTGTCAGGGAGGAGAGAATGTGCAGCCCTCTGTGATGCAGAGGCAAGTGGAGTATCTAGAGAGAAGAATGGCAGTTTCAGGTTTTCATTATGCACAGCAGGGCTTTTCATTCCTGCTGTAGCTTTTTACTTTCATCTTCCTGATTGGTAAAGACCAAAGACAGTTTTGTTCTGGCTCGTGAACATGATGAAATGTGTCCCAGTGTGGACAAGCAAATGGAGGAAACCTAATCAAGTGTCTATAAGGGCCTCAAAGTACAAATTGGCTCCAACAGATTTGATATTAAAAAAAATTATCATCCAGGTTACTGGTTGCAGTATATTTTCTTCATTACAGATAGCATCCCAATTCTAAAGCAGTTAGAGGTTAGCCAAAGTAACAACAATGTCCTTGCTACATGCATACATTGGGTCTTCCTGGGCTACTTCTCTTGAAGCTCATAAAAGAAAGGGTCATTTTAATAGAATCAATGAGATCTGGGAAGGAACATCTAAAGTTAGCTATTGTAGATTCTTTGGAGTTTGGGTAACTGTTCCACGTTATGAGAAAGCTGGGTAAATTGTTAATGATTTTGTTCTTGTGTGTCAGTGTTTGTAAATGATGTGTTAAGTATCCTTGGGCAATGTGGATGGAATGAGGGCTGTTGCAACCACCCAAGAATTTACAGTCTCCAGGTGGCTGGGATAATTTAGAATGAGTGGAGATGGGAAGGCTTCTAAGAGGGAAATACTGAGGACCATTAAGAAGAGAGGTTCATCAAACATAATGTGCTTATGGAGCAGTCAGGTATGTTGATAATAGTGTAAATTTCTGGAACCCACCTCAGATTCTAATTCAGTGTATTTGAGGAAAGCATTTTATAATGATCTCTGGTGCTTATGCAGAAGGACACAAGCAAGAATCATTGGTTTATAAAAAGAAGAATTCTGTGGTTTGGCTTAAAGTGGCCATTTTGTGTTACAAAGAAGTGACATAAGATGAAAACAAGGGTGGGGACACCAAAACTTGCTAGGCTTGAGAGACAGAAGACAAATGCAATGGGATGAGTAAAAAGTATTAAGAGAGATACCACGATGTAAAATATGGAATTCCTTTAGAAATTCCAAAATTCCTACCACTTCCTATTGTTTCCTCAGTAGTTTTCTTAACTTCAGCCTATAAATGACAATTTTTATATCTTATAATGATTTATTTTTACAATTTTTCAATTTTGTTATTAAAAATATAGTCACCAATTTTGTGAATTTTGACCTTACAATACTGAAATGATACCTCTCAAGCACTGTCAGCTATTAGATTGTTCAAGAGGTAACTATAATACATTTTTATTTTTAATCATTTTATTGAGAAATGATTGACCTGCAGAATGTTGTGTGTATTTAATGAATACAACTTGTTGAGTTTAGAAATTACTATACATCCATGAAGCCATTACCACAATCTATGCCATAAGTACATCTATCCTCTCCAAAATGTTCCTTCTGCACTATTTGTTACTATTTTGTGATAAGGACGCAACATAAAATCTACCTTCTCTCTTAGCAAAGTTTTCAGTATATACAATGGTTAATTTTATGTGTTACACTAACACCCAGAGAGCTGGTAAAAGATCTGGGTGTATCCGTGAGCATGTTTCTGGAAGAGATTAGCATTTGAATCTGTAAACTGAGTGAAGATTGCCAATGCAGGTGAGCACATTTCAGTCTATTTAGGGCCCAGTAGAACAAAAATGTGAGTTTATTCTCTTTTCTTGAGTTGGAATATTCATCTTCTGCCCTTGGACATCAGCACTCCTGTTTCTTGGGCCTTTTGTCTCTGGTCAGGACTTGAGCTATTGGCTCCCCTGGTCCTCATGCCTTTGGACTCATTAAATTGCACCATCAGCTTTCCTGGTTCTCCAGCTTGCAGAGGGCAGATCATGGGACTCCTCTGCCTCAATGATCGTATTCATATTCCCTCTCTATAGATATAGGTATAGATATAGATACAGATACAGATACAGATGCAGATACAGATACAGATATAAATATAGATCTAGATACATACACATGATTAGTTCTATTTCTCTGGAGAACCCTGACAAACATAGTGTATAATACAGTATTGTTAACTTATTAACTATAAGCACCATGCTGTACAATAGATTTCTAGGACTTAATCACTTTGCTTAACTGAAACTCCTTAAGTTACAATTTTACTGTAATTATTGCTACTACCACTATTGTTCTGCTAGCTATTATAATGCTTTCAAAGTCAGAGATTCTTGCTTCTTTACCTCACATAAGACAATGTTCATCAAATATTTAAGATTATTTGGTGGAAATAGAACATATATGAATGAGGTTGACTCACATCTATAGATTTAACCAAAGTTACAACTTTACTTCTTTATTTTTTATCATCCATGCCATTTAACTTACCATGCATTTATTCATCTTATTTATTTGGGCTACATTCTGGATGGTTTCCCCAGGTATTTCCAAATTTATAATTTTTTAAAAACTGTGTCTACTTTTCCTTTAAGCATCTATTAAATGTTTTTTTTTTAATTTAAAGATTCGATATTGTTTATATTTGAGCATCTCTATATTGTTCTTTTTCAAATTAGTTTGTTCTTTTTTCCATAATGTTCTATTTTCCTTTTTCCCTTTTTTCTCTTTGGTCATTTGAAATCTATTTTAAGTTTCTTTAAAACTGTTCTAGTTCCTTTAATTTGTCACATATGGCTTCTCTGCTTTGTAGCATTCCTTCCTGTTATATATGGTGGTGCGTTTCTTTACATCTTTGGACATTTGGTTAATGGGTTCATCCCTAGTGGATTAGGAGTCTTCCGTGGAAATCTCACATATGCCTTGATTCATGTGGGCACAGTGATGGCATGGTTCAGGATGTCCTAAGAGATTAACTCGTGATAGACCAATTCATAAGTCAGTTTTGGGTTCACCGTTTCTTTATCATTTTGGTAGTCTAAATTTGGTCACCTCTCCCATATTTGGGCACAGGCTAAGGACTCCAGTTATATTCAGAGCCCAGATTGACTGTCTCATCCTCACTAAAACCCTGGGAGTGTGGATGCAGATTTTCTGGTCCTAGCCCACAAGTTATGAAATTCTTTCTTCATTCTTAGCTTTGGCTAGCAATCCCTGTTTTAGGCACAGGGCTTTATGGCTGTAACTCCTGTCTCTGCACCAAAATTAGAATTCTAGCCCCTAAGGTATGTATGTATCTGATCCTAGCATCCTTGTGGGTGGTGGGAAATTTTCCTCTTGCTTAGAATTTTTTTTTTCTATTATTTTCCTCTTTTATGACTTTTTCTAAGGAACTATTTTTTTCTCCTTTTGAGATCCACCATGTCTCGGATTTCTAAAAATTATCTCATCCAAACGTTCTATGCATTTGTAGCAAGACGAAGAAATGTCTATATCTGCTTGGACCGACATCTTATCTGGAAGACCTGGAGGATTTTATCATTATTCTCATTTTATTTTATTGATGAACGTAGAGGAGGTTGGGGCCAACTGAGGCTATGTTAGAAGAGCAAGCACGACATTGAAGCACATGTTATATTTGCTAGTTAATAAGTAAGTGAATTTAAGTGAGGCAAGGAAGACTTACAGAAAGGTGGAGGTGAGGAGGGTGATGGGGAATGATAAATGTATGTCTTAAGAGTTATCAAAACATTGGATACAGATCCTAATACATTCAAGGGGCAGGCCAGAAACAATGGGCCATCACAATATTATAACACAAAGAGAATGGTAAGGAGAGTTTAACTGGAGCAGGCCTGTTCTGCTAAACATCTTCAAATTCGAAATCTTTCAAATAGCATGATGGCAAAAAAACACGTCTGCTGACTAAATTCAAACTAGCTGATATTTTGCCACCTGAGGAATAAATAATTTAGACTTTGTCTTTTAAGCAGTGAGGGTAGAAAGTACAAAATCCTTCTTTGAAGTCCACTGCAATATTCTTATTATAGCTGATTTTCATAGCAAATATCAAGGATTAGTTTGCATTCCATGAGAACATACAAAGTGAGGGTTGGGAGGAAATTGCCAAACATATACTAAGCAATATGAGATAACGTATTAAAATGACCCTTTTACAATATGGGTAATGTGCTCATAAAATTTTGAAAATGTCTCTATTGTGATTCGCAGGCCATAGGGAATAAAAAAATATTGTTCAATACATAACTAAGGTTCCAAGAGGCTGATTCCTTTTCTCTTTTAGAATCTCAGGATCCCAAAGGTAGGGGAGGTGGGAGAAGGAGTTGGAAAGATGTATGCTGATGCTGTGGACCTCTGCAAAGGGAAAGAAAGCTGGGCTAGGACAAGAAAACCAGAATATTACAGGGACAAACATGAAGAAATATGACCAGAGCAGATTAAGAGAGGATGAGGATGTTAATTATTCTCTCTGTCTCTGTCTGTCTCTCTCTCTGTTTTTCTGTACAACCATTTTTCAGCCTTTGTAGGCTTAAGCTTGTTCAGTCTCTTGTTTCAGGGTAGGGTTCTCAAAGTGTGATCCCCAGACCAGCAGCATTAGCATCACCTGGGAACCTGTTAGAACTTCAAATTCTCAAACTCCCTTTCAGATTCACTGAATCAGAAGCTCTCTGGGTAGGACCCAAAAATATGGGATTTAATAAACTCTCCAAGTGATTCTTTTTTATTAAATTTATTGCGGTGACATTGGTTAATAAGATTTATATAAGTTTCAAGTGTACAGTTCTATAATACATCATCTGTATGTTGCATTGTGTGCTCACCACCCCAAATTTAGTTTCCTTGCATCATCATATATTTGACCCCCTTTAGCCTCTTTGACTTCTCCCCAACACCCCTTCACCTCAGCTCCAGGTGATTCTGATACGCGCTGACGTTCAAGAATGACTGTCCTAGGGAAATAAAGTTTATAGAGTAGACATTTCTGCATCTTTCATGTGGAGTAGTTGGAGCTATTAATATTAGGCAGAACTTCAAAATAGCCAATCTGGACTCATACTCATAGTAGTGGCTGGTTCTTATTGAGTACTTAATACTTTTCTAAGTATTTTACATGCATCCTCAATCTAGTTAGCCTACAGAAACACTATTATCATTCTAAAATTAAACAGCAGAAAAATCCCAGAAGCCCAGAAAAGTAAAGAGTCCTAGATCACATAGTGTTAGCTGCATACCAAAACCCATTCTTAAGCTGTCTCTTACCAGGAAAATTCAACTTGGACCGCTTCTTAAGTGAGAAATAAACTTCTCCTGTGTTTGAACCATAATATATTTTGGGGTCTATTTTTTTTTTTTTAATTGAAGCTTGGGCAACCCTAACAAATGTACACAACAAGTAAATGGCAGAGATTACAGTTGAACACAAGTAGTTTGTGTCTGGATTCAATGCTCTTAACTCTAACATTTCACTCTCTATCCAGAACTGCTGTAGGTGCCAGAAATGTACTTAAAGGTCTTTATCTTGTTTTTCTATTATATAGTCTGTTGATCTCTGCCCTGAATTGAGCCCTTTGGTTTGATGATTTTATGCAGCATTTAGAGTATTGTGCCTTATATAAGAACAGACAATTTCTTTTCCTTTAAATTCTTAGGGTGTTTATTCAGCAATGTCTCTTTTTCTCATATAATATGTATTGTTATGTTACCTTCTTGAAAATAACATATTGCTTTGATAAATTATTGCTTTGCTAATTTTGCTTGTTATGTGTATTTAATCCCAAAGTCATATTCCTTCTCCACACCCAGAGAATTATCATTAGGCTATTTTGTGGTCCTGATCTTCTTTTTTATGTCATTTTTTCTATCTTCTATAAGTCTCTCATTTTCATTCATATGAAAATAAATATTTCTCATTTATTATAAGTTCCCATGGTTAATTTCAGCTGTATTTGATAGGCTTCTACAAATGCGGTAAAAATGTCTGTGTGTGTATAAGACAGAAACCTAAAATTGCCCATTAATTTCCTCTATGGTAACTTTAGTCAATAACATTAAAATACATGTAGATAGAGTTTGGCGTCACACACACATACTGTTTCACAAAGGTAGCCAACACATCACAGAAGAAATAATGAAATAGTGGAAACACGCTGGACGTGGAAAGAGCTAGTCTTGGCTTTGCCATTTAAGAATTGTGTAAGATGGCATAGCACTTACTGTCTCTCTGGGGAACAGCTCCTCATTTGTGAAATGACAGGCTTAGATGATGCTTAACATTCTTTCTAGCAATAAAGTTCTGTGATCTTCATTCTAAGCCCGAAGGTTAATTTCAATGGCATTTTCTGCTGGGCCAGATTTCCCAGAGAGAGGCATTTAATGCTTAAGCTTATATAGGATATAAGGTCAGTGTACCAGTCAGGGTGAGGCTAGTCCGATAGAACCCATTCTATATCATTCGGTAGAAGGAATTTAATATGAGAAACAAGAATAAAAGGTTTGGGAAGAACAGCTGAAGAGGCAAGAAGATGTTACTCCTAGCTGGAGGGACAAAGTAAGGAGGTGATGTTACCAGAATCCAACAGCAGTACTATCTGAAAAGAGTAAGGATCCCCAACGTAAGAGACTTACTAAGCCAGTGCTGGGATCATGGTGGGAAGAGTCTTTTGAATGAAATGGAAACAAGTAGGGGAGGGCTCCATGAATGAGCTTAAGCCACAAAGAGAGACAACCAGTGCCAGAGATAATTCTCAATGTAAAGCTATCAGATAAATTGTACAGCTTCTCCCTTCCTCTTCCCAATCTAATCCCCCTTCAGAGCCTCCCATTGGTCAAATTTAACTGAAAGTCAGTGGATAAAGGGTCCCAGAAAATGTAGGTTAAAGGGTCAGTCCCTTGTAACAAAGAACATTAGAAAGAAAGTGTTAACTACCTAATGCAGTGAATACAGGGGGGCTACCATGGAATTCCTCACTTCTATTCCCAATAAATTTCTTATCATAAATTTCAGCCTGAATGGCCATGTCCTTGTGTCTTAGCCTCAACTCTGATTAATTATCTATGGCAACTGTAAACCAAAGATACCTGCTCCTAAATATTCCTCCACAATTCTTGTCATCTTAGTCACTTCCATACCAAATACTGATAGGATGAACAAACCCTCCATGATGACAGCCAGAATAAAGAGATTCATTCTTGATCCAGTTATTAGGAATAAGGCTCTTTCTACAGTGGAAAGAGAGGAGTATAGATCTTGTGTGACAATAGGAGTAGCATGTCACTCTACTTCCACATGCAGAAGCAGGTGTAAGAAAAAGCAGCTAGCCTTGGTCACGGTGGTGCCTCTCAGCTAAGGGCACCATGAAGGGCCTCCAACCCATGGCTGCACTAGTAAATGAAGAGCCATAGTGCCTCATCTGAATCAGTCAAGGGAATTCCTTCCTTTTTCCAGCTTCTCACCAACCAATAACAAGGTCCCATGGTACTGGACACGACATAATTTCCAAGCTCATCTTTCTACTTTTGTCTCACTTGAAATCGGTAGTATGATTCTCACGTTAATAATTGAGACTCTAGTATATGACTTCTCAATTTTGATGCATGTATCTATCTCCTGAGGTCTTGGTAATTTATAGATTTTGATTCAGTGGTCTGGACTGGACTCAAGGTTCTATAGTTCTAGAAACCTCCCAGGTATTATCAAAGGTGTTAGCTCACATGCCTCACTAAGTTTTGTTGTTGTTATTGTTGTTTTAGGAGGTACTCCTCAGACTTGTGTGCAGGGACCACATTCCACAACCCCAGAAAACAAAACCAAAAAGCAACAGCAAAAGCATTTAGGTCTGAGTAGGTGCAGAATCTAGACCACTGCCTCGATCATCTTACTCTGACTGAGGACTTGGAAGTGGCAGGAAGGTCACATAACTCTGATGAGACTGGATGATGCTGGTCTCCTTGGAGTAAAAAAGAAAGATGTCTCACTTCACTATATGGTAGCTCTGTTCTAATAACTAGCTAGAGAATATCCTTCAGGCAGAGCAAACAGGATAGAAATAAACTGAAATGGGAATAACTCCGGATGGGTCACAGCTAAGTCATAAACCATGTTGATTCCCCCAATTTACTGTCACTTGTTTGGTGCCTGTCAGGGCAGCCAGCTGGTTTTTCTCTAGGATACTGTCAGCAAATCCAACTCTGTTTTCTCTACTTCCACAGATATTACAATGATTGTCCCCACAGGGAAGAATCTGAAAGATGAATGTCTTAAAATTGGAAATTCCTTCTTAACAGCTGTAAGGAAATTTGACAGCTCTAGATTTCTGAAAATAAGATTACATTATTTCACAGGGTGTTAGAATGGCTGATAGATTTGTGTTTTGATCTATGCTGTCTCTACATTGAGAATTCAGCAATTTGTTATCTTCTTATCTGTTTTCCTGGACTCTAGATCTATAAAGGAAACTGCAAAATTACTTTATAGGGAGCAAAAAAAAAAAAAAAAAAAATAGTATGCCATTTCTATTTCATATACAGATTGAAATGAGTGATTAGTAAATGTTGATACCAATGAAAGAGAAAAGTTTGTCAAATGCCAACTTTTTAAGGGAGAAATAAACAAATGAGCAAAAGGGCAAATAAAAAGGAATGGTGAAGTAGGAATTGGCCCAGGATTAAGAAGAGAGTCTCAGGGCAGTAGGTCCCTTTCCTCATAATGGGGTCCTTTGTTGACAATTAAAGGGATTATACATACAATTGATGACTCCATGCCTGAACAGGATTTTTTTTTTTTTGGTCTTTATCTGATTTGGATGTCATTATTTGGAAAGAGAAAGGAGACTCTGAGAAATCAGCTTCTGTATTCTCATATGTGAAATCAGATAACATGCCTCAGTCTCAGGATGGTTTTACTGATTGAATGAAAAAAAATATGTAGATATAAAATGCTTAGCATTTTGACTTGTACATAACAGATTCTCAACAATTTTCAACAATCCATATGAATATTTCATAAGCTTCCATCTCTGCCTCTGCCTTATTTATTCCTTAGAACATTCTTATGAGGTAGGTCTTGACTCCTTTTGAAAATGCCTGCCTGTGCTTAGGCTTGAGGTGAGGGGATTGCTCAAGGTCACATAACTGGAAATTTACAGAATTAGGTTTAAACCTTGATTTTCTGCTTTCAAATCTACGCTCTATTCAGTTCACGACTCTGCCTTACATACACACACTGTTAAGATACGACTGTTTGGGCATCAGAAGAACATGAGAGTACTCCCTTTACAGATCTTAGAGGAGGGTGTTATGTGGGTGCTGGATGAACTTCTCTCTGTTACGATGCCTAGAAGTGGTGTGATTATGTCCAAAGCTCTGAAAAATAAATTCTCTTGGCTCATTTCTGGACCAGAAATTACCAGTTCATTAGTATTTTGTCATATGTTTGTAGACTTGTTGATTTCTTTTAACTATTCCCCATAAGGAGTTACTTATTCTGCTCTTAATTTAGCTGGCTGCATGAGTGTTGTAGTTTTGTCATCCCATGCACACACCTACCTAGTTAGTCTTTACCCTCACTGAATCTTAACTCCTTTATGTAAAGACTATTTGGTTTGTTTCCTTTCCTGATTTACTTTTTTCTGCTTTCAGCACCATGCAGGATTGATTACCTTTGGACTTGGGTTAATTCCATTTTATTTATCTTTTGAGATGTGTCTCTAATTGCTAAAGGAATTGCCTGCTATTTCTTTTCAAATTATACTGAAAATGCTGACTGAATTTCACTACAACTACCTTGAGGCAAATTTGGTGGAAAATATTTTATTTTACTTCCCGAGCCTCATAATGAAACACACTATGTTTGTTTTAAACTACCAAAGCTGGCTTTGGTCCTAAATAAAGTTTCTAAAATTCTTTTCTAGCCAAACATTTAATTGTTTATATTTTCAAAACTGCCAGCTTAAACAGCTAGGCTCTTCCAACTGTGCTTGTGAAATATTCGTTTAGAAGCAAATCACACGTGCCCTGTCAGGGGTCTATTGTTGATAAAATTATAACTCCTGTATCCACTGAGGTACTATCTCAATCTTATGGGAGAAATTCTGAATACGATATGTTAAGTACATGCCCCTGCCTGGTTGGATGCTATATTACTTCTTGTTTTCCGTTGGCAGAGGAAATCTCTCCATCTGCATTTACTCTTTCATATTAGGCTGAAAGACCAAATACTGCCTGCAGGCTCTGCCACATACCTGTGGGTTGGATTTGGAATCTGTCCTCTTTACCTTCAGCTTTGTGAAAAATTTACAAAGGAACACATTCAGATGGAGGTGGTGTTAGATATACCTCGTGCTCGCTTGCATGAGCAGATGTCTTGAGAGGGTATCTCGAACTTACCTTCTCCTGCTTTGCCCTCCTCTTTCGGTTTCCCTCTTGACTGGGTCTTTGCGATGGTGAATTCCATGCTCACTGACATACTGCGTTCTGCTGTAGGTAGTTAGACTGCCTTCTAGAATAGAGGTAATATTTGTGGTTGCTGAACATTGAGGATGTGTTACAACTGGTGGCAAAGCAAATGCCTAGATTCATCTGCAGATGTTACCAATTAGGGCCAGTGCCATTTTCCACAGCTGTGGGCCTTACAACTCTCACCTGCAGGTTCAGAACTAATCTTTAAACCAGTCAGAATCTGGGCTGATGGGCTATTTGCAACTCCTTTCTTTCTGGATACGTGAGCTCTAGAAATGATTTGTTCTTTCTATGGACAGCCCAATGTCCTGGCATGATTTCTGCTTGGAATAGTGGCATATAATTCCCATTCCAGTCACCTTTTGGGTCTTTCCCTGACTGTCAGAGGTCCCAAATTCGTGAGCTGGCTCTTTGACCCCAGGGATGGCCTCTGCTTCAGATACCTCTCTTAGAGGCACCCACTCATACTCCCAGATATGGCATGGATTTCTACTTGCACTAAAAACTTCTGCCCAGTGGAGCTGTGCCCTCCTCTGCATTCTCAGGGCGGATCTCTTGGATCTGAAGACCAGCTCAGATTGAAATCAAGAGCACTGCACTCCTTGGGTTTGGTAATCTATACTCTTGGCTCCTTTCTCGACTGAGCCAGCCATTTATTTCCATCTACTTTTCCCCCTCCCTTTTCAAAGCTGCCCTTGGCTCATGATTTCTTGTTGACTGGGACTTTTAGAACACTACCCTTTATTTAGAAAGGTCTTACATATATGTAAAATCACCTACTATCGTATGTACTATTTAGTTGGATGAATAGCATCACATATGATGATAAAGTAAAATAAAAATAAAATTTTAGAGTTTTGTCATATCTTAATTTATTTCTATTTTATCTTCTTTCTGATCCCTCCCTAAAGTTATTGTAAGATTTCTTTGTTTTAAAACAAATACTTTTAAGTTACATTTACTGAGGTAACATTGGTTAACAAATAACATTATGTAAATATCAGGTGTACAACTTTATAATACAACATCTGTATACTCTATTGTGTGCTAACCACCTGAAGTCTAGTCTCCTTCTGTCACCTTGTATTTGACTTCCTTTACCCTCTTCATCTTCCCCTAACCCTCAAATAAATATTAATCAAGAACCTAATAGGTGACAAATACCTTTATTATTTTCTTTTATTACAGTCAAATAACTACACTTTGAGCTAGTATTCTTTCCCCCTATTTTCATGAATAAACCAAGACTTGGGACAGTTTGCCCTAAATCTCAGTATCTCTCTCTCTCTCACACATGCACACACACACACACGCGTGCGCGCGCACATACACACACACCCACACACACACAGAATATATAAACACAATATGATTCGAACGCAGATACTTGTGACTTTCAAACCCCATTTAACTTTTCTGAGCCAAATTCCTTTATATTACAGTTGAAGAATACATGCTCAGAAATTAAGACATTTGCACAAACCAGTCGATTGCATTATGTAGGTTTCCTGACTTCCAAACAATACTTCCATTGCCTTTTAACTTGATTAGGTAAAGCAATTAAAATAGATTACACTGATATCTGCGTGGTGGTGGCACATCACTCTTTATTTTCTTTGTCTTTGGCATACCCTCTCTTCTGTGATCCTTGTTTCATCGTTTGGATATTTTTTCCTATTTCTATGACCATGTCTGCTCCTCTCATGTTGTAGGCTGGCAGCCTTAGGGAATATTTAAATTGCTTGGTCCTGAACAAAGTTGTTGTTGTTGTGTGTATGTATATTTTTAATAAAGTCTTGACAAAATAAGTTCTTTCCCAGCAGGTTAATCCTCTTGTCCCTATATTTCTTCTACCATAAAATTGTTGCTATTTAAGCATCAGAAATCTCATCCTAATTCGGCTACAAAACTTGGTTAATGTCAATATCCTGAGGGTCTAAAAGTCGATTAAGCATAGAACTTTTGAGCTGGAAGGAATCCTCAGTGCAGGGCTAATGGAATCTAAGGAGTGGCTCTATTGAAATTTGGGCACTGTGCCTAAAAGGAATCTGATATATTCAGTGTCTGCTTTCATTTCTCCTTTGATTTCCTTTTATATGTGTCAGCACAGGTATAGACTTGTGCCCTCTTAATCCATTTCTGTGAAAAAGCAGTAGAATAAGGTGTGAATGGCCTGGAGAGCAAATCTCAGATCTGTTATATGTGGGTAATGCCAATGCATATTTTCAAACTGAATGCTTTTGAAAACTCTGTACTAGCGAGACTGATCCCTGTGACAGTCTTCTTTGTAGTCAACTAAATAAAAAAGCTGACTTCTGTAATTAGGATGAAATGCATGGTGGAGATCACCTTAGAAACCCTGAATTTGAACAGCCGATGCTGGTTCCTCTGCCTCATTCACAATCCTAAATACTACTCAGCACAAATTTGTGTAAAACTTTGACTTTCTGAATTAAAGCCAAACAAGCAACCAATGAACAATATGACAGAAAGATTTTGCTACCGGACTGTGATATCGTAAGAATTCAAACAACCACAATATGTATCCACATTCACATTTGTTTGCACATCTGTGACTGTGTTGTCACTGTTCCATAATGTCACTATATTATGAAGCAAATATTTGAACAAGATATTAAGAGACTAAATCACCCAGGCATGTTTATTTTCAAATAATTTCTCATGACCCAATCCACTGAGTTTTGTAGGACTCATAAATTACATTGGCATTTAGAGAGGAGACATTGTGCCGAGAAATAGTGTGATTATGTTAGGTAAGCCCAGGATGTAAACTACATTCATATTGCTTTGGGTGAGCACAGGTTACTAGAGAGAGAATAATATACTTTCAAATCTCTTACCACATAATGGCGAGACTTGTTCTGAACCATAGACCTGACCAAAGTCAACATGTATGATGTCAGTTTTGCAACATGGATAAGGCTTGCTTCTTTCCCTGGGAGCTCTAAGATAGGAAACAAGAAAAGGAAGTACCAAAACTTTTAATTCATTAAATATATATATATATATATATATATATAGAGAGAGAGAGAGAGAGAGAAGAGAGAGAGCATCAATTGTTTGCTGGACTATTTTATAAGCACTGGAGGTAATGGCAAAGAAAATTGACAAAAATTCCTGCTTCCATGAAGCTTACGTTTTGTGGAAGGAAACCAGCCATAAACATACTAAGTAAACCAAATCTATAGCACGATAGAAAAAACTAGACCAAAATAAGAAGGATTGCATATTTAAATCAAATAATCTGGTATCTTTCTGAGAAGACAACATTTATGCAAACTGTTAATGGAGGAAAAGTGAGCCATGTGGATATCTGGGGGAAGGGAGTGTCAGGAAGAGGGAACTGAAAGTGCGAAAGCCTGGAGGTGGGAGTGTGCCTGGATATAGTTCCAGAAATGATGAAAAATTTAAGTTATCTGGAGGGAAATGAGCAAGGGGATAAGAACTGAAAGAAAGTGGTAGGGCATGGCTGGTAGCTCTGTAAGCTTTGACTCTGATGACATGGAAGCCACTGTAGTGCTTTGAGCAGAGGGGTGATATGAACTGATTCTCATTAGGAAAACTGGCTGCCGTGTTGAGTGGATCATAGTGGGGAAGGGTAGAGACAGAGAGACTCGTTAGTAGCCTAGGCAGTAATGTCAGGCCAACCTGAATATAGCAAAAATAATGGGATTTCTATACTGGCAGAGTAGCCAAAGTGATTGCAAAATAGATGTAAATGTGTCAAAAGAACAGTTTTCTTGATTTATAGTAATGTGTAATCAATAGTAATAGGGACAGAGTGCTTGAGAAGACTAGCTTATTCATTTTTCTATGATATAGTGCCTTTGACTCTCGGAAAGCACATAGAGGCAGTCATGGTTATTCCCAGCACCTTGCACTTCCTGCCCACTGGACAGCAAACAAAGATGGCAATGAGATTGAGAAACGTAGCAGATTATATTTTCTTAAAAATGGCCCTAGTTCGATTTTTGACCCTGCATACTCTCCTGGAACTTTGCCACACTCTCATTAAGAGGTAGAGTATATTTCTTCTCCTTTGCTCTTGAACCTGGGAGAGTAGAATGTTGTAGAAGCGATGCCATCTGACTTCTAAGGCTATACCATGAAATGAAACATGGTTTCTGTGTGTTTTTATCTCAGAATGCTATGCCCGTAGAACCCAGCCATCATGTTGTCAGGAAGCCCAAGCCACATGGACAGTGGAGGTGTAAGTGTTTGGGCAGTCGGCCCTAGCCCAGGTCCCAGACAAGGGTTGATATCAACTGCTAGATATTTGAGTGAATGAGATTTCAGATGATTCTAACTGCCAGCCATTGAACTGTGACAAATGGTACCAAATATAGCAGAGAAGAACTGTTCCTGACAAGTTCTGCCCAAATTGCAGATTTGTAAGCAAGATAAAGGTTGTTTTAAGCCACGGAGTTTTCAGATTGTTACAAAGGTGTAGATAGATAATTGATCTAGGAACCAAAACCTGTGTTCTGGAAAGAGGAAATCCTAGTCTATAGCAAGGACTGGTTTTCCTTCTAAGAAGCAGTAATGATACAGCATGATTATAGCAGATATAGCTAGCTGCTTTGTCCTTTAATTTCCCTGCAGTATTCCACCCCCCAAAAGAAAACATTCTTAAATCATTAAATATTGAAGTAAAGAAAAATCTGTAACACTTTACTATGGCTTCTAACATAGACAAGGAAAAGAAAAAATACATATATAGATTTTATTTGTTATAATAATATATGTTAAATATATATTAGTATATATATTAAAATACATATACATATGTATAAAAATAGACACTACTGTGCTTTTCCCTAAAGATGCAGCATTAGGGGTTCTGGCTTTATTTGGGAGTCTTCTAATCTAACACCCTCCAACTCCAAGGGTGGGCCCCAGGCTTTGTTTGTTTCCTGTCTCCCATCTCCTGTGCAGCTGTCACAAATGAAACTCAAGGTCACTGGAGATTATCAGATGCCTTCAAAGTAGCTAACAGTGTTAGAGTTTACTTAACTCTCTAGATTACTGCTTTTATTTTGTTTTTGGCTTCTAAGGACATCCCTTGCATTCTTGTAAAATAAAAACAATCCTTTTTTTAAAAAAAAAAAAAAATCCAGGATTTTTAGTTGTTACCAGCAGGAAGACTAGTTTTTAGTATGTGTAGGTGCCCATGTACCAAAAATGAAAATTTGGCATTTTTTTTAAAGTATAGTTTTTATTGAATAATACAGACCATCTTGTTTGTTTTCTCTTGTGTGATAATATTTTTAAGTAATTCAACTGGAATAAGAATTTAGTTAAAGTCAAAGCTTGAAGTTTATTCTCTGAATAATTCTCTTAAATTAATTAGGAGGTTAAACTTGACTTTTTTTGTAAACCTTCTTTAACCAAATGAACAAATGTACAAATTACCTTTCCCGACGCAGCTTTCTTTGAGCTTCATTTGATGACAAAACGTTATTGAAATTGTTGTGTTTGATTTTTTCTTCATGGATATGATCTTGAGAGTTGTGATGATACTCTTAGGTATTAACTGCATTCTAGTTTAATTTATAAATTGAATCAGTTATTCTATTTGGAAGCAGTTTCATAGTCATGAAAACCAACAGAATTAAGGTAGGTAGAATCCAGCTATTTAAAATTTTAAGTTCCTAAGCAATTTTGTGATCTATGCTGAGACCTATGGACCTTCTTATATATAGTGTTTCTTCAGTGCTTCCATTAGAAAATGTACTTACATGTGGAACATATTCAGCTGCAAGAATGTAGAGATGCAGCTGGATTTCAGGCACTCTGTTAAAATTGAAAGCTTGCAGACTAAAGGCAATTTTTTTAAATGGTAACTTCTGCTTTTGAGATAGAACAGACATTATCTCAAGTTAGCTCATTTGTTTTTTGATTCTCTGTGGTTTTTGAGGGCATTTTTAGCCAAATGGCCAATCTGGGAAGACCTAGGAAATGAATGTCTTATCTATTATGACTCGAAAGTCTCAATGTGCAAATCATAAATCAAGTGTCAACAGATGCTACATGAAGCAAATTCTAAACTCAAAGATTCAGAGCTTTGCATAGTAACTTTGTAGGGAAATTGATATATAGACAATAAAGGAAACAAAAGTTATTGGGAGAAAAATGAACCAAATAGGGTTGACTTGAAGGAAAGTCATTTAAAATAGCATCTCTGTGTGAGGCAGTCTGACTAACATCAAGTGAAAAGTATTGAATCATTATTGATTAGAGATCATTTGATTATTAAGTAATTCCAATTACTTGTGATAACTTGGAAATACAATAAAACTAATTTGTAAAGTTTTAAAAATCCTGGTTATGGTACAATTTTACTGAAGTTCAGGTATTATCCTCATGGCTCATGAGGATAAACCAGCTTACTGAAAACTGGGAGCACTGCTCTAAGGAATATGGTAGCGTTGGTACTTTAATTGTCCTTTTCCCTCAAATTGAACTTCATTTAAAATAAGCTTAAAAGCTTCTGACTTTTGACATTACAAAGCCCTAACAAAATAGCATTAGATTGAGAATAATTTACATGCAAACTATCGAAGTTTATTAAATAAATAGTAAACAGCTCTCAGCACACTGGATCCAATTTTTATAATACACAATGCTGTATGTAAATGGTATTTGAAAGCAAGACATCTAAGGTACTTCATTAATTGGGGGAACTATTTATAAAATTAGTACTTCAAAGAGAAGCATTTACAGGTAGGTAACTGTGGGTCCCTGGTCTGGCTGTGATCCAGGCTTGCAGCTAGGGATAGGACTCCGGATGTAGAATGTTACATTAATGTAGTAAGGTGCCTGCACCTAACTTATGTAAGTATGACTCAGGTTATTGTATCACGCATGTGTGGCAGAATGCCACTATTGTTCTCTGACATACATATATTTATAAAGCCCATACGGTCCCCTAGCACAGAAGTACGTGCTCCCCACAATAGAGTTGGTGCCTGCTGCTGTTTCTTTCTCATGTCAGCTGCTCATGCCTTCTTTCAACTGGGCGTCTCACCATCAAAACTTTCCCTTCTTGATCAGCTCAGCACTGACAGTAACATTAAATCATCAATGCAAACAGAAGTTGAAATACATGCTAATTGTGTAAACATTTCAGGTAACTTGAACCAGTCTCTTATCCATAGCTACAAGAAAATAAACCAGGAACCCCATCTCAGACTAGAGACTTTAAAATAGAATCCTTGAGCAAAGTGTTAATTAAACTCAGTGCTAGAGAACTGTGTACTTGACCAGTGAGAGAGGAAGCAGGGACTGGAAGCAGTAAAAAGATCATCCTGTTACTCTTTTAAAAATTCCCTCCTGGTTTAAAGAGACTGAAACAAGGCAATGTAATTAACTAAACTCCTTTTCCAAAGGGTTTTAGGATTAACAATTCTACCCAAATTCTGAAAAGCCGTGCCTCCAAGCAACGTAAAAGAAGATGTTCATCTTAGTCATAGACAACTCTTTCAACAAACATATTTGTAATGGAACTCTCCTAGGTGTGAGGGCCACTGAAGTGAACAAAAACAATGGTGTCTGTAGTTGTGCACAAAACCTGTTGTGTACCTGTTGATTCTTCATTCACTACTCTAGTATTAATTAATTCTTCCTTCACTACTCCAGAAATTAATTAATGTATCTCCCCAGGCATATTAAGATCTAAATTCTTGTCTGTGTCTGAGAAGTTTATAACCAGATCAAAAAAAAAAAATGATTAGAAAGCAATGTTATGAGTGCCATCATACTAGTGAGCACAGGAAATTAGGCATACAATTAGGGAGAATTACTATCTCACATTGCCAGTGTCTAGAAAGGCTACCTGGAGGAAAGGACTTGCATCTTGATATTTGAAGGTGATTGCCAAGTGAGAAGGAGGAAGGAAGATGTGTTCTATATTTTAGGTGAGAAAAAGCAGCATGTTAAAAATTATAAAGGCTCACAAAGCTGAATCTGCAGATAGGTAATGTGGCTACAGTACAGGTAGGAGTGAGGAGCCTGGTTACGGTAAATGCAGAGAGGCAGATAAATCCAGGAAGGTTTGAAGGGCAATGTTAGGAAGTTTGAATTTCACCTGAGAGCTAAGGAGAACTAGTAAAGGCTATGTGGCAGAAAGGTGGTAAGATATTTGTGTCCTTGAGAAGTCACCTGGTGTCAGGGTAGAGTCTATGCTCCAGGTGGACTTTTCTGTGACAGAATTTGTTACTTGAATGCAGGTTCTTACTGCCATTCTTTCTATTTTTACTGCTCTGTCTGTAAGAGTACATTTTTTATTTCATCCCATTCTAATCACAGCTGTTTTTTGAGACCCAGTTAAATTCTCCCTTCCTTCTTCAGCAACCTTCAAGTGTTGTTGAGACATAGTTCCTGCCCTTGTGGAGAATTTCTGGTTTACACCAGCTGGAAGTGAATTCCTTGCATTTCACATTCCTATAGGAATTCCTTCATACCACTCGTAGGACACTTATTTAGAATTCTCTTTGTACCCTTCAAGGTTCTGTCAGGAAATGGGTAACCTACTCAAATTGGGCAATCTGCAAAAAGTCAAACAAAAAGACTCTTTACAAAGATGTAAGGAGGTGCTTTTATCCATATTACTGTGTGACAAACTACCCTAAACTTAGTGAGTGACATAAAATTATAAGCATTTATTATACCTATAGAGTCCGTGCATTGACAATTAGAGAAGGGCACAAAGAGCATGATGATTCTTTTCTGCTCCAAGATGTCTGGGGCTTCAACTGGGAAAGCTCAAAGCTTGGGGTTGACTTGATAGCTGGTATTAGGTTCATTTGAAGGCATCTCTTCTCACATGTCTACCACCTGGGCTGGTGCTGTTGAATGGGTATGTGTACATGGTCTTTCTGTATGGCTTGGCTGGGCTTTTTCACAATGTCCTTACCATGAGACAGTGGGACTTTTTATATGCTATCCTGGTGCTCCATGCAAAAGTTTCCCAGAAAACAAGGCAGAAGCAGAATGGCACTTGATGAGATAGCCCCAGAAGTAGTAGAATACTGGTTTTGCTTCATTCTGTCAGTTATGAGTGAGTCTCCAAGTCCAGCCCAGGTTCAAGTGAAAATGTCCCAGACTTCATTGAGCAGTGAAAGGTGTCTCAAGGGATTTGCATACATGTCTTAAACTGCTACAGCAGGGTTTATGGGTACTAATGAGAGAGAGTGCAGGACCCAGGGCAACAGTAGTAACTCAATTTCTATTTCTATTTCTAAAGAAGCAAAGGAAGGGAGAGTTTACCAGAATCAAGAACTATAGGAGAGAGCCACACAATGGTACTGTGGCCTTCAGTAGACAAATATAGCTAAATGAGGGCAAGAAGGAAGAAAGATGCAAGAAAATGAACACCTGACATTCTTTATGTCCTCCGGTGACTCCTCATTTACCAAACCCAATTTGAAGCCTGGGAGTTTGTCACATACAGATCAACCTCCTTGGCTAAAAGTAGGGCAAAAATGGTAGAAAGTGGATCTGGAGGGACAAACAGAAGATATCTAAGGCATCTTTTTACTGGAATTAATTACCCCACTTTGAAACACATACCTCTATTATTCTTCCCCCATTGGAGAAGGCACAGACAGATAAGATGTGCTTTATGTAGTAGGAGCTTAGTACTTGTTTGTTGAAAAATGAATGATTGATAACCAATTCTATGAATAAATAAGTATACAGAGAATATCTTTTTTTACATCAGTTTCATTTTTTAATTCCATGTGGATTTAGAGATGATACTGCTTATGTACTAGATAGTAAATATGTCACATTATTTTCACCATATACATTTTTTAAAGACTAAATCATAGGATTTATAACAGCTTTTATCAACAAAGTTTAAAATAGGAGTGATGAAGAAACAGATTTATTCATAATAAATAAAGGGACCGTGTTCCTAACTTATAATGTGAGCCGAGAAGTTAGGAGAACTTTGGGGCAAGCTTAATTATATTGGTCACAGTGACTCAAAGCAATATTGCCATTTCTGTAAAATGGCTATTAAATTTCTCCCCTTTTTATTGGTTTTCTAATAGAGAAGAACATTAGGAAGTTAAGGTAAAAAAAGGTTTATCAAATTAAGTATACATTAGACTAAGATAACCAAGATAATTTGGGGTTTTGGGGGGAAATGTGGGTAACAAGGTATTGTTATGGCAAACTGAGGTTAATGTGCTCTGTTATGTATGGTTTATATACTGGGATGGTTTATACACTGTCAGTGAAACTAACGCAAGAGGGGAAAAGGAGTGAGTTGTTACCAGGCACATCCCAGCTAAAGCAAAAGGAAGGCTGAAAGCATTTATTATCCATCTTCTCTACTTATTAGTATTGCACCAGAACCAATACAAAATATACTAACATACAAACTTGCAGCTCTCAGTTCAGTTATATGGTAGCAATTCCTATTATGCTGTTGTCCTATCTCAAAGAAATGGCTATATACAAATTTAAATCCCTTCAGTAAATAGTTTTCTAAACTTTCATGTTATAATTTAAATTGAACAGACTCTTATTAGAACTTATATTCTTTCTTCTCGATTCTCCATTTGCCATTCCTTATGCCTAACTTCCCTGATTTTATCAATGGGATTCTATTCTCCTAGACTTAGAGAAATTTTAAGCTAATTTCTTTCATTGACCCCCTACTCTCTTTTTCATTAGTCATTATGCCCTATTACTTTTCCTTCAAAATGCCTCTCATCCTTATATTTCCTCTACTTTTCTATTCTTACCGTCATTGTAATTCATGAGCTAAGGTAATTTGAAGAATTTCCAGGAGGATTGGGCACCAGTCTTGGATGCTACACAGCCAGGAATAAGACAGCCCCTGTAAACATCATCTGGCTTACAATCTTTTTATATAAAGCAAGGAAGCTGAGACTCAGATAACTTGAGGGTTTTGCTCAAGATCATAAAGTTGGTAACTGGCAGAGGTAGACTTGGAATCTCAGCCCCTGCTTATTTCACTCTGCTATTCAACCTACCTAAAGGAAAGAGACTTTAACTGTAATGCTTAATATTGCTTTATATGTGCAAGTTTTCCCAACAAATCTTAATTTCATTAAAAAAATATTTAAATGGTTATGCAGTAATTCTCTGTGAATTGGGATGTGATACAAAGGGCACTAAGAAAACAGTATTTTTATTTATCAGATGCTAAAACTCTAATCTTTGAGTATAATCATGTGATCTCTAATTAGGAGCTCAGCTCGTATTTAGTTGATGCAGAAAAGGGTGATATATTGGAGGCCACAATGGAGTCTATCAGAACAAATATCAAATTTTGGATTATAGAAAAATCTGCAAGATGTTTTGAGGGCAGAGGAACCGGAATGGTCCAATATAGTACTCTATCTTAGTATTTTAAATGATGCTCTTTGTATCTGTTCATCACCAAAAATGCATTGTATTTCAGAGTCATACTCTGAACTGAGAGCTGCAAGCTCGTATGTTAGTATATTTTGTATATTGGTTCTGGGGTTTGGAGGAACACTGTATATGTAGGAAATATTTGTCTGGCCTGTCCAGGAATATTTAAAATGCTCCTAAAAAGGTTAAAATGTTACCTAGGAAGTATTACAAAATCAAGTTATTCTCATTATTAAAAGTTTAATATCGTGTCACAATATCTGGTTTTAGGTTCCTTTGCTCTCTGCTATACAAGGCAAGTAATTATTCTGCTGGTAATGGCATACTATCTTTTCTTCATCAAGAGCTTAACCAAACCCTACTTTGATCATTTATGTTTAATTGAATTAATTAGCTTGTTTAATTAGCTTGTTATCTTTTTCTTTCTATCTTTTTTTTGTTTTTGGTACACCTTCTGCTATGGAAACATAGACAACTTTCTGTTTCAGAAGTGGACCAAAAAAATGCCTCAAGTTATTATTTCTAGTTTCAGATTTCTCAAACTCTATGGCTAGAGCATCACAGTTTATCTCATCAGGCCTCCTCATTAAAGAACAGCAACTCTATAACCCATGAAATTATCTCTTCTTATGGCTTGTCTAAGGTCAGTAATATTTTTCTGGGTTATTACTTCCATGGGTCTTTAGCTGCTAAACATTTGTGATTTGCATAATTTCTTCCAAGAAAATAAAGTCATTATTTTTCCAAAGTTTAATACTATTTTCTATCTTTCGTTCGTATTTTTAACTTTATATTTGGGTTTTGCAACTGGAAAATACATTTCATGCTTTACATATATATCTGTTTATCTTCTGAATAAGAAAATTCTTCACATTATTCTTTCAATTACTCATTAATGTATTTGTTAAAAAATCAGTTATTGAATCTCTTGTGTTAGATATTATAGTTATTACGAGAACAGTTATTAACAGTGTCTGCCCTTAATGAATTTATGATCTAGTAGTAATGATAATTAATGTACGCTCACACTTTGTATTCATTGTTTTAATTCCAAGTCTGCCATGTACACACTGAAATATTGGACAAACCATAAGATTGTACTTTAATAGCTTCTATTTTTGGTCATTGTAGGCATTAAACAAGAAAATACAAATTTCTTGTTAACTATATGCTAATTGTTACATTTACTATATGCTAATTGTTACATTTTTATTATACATGGTAGAATTATGTGTTATGGGAGACACCAAGAAGGTGTTCTGAAAATTTAGTTGAATCACAACACTCTTCAGGGTATTGATACCATTCTAATCTTATTTAATTGAATATAATAGGGTGATAAATATTAGTCAGATTTCTACTGATACTATATACTCCTTTATCCTTCAAGTCCTCATGTTCTTGTGCAGATTTCTATTGATTACAAACAAGTGAAATAAGGAAAGTGAAAGTGAAAGACTGGAAAAGATAAAACAAAAGAGGGCATATAGGCAAATCAGAAAAATAGCATAGTAAAAGGTAAAAAATAAATTTGGAAAGTAGACTAAAATAAAAGTCTCAGTGGGATGCAGAACACTAGAAAGAGTATAAGAATGTTAAAAAACAAAATTTAGCTGGGTAAATTATAAAGATTTTATCTACTTTATTCAATGATTCATGAATTGGACAGCATCCACTCTAGCAGATAGAAAGGAGCTCCAAGGGGCTGTAGGAAATGAAAGAATTTGATAGGCAGAAGAGAGTGAGAACAAGGAAGTTATGCTAGGCAAAAAGCAGATTCGTTATGGCAACGTCACTTTCCTTTTGGAGATGACAGAGGTCTATCAGGTGGGTTATCTAACTAGTGATTAGGTGATTCCCGATTGACTGGTTTAAGACTTTATTTCTAGGAGAGCCAAAACTGTAATTAAGTTTCAGTTTAGTGAGGTTTCGTGATGTGAGGTTTATCATAAGTGACTTTGTTTTGGGCCTGTTGTCTTCTTTTTAACTATAGAAGGAAGACAATGAGAGAGTTACTGATGAGAATAGATTAGAGAAGTTATTATTAACTGAACTCTAATATAAGAAGAGAATTGGCAAACACTAGGGACTAAAAATGCTGATTATTGTCTAAACATTTTCCTATTTTTAATAGAGGCAAAAGAGCTTTAATATCACTTATTCATAAATCCATATTTACACATTTATGTCATTTACTTTTAAGGATAGAAACATCAATGGCAGGATGGAGGAGCATATAAAAATAAAATATTAGAATCAATATTTATGAGTGACAATTACTGCTGGCTATCTACCACTTTTTTTTTCAGAACCCAGTATTTTAGGCTATAGTGTCACTATTGGCAGGGAATGTTAGCCTTTAGACAATCCTATTTCTCTCCAATATTCTGAAGGTGGGCAAATAACACGTTATGATTAATGAGACCTGAGGGAAATTTTCTGAGAAAGATTTTTCTCCTAAATAAAAAAAAGATGAGCATAAAGAATTGCAGAATTGCATCATTTCCCTTCTTTCTGTGTTGGATTGAAGTTGTTA
This sequence comes from Pteropus medius, assembly GCF_902729225.1. Taxonomy (NCBI): domain Eukaryota; kingdom Metazoa; phylum Chordata; class Mammalia; order Chiroptera; family Pteropodidae; genus Pteropus; species Pteropus medius. Next base: position 43,762,902 of record NW_024349800.1, read on the forward strand.
GAGGAATTACTATAGTTATTCATGTGATCATAAAAGAAAATCAAAAGAATCACAGAGAAAGTACCTCGAGTTTTAATACTACTGGGCCATTGAACCAATTTTGTAATAACCACCTACCTTTGAAATTACTATTACCCAAGACAATAAACTCATTTTAACCTACCTTTGGTATGTTGATCCTGCTGATTAAGGAGTTTTAATTGAATCATAATATAATTAGTTCAAAAAAGACTTCTCTTTTAAGATGACTCTTTAAGAACTCAGAGGAATTATCCAGGAAATTGATAGAGAAAGAATATTCCAGGCCTTTCCTATAACACAATCCAATATGTCATTAAAAAACTCAAATAGGCATGCTGCTTTTCTTATTTATATGTTTACTGAGACTAGAATATTGTTTTGGAGAATTTTGATCATTAAGAAAACTCTGGTGTTGTAGCATCTGAACTATTAGGATCATATCAACTATTACATTTGAAATTTCTTCACTTAGAAAATTTGTTTTTTTCCTAAAAAGGTCAGGGTTTATAAAATTAGTAAAATTATACATCTAAAATATACACATGCATATAAGTACAAAACGCATACATACATAGAATTCAGAATCAGCTAACATTCAGAATCAGCTAATTTTCATTTATCTTTGAATATATACAATAAGTAGGTTATCTAATTTGAAATCCATTATAGATATAATTATATATTCAATTAAATAGATTCTAATTTGCTTACCTCACATAGAAATTTTAGAACTAGTTTGTCAATATCTAAAAAAAAAACACCTCGCTGGCATTTTGATTGGAAATGCATTGAATCTATAGAAAAATTTGTGAAGAACTAATATCTTAAAAATATTGGGTATTCCAGTCCTTGAACACATTGTAACTTTTATTTAGATCTGCATCGATTTCCTTCATTAATGGTGTGTAGTATTCATCGTATAAATCAAGCTCCTATTTTGTTAGATATATATCTCAGTATTTCATTTTTTTGGTGCTACTAAATGTTATTCTTTTCAAAATTTCAAATTCCAATTTTTAATTGCTGTTTTATAGAAATATGATTGGCTTGTATATTGACCTCATATCCTGCAATCTGTAAAATGTAAATTAGAAAATGTAAACCCATATATTAATTTGCTCTACTTTTCCTTTTTTTTTAAGGGAGCATTTTAGGTTATTGATTAAGATACATCTTTTTCTTTAATATAAGCACTTAATGCTATAATTTTTCTTCTCAGTACTTCTTTAGCTAAATCTCACACATTTAGATATGTTGTATTTTAATTTTTCATTCCATTCAAAATATTTTAATTTATCTTGATTTCTTTTTTGATTCAAGAGTTGTTTAGAAGTGTGTTGTTTAATTTCTAAATATTTGGGGGTATTCCAGCTGTTATTTCTACTGTAATTTTATTACAGCCAGAACACTTTACAGGATTTCTATGCTTTTAAATTTGTTAAGATTTGTTTTATGGCTCAGAATATGGTCTGTCTTTGAGAACATTACTTGTGCATTTAAAAGAATGTGTATTCCAATTCTGCTGTTGTTGGGTAGAGTATTATAATATTCTATATCTTTACTGATTTTCTGTCTACTTGTTCTATCAATTACTTAAATTGGAATGTTGAACTATCCAACTATAATTATAGATGTTAGTTATTTCTCCTTTCAGTCAATTATTTTTACCTTCATATAATTTTAAGATCTGTTGTAAGGAGTACACACATTAAGGATTGTTATGTCTTCTTAGAGAATCAACACCTTTATCATTGTGTAATGTCCCTATTTAGCCCTGTTAATATTGCTTATTATAAAGTCTACTTTATCTGACATTAATATTCCTACTTCAGCTTTCTTTTGTTCATCATTTGTGTGGCATATATTTATGCTTTTACTTTGACTTTATCTACCTTGTGAGTTTCTTGTAGACCATATGTAATTGAGTCTTGTTTTTGTATTCTTTTTGATAATCTCTCTTTTTAAATTTTTTTTTTTTTTTTTAGGCCAGTCACACTTAATGTGATTATGGATGTGATTAAGAAGTACTATTTTGCTAGTTTTCTAGTTCCATCTGTTTTGGTTTTTTTTACTCCTCTTTTTTTGGTAGTATTTACATATGTAGTTACATTTTATTTTGTGTATTGACTTATTGACTCTTTTAATTTTGATGTCTTTTGCAAAACAATATCATACTGCTTTATGTGTAGTTTAAGTGCCTTATGACATTATATTCCTATTTCCTTCTTCCTCTCTACTACTGTGTTAGACTATTTTTATATGCTATGAACATGTAATATATGCTCTCTCTTTACATTAAACAGTTATCTTTTAGCACAATTAATAAAAATAATTTTAATTTTTTCTTTATTTTTTTATTTTTCTGTGGTTTTTTTTGCTACTGTTTCTAGAAGACTCTAAGATATATATTTATATATAAAATTCATAATCATAGTTGTGTTTACTATTGCCATTCAAGAGCCAGTCTGATATTATTTGTTTCTATATGAAAACCTCCCTTTAACAGTTCATGTAGAATGGTTCTACTGGCAATATATTCCCTGTTCTTCTTTGAGAAAGTCTTTATCTTTTTCATCTTTGAAGGAAAATTTCACTAAATATAAAATTCTAGATTTTTTTTTTCACTACTTAAGTATTTCATTCAACTCTTCTTGTTTTGCCTGGTTTCTGACAAGATGTCCACTGTGATTCATACCGTTGTTCCTCCATAGGCAAGGTGTCTGTTCCCTACCGTTCTCAGGCTTTCTTTAAGATTTTCTCTGTGTCTTTGGTTTTCTGCACTTCGCATAGGATACGCTCAGGTGTAGTTTATTGGGGGTATTTATTCTTGGTTTGGATCTATGATTTGGAAAATTCTTGCCATTATCACTTGATACATTTCTTCTGTACTCTCTTGTTCCATTTACAACTATGTTACACTTTTGAAATTGTCACACAGTTTGTGAATGTTATGGATTTTTTTTCACTTTTTTCTCTTTGTATTTCTGCTTGAGAATTTCTGTTATTCTAAAAGTGTGTTCCTAACGATTATCATTAATGAAGTGGGATAATGTCTGCCTAGTAGGTGAGACTGTGTAGGTTAAACATTGTCGAGGACACTTCAGGTGCATTAAGTCTGTCACTTTATGAATCGGAAAGCCTTTTCAATTTTCTAAAACAGTGTCTAGTAAGTTCATAAATGGAGAAGATTTTTGAAAAGTGAAAACTCTACCTAGTAGAACTTACAAATCCTAGGTAGAAAGTGAAGTTATTTTAACATATTTAATAGATTGACACTCCTAATTTGGAAAAGTCATTCGTAGAAGAATTACATAGTTTTTGGAAATCAAGGACATGAAGAGTAAGTTAGAGTTGATATCCACTTAATTGTCTTACTCAGTTGACTTTATTTTGATGAAGGTGGGCAGATGTAGACAACTGTTCTCACTTTCCACTGTCACTGTTTTTCTGGTGTTCTTTTCTTTCTTTCCTTTTTTTTTTTTAATGGCACAACATGTTTCACATCCCACAGTAAAAACTATCTCATTGGAACATTGGAGAAAGGGAGACAGACTCTTCTTGGAGGTTTTTATGGTAGAAGAAGATTCTCCATTTATATTGGTGGCACACTGAACAGATTGATGGTATGTTTTATTTTATCATTATCAATATCATTAATCTGCTGTGTTTGTATTATGGACAACTAAAAATATTCTTTTTTTCTATTATGTTCTTTATTCTACTTCGGACATTTATAAACCACTTTTGATGGTGATGCATTCTTTCTTGCAGGCACTAGGATATAATGATAAAAACATGAACTCTCCCCTTGCCCCAATCTGTTCATAGGATATAATTAAAAATTCTTAATCTCCTCCTCTTAGGTTTTTATGTTTGTCTATAGCCTGGAGCATTTTTTAATGTCATGGAATTTAGTTTTTGTGCTGAAAGAATAGAAGTATAGCTTTAATGCCAAACCCAAGAAAGTCTTATATTCTCTTTTTCTCTATTTCAATTTTGAATACCTTCAAGCCGAGCACTTAAATAAATATTAGCTACTACAGTCTAAAGATTTTACTTTGATCTATATATTTGATTTATTGTTTCTAGCTTGTAGTAATATGTCACTGATTAAATTCACATTGTATAATTCAGTAGCTACAGTTTTTAGATTAAAAACACATGTGACTTAAGAAAAAGCATGTTTTATAGAAGTTTGGATACTCTGTTTTCTCACGGTTCAATAAAAACCTCAGCCTATTGAATTTCAACTCACAGTACAAGGCTCATCTCTTTAGTTAAGCCTTTTTCAATTTGGCTATGAACAGCCTATTGCTGTGAGAACCTGAAAGCTCAGCATTTTATTTTATTTGCTGTTTTATACCTAATGTGTATCCAGTGGCAATAGTAAGCACAACTATTGTTATGAATTTTATATATAAGTATTTATCTTAGAGTCTTCCAGAAACAGTAACAACACGGCAACAACGAACTATGGTTTCATATCCCTGGAGTAAGAAACAAATATGTATTCAGTTATATCTACAAATTTTAATAATGGGTATATTAAATTAATATCAACAGCCTAAAATTTTTCCTTACATGTATCTAAGCACAGCTTTAGAATGAAAGCAGAACTTGCTATAAATGGAGAACTATACTAGGAAACCAGGACATGGCTTTTCTATTTATCTCTCAAAGGAAAAAAATAACGATGTGATTTACTATTTAAATTTTAAATTGCTAATTTAAATTTCCTTCTGAGAATTTTTTAAAAGAGAGTCTCAAACACATTTTGTTGCTCTGTAGATATGAGTGAATATGTGTGTAATTAATTACTCTACTAAATGTTGCATATTATGTTATAGACTGAACTTGACCCATCTCTCTCTTTGGATGTCCAGTTCTGTTTATCCAATTGACTTTTAAACATCTCTTCACTAACGTCCTTGGGGAAGCTCAAATTCAACATGTCTAATATTGAATCCCTCCACACAAAGCCCTTGTTAAGTGCTTGATCCTTTGATACACCAGATGAATTAGAGCCTAAGATTCGTGAAAGACACCACCCTCTCTGCCTGGCTGCTCAATATGGAAAGTTCTACCCATCTTACATCACCGACTCTGTCAATTAAGTGGATTAAATAATTCTCTGCATGTCTCCATCACTGTCTGGTTTTAGGCTTGCAACATTTCTCATCTGAATTTCTGAAATAACCTCTAACTAGTCCCTCAGATTTAAAATGAGTTTCCTTACAAACCAGCTTTCAAATTTCTATCATGCCTGCAGAATAAAATGTAAGCTTTTATATCTAATATGCCAGGATTTTGCCTTCACTGTATGCTTGTTTATGTTTGTTAGATAAGGACTGGCCTTTTATGAAGCCACTTTCAGTCTAATCTTCATGTTATTTTCTGCCTCCTTGTTTTTACTGCTACTATTCTTTCAGCTAGTAATGTTTTTCTATACTTCTACTGACTAACTTTTAAAGCATGTCTTCTGGGATTCTATCCCTCAGTCACGCCCTGACTTAGATACCTCTGCTGACCCTGTTAGGCTCCATTCATTACCATGTCCATTTTATAATCTCTGATCATCAGAAAGGCCAAGGCTTAAAGCTCATGATCCTGGGATGCAACACCCCCTTGAAGAGTCTTTTCTTTAGTAAACATCTTCACTGGCTCTCTCTCCCACCCTGTCTTTGATGTTTTATTTGCTCTTTTGTGGTCATGGTTGTTGGTCATAATTTTAATAACTAAATCTTTATCATTCACCTCAACCCATTAACCTACGTTTGTTCCTTTTCCCTGAGAGATTCCTACATTGGGTGGTATGCAAGACTAAGTAATCCCTAAATTCCCATTTAATTTTCGGATTTTATTATTCTGTAGTGTTTTACTTCCTATCTACAATATTGTAATGGGAAAAGATGCAGAGTTGTATACACTATAAGCTGGAAATCTGTGTCACTTGGACCCTTGTTTTTCTATATTCATTAGCATATCAGTTTTTTTTTAAGTACCTAAGCATGCTTTCTTCTGATGATGCTTCAAATTTGCTACCTGTACTACAATCTCCAGGCTTTCTAGCAACTCTACTCATAACTGCTTAGCAGGTAGTCTTATTTTAGGGATTAGCTCTTTCTCAAAATATTGCCGGTCTCTTTAGGTTGCTGTAAGTTTAGGTAAAACAATGTCTAAGACATTCTTAACATGGTCCTTGAGAAAACAGAAAGCTCTCAATAAATGTTATCTACTTTTTAATACATTAAAAATATAATGTTCTTGTAAAATTGCAATACTATGATTCTGGAATGACACATATCTGTGAGGTAGGGGCATATGTGCGCAAGTGCACAAAAAGGAAGAAGTTGGATGAAAGATAAGTATGAGTATGAGACCAAGGGATATGAATAAAGCTGATAAACTGAGCCTTGAAGTGTTTGATCTTCAGTAGTCTCAGAACTCTGTTTCATATAAGGTAGATTCAAAGGCATTGAAAGAAAACAAAGAATCCTTTATTTGAGTGCCATAAAAATTCTGCTGCCTCTTAAAGAATTACTGAGCTACTATAAAAATTTGTTTCTTTTAAAATAAAAATATATTATGTTATAGTTTTTTATCATATGGGTAAAAGACAGTGACTGAGCTATGAACAGAAGTGAGAATCTTCTCTAGGCATTGTTTCAATCATCATGAATCTGTGGTACATGGAGTCTGTTTAGGAGGAAAATATTTAATCTTCATGACTTCTAGAACCTACCATTACAGATATGAGGGGTTTACTTTGCATCTGTTATTCTACTTCCAATTATACTTTTAATCAGAAAGGTAGAGATATCTCTAATAAAAGTCCTTGTCCAAAGAGATAACCAAATTAAAAATATGCTTACTTAAATTTGTTTTCTTTTTATATTATATTCCCGTCTGTTTCTCTTCCTTGCTTTTCCAGGCTTGGCTGAAAGTCTAGAGGAATAGACCTGTTATTCTCTCACTTCTCAATACTTATATTATATTCAATTTTGTAACTGGTCTACCACTTGGAAACATACTATGTACTCAGATTTGGATATCATGCAAACAGTGATTGTAGATTTCATTTTACCCACAATTTGAATTTGGAGCCTATATAACTAAAGCCTTTCTATACTTCTAATACTATCTTTCCAATCCTACTTGAGAATAAAACAGATCCATATAAAAAATTGCAGCAAAATGAAAATGATCTCTAACTATAATTTAGAGCTGCATGAAATCTGTGGTAAATGGAATAGGTTTGAAAGGAAAATTTCTAATCCTCATGACTTCTTCTAGAGCCTTCCATTAAAAATAATTAGGGACTTACTTTTGTACCTATTATTCTACTTCCAAATCCTACCTTTTTATACTACCAGAGCTAGTGACATAGACTTTTAAAATAACGCTTAATTTTTTTAAAAATTGTTTTTCAGATTGATTTTTTTCACAGTGTGATGATAAGAAAACAAATTCTCTCTTTTTTCTACGTATGTATGCATGTATAAATGTATGAATTAAAAGAAAGATATTGTATATGTGACTCAACACTTAGTATTTGATAATTATGATAAAATTATTTTGATGTGAAAAAATGATTAATTTGTTAATTCTAATTACCAGAACAATACTATGAAGATGCTCTTATTTTTGCCTCTTATAGGCAAGGGGACAGAGGCCCAGGGCCACAAGCCAGCAAATGGCAAAGCTAGAAGTCAAACCCAAGCCTATATGTCTCCTAGTTTTATGTGTTCAATTTTAGCACATTGTTTTATTGAATCACACAAATTGAACATGGAGGAGAGAAGCCTATCAAGGCTACAAATATTGATGAATTTAAAGTACATTTTTAGGAAATTTAGGGCCAAAAGAAATGATTAGGAAAAAAAATATGAACATAAAAATTGAGTAAAATATATTCTGGATTATTCCTTGCAAAGTCAAAGTGCCTAAAATAACTTGTTTCAGTTGTGGCGATAGAATATAGAGATTGAATGCTGCTTATTAAGTAAAATTTAAAAATTACTCAATAAGAAGTCAGCAGATGCAAAGGTGACAGAAGCATGATAATTGATGAAAAAGAAATTATTTCAATATTAACTCATTTTCTTCTTGGTCTTTGCCATTGAGTTAGTGTTTTGGCATTGGAACATAACCGACAGAGAGAGTACAGGAGGATGAATTCTATGCTCATCCCAGAGAGCACAAGGGGTTAGATGGTTACGACAAACTCTAATGGCATGGTTGGGAATCACCATAATGTTTTTTCTTTACAATGCCTGAGGTATTTAGAGAAAGAGCAAAGCAATTACTCTTTCTTGCCCACTGCCACTTTTTTGTCTTGTAACAGATTTTATTCTTGATAGAGATAGTCTTGATCATACCATGGAACCAAGGATAAATATTATAGACAAAATAAGGAAAATGGTTGGATATTAGAGAGTGAGCTGTACTTGAAAGCATTCAGTTTCTAACATTCTGCTACCAAAGAAGGCAAGAACAACTAATGTAGCTTGTCACTAACAATAGAAATTCTTATACTTTACCCAAATATTGTAGTTGGAAATAAACTAATGTGCTCTGTGAAGGTAAGTTGTTATAAATGTTATTAAAATTTTAACTAAAAGGCTTTAGAAAAAATCTTATTATTATAATGGATCCTAATCTGGTTATGGTAGAGGTTGTAATCTGATTGGAAATTGAAGTTAGAAATTAGTTCTTATATTTGAGCTAGTAAATATGACTGAAAACATTTTTTATAATGAAAGACATGCTATAAATTCATGAATCACTATAAACTTCAAGCAGATACCTAAAATCTACTTACACACTATCTAAGCATATTATAATATAACTTCTGAAAAACAATGAGAAGGAGAAAAATATAAGAACAGTGGAAAAAATTACCTTCAAGATTACTTATCTTCAAAAAATTACCTTTAAGCCAGAGGGGAAAAAATTACCTTTAATAAATGTAATATAACATGTAAACAAAAAAAGAAAAAAACCCATAAGTATCTAAATAGATGCAGAAACAGAATTTGATAAATTCAAAATCTAAAAAGACAAAAATCTTAGTAAGGTCAAAATTGAAAAAAACTTCCTTAATTTGATAAAGAAATTATGCAAAAAAAAAAAAAAAAAAAAAGAAAAAGAAAAAGAAAACTATAGCAAAATCCTCTTGAATAGCAAAATGTTGAAAGCTTTTCCTCTTAGGCCTTTGTGAATGGAAATTCTGAAGCATGTACTTAAGGAGAAAAAGAAATAAACCCAGAAGGAAGGATTGAGATGCAAGAAAGTGAAATGATTAAAGAAACTGGTAAATTTTTAGGTGAATATAAATTATACTGACTAATTAGGCCTAAATGTTGATCAAATAACAAGGAAGAAGCAAAAAGATTAATTTAATCATCATAACTAGAAAACAAATCTAGATAAACACTATTTAAAGGGATGCACTTAGCAAAGAATTCAGAGTGCAGCAAGAATGCTACAACAAGAATAATTCTTAAACACTAGCAACATAAATTTGAAAATTTTAATAATTAAGGCAACAAAATTTGATGGTACGGCCATGCCACTCTGAACGTGCCCAATCTCATCTGATCTCGGAAGCTAAGTAGGGTCTGGCCCGGTTAGTACTTGGATGGGAAACCACCTAGGAATAGCAGGTGCTGTAGGCATTGAAACAAACAAACAAACAAAATTTGTAATAGCAATAAAAATATCAAGGAATACATTTAACATAAGGAGAAAAGTATGCATGTTATTAAAACACCTTTTAGAAGTCCTAAGTACATGTAGAGTTTTACCAGAGATGATAATGATTAAAAATTCTATATTGCTTTTATGTTACAGACAATATTCAATGCTTTATATACACCAGTTCGTATAATCATATGAGGTATACAGTATTATTATTCTAATTCACACATGACAACAGAGGCACAGAGAGATTAAATGACTTTCTTTTTGCTATCTAGCTAGTAGATGGGGTTCTAGAATTCAAATCAGCAAACTTTCTCCAGAGCCTCCGTACTTCAACACTAGGCAATACTACCTGTTCAATAAATTATTAAGATATTCCATTATTGATGCAGTAGTAGGAAACTAGATAGAAAAAATAATGCATACCTTAGAAATAAACTCACAATGTATATATGACAAGTGCCATTCCAGAACAGTGTGAAAGCATATTTAAGGAATGATAATAGGACAGTTGGCTATCTACACAGATAAAAATGAGAATAGATGCCTATCTCATACCATTTAGCCATCAATTAAAATTTGAATGGAAAAAATCAAGATTTTAGAGAATAAAATAAGAAAATATCTTTATGATTTGTTTCTTTAAGAAGACACAAAATTTCCAAACAATAAAAGAAAATTAATTTTTTCCATCAGTGTGATTATTTTAAAAATGAAAGACAGCTCACATCCTAGGACAGAAGATATTTGCAAACATAAGGGATTTTTAAACTTTAAATTTATAAAAAGGATTCATATTTTTCTTTCATGCATAAAAATTAAAATAAACAATCCAGTAATATATATAAAGTACATATCTAGGAAATTAAAAGATGATTAAACAAGAATTATCAGTAAGCCTATAAAAAAATCCTTATTCTTTCTAATCACTAATGGTCATACATGGCCTCAGGACATATAAAACAAGAATGCATAACATATAATTCTTTGAAATAGCATTCCTTGAAATAATGAGAAAAAGGAAATAATTTAAATGTTTAATATGAGAAGAGGTAATTATACTATATTTATACAATGCACTTAATGTACAGAGAAAATTAAAGTTTAGCCACATGAATCTTTCAAATATGTTTCAATAAAACAGCAAATATAAGAATACAGAAAATGTACAAAGATTTATATAATTTCAAAACTTTCCAAACAAAACAAGATGAAGTTTGATAAACAGTGTTATTATAAAGGCATACAAAAGAATGAAAATCATGTAAGTCTGGATAATGAGAACTTTTGGTGGGTGGGGAGAGGTGAAATAATGGTAGGGGTCAGGTAAAGAAGAAACATCAATAATATTCATATTTATTTTTAGTGCTGGGGTTTGGGTATCAGAGAATATGTTGTATTGTTCTCCATTGTTTTTTATATCGAAAATAGCTAATAAAATCAATAAAGAATGGGAAAAAGATTCTAATCAATGAGAAGCTAAGAATTCTTCTTTTAAAAACCAAACAACCAAATGAAACCACTAAATTAAGGATGCAAACATTTTACATGGAAACTACTTAAACCATACACAAGTATACCCAGAAAAAAAATTAGCCTTAAATGTTTTTGTGATTACTATAAAAGGACAAAATAGAAATTAGCTTATTAGTTACATTCAAATTATGAAGTAAGCAACAGAATAAACAAAAGTAATTAGAAGGACTAGAAAATAATCTATAAAGATAACAATTAAAATTGATTTAAAGAAACAAATAGAAAGAATAAAATAATTTCAAATGTAGCTCTATAAAATAACAGTAAAATAGTAAAACTTCTAAAAACCTAATAAAAGAAAGAAAAAAGGTATTTAATATTCAGAAACAGGAGAGTGTATAACTATAGGTATAAAACAGGTTAAATAAAAATACCAGAAAGAATAAATAAAAATACGAGAGATTATTGAATGTCATTCTACGGTTATAAATTTGAAAATCTAAAACAAAAATGTCTAAGCAAAACAAAGTTAGCAAAAATAATGTAAGTAAAAAATTTATCCTATAAACTGAAGAAAAACTTGTAAGTAAAAAAGCTAAAACCCACAGAAGAAAAGAGAAATGTAATTTCAAAACCTAGTAAGTACCAATTTTACATATAAATTTATAAAACCTTTAAAGTGAAGTTTCTCAAAAAGTTTGTAGTGGAATACTGGTATGTTTAGATCAGCATTTTCGCATCTTAAGAACTTAAGTCACTATTAAAAATTAATGAGGCTCCCCTCCAAAGAGCTTTTGTTTGTGTGGATTATTTCAATATTTACTGTTTTAGAAATTTAAAATGAGAAATTGAAAAAGTATTTTATTATATTTAAAGATAATAAAATAAATACATTACATGTTAACATAAAACATATTTTGAATGAAAAAACACATTTTCCAACTAAGACAAATCATAGGAATAGTGTTATTGTTTTACATTAAAAAAAAAACTCTCTACTGTTTGGTTCAATAGAAGAGAACTTGATTATCATATGATTTTATTCATTCTGTTGCAATATGGTGTTTAGATTGAAATATAAAGAGAAAATTTGGCCTCACAAATATATAGTTGGAAAAGGAAGCATATTTTAATAGTTTTTTTCACATAATTGAAAATAATTTTTGATACTACACCAAAATTTGACAGATGGCAGTTACTTAAGGTTTCAAAATGGAATCTTAAACCTATAAAAAACTTTTCATATTCAGTTTAAATAAATTCTGTTGGGCTATCTTACAATGGAAAATGAATATTTTATTCATGAAAATCTTGTGATATAATGCATTGATCAAACAGAAATATTGGTTTCCTGAGTTATACAGATCTTCCAAATGTTGACACTTTTCATCACATAATATAAAAATAACATTTGCTACGATCACTACTCATCTCATCAGAGAAGTCTTTAACTTGTGAAAGGCTCTCCCTCCGCCTTATTGTAGAAGATACAAATTTTCCAAAATTCTAATTTTTGCCTGAAAGCTGGAGTTTCATCATTGCAACGAATACTGTTGAGTTTTTCTTAAAATGATGTGTTTAATTCATTCATTTTTGAGAAAATGTCTGCCAAACAACCCTGTCTGAAAAAACATATTTTGTCAGTTATGCCTTCCTGTAAAAAATATATTCAATGAAAAAAGCAAGTAATTCAGCTTGTGAGTAAAAAAAATCACAGAAATGTTCTTTGAAACAACCACTGTACTTTTGATATGAAGCAGAAGTGCTCTATATATACACCTTATTTTGTCACACAGAATATTTTTAAAAACGTACTCCAGAGTTGATATTTAATAAAAGTATTTTTCTGATTCATCAATAACATTTATAAGCAAAATTGGATTTTTCTTTTTTTTCCTGTATGTAGTGGTGAAAAATACAATGAAAACAAGTACAGTTTGGTGTCATTACTTTGATTTATGCTAAAATGCCACAAGTTTTACATGTTGTTATATTTGCTTTATTAGGGCAAATATCAACACTGTAAAATAAGCAAATAATACCTATGATTATTATGAAAATAGTTTTTACTTCCTGGACTTCTGAAAGGGACTTGAGATCTGCCCAGGGTCAACAGAACCCATTTTGGAACTTTGCATCTAGAGATAGTGGGTTACAATTTAGGCAGTTATGGAAAAAAGAAAATATAAGTCATTTAAAAATAATAGAGATTTTGCTTTAACAGATTATAAAAATCCTATAAAGTCTAAAATTAACAGATCTAGGGAAATGGTACAGAAAAAGACACGTAGATCAGTGAATCAGATTATAGATTTGAGATCCTGAGACTTAAATGTATGTCTGTAATGAAATAAATGAAAAGATGGCATTTTAATTAAGTGGGAGAAAGATAGTTTATTTAATCTATGGTGTTTTATAATTAATCTTAGGTCTAGTTGGAAAAAAAATCAAGGTTTTATATGAGCACACACATACATACACACACATACACAGATGTTGATATGTTATTATATGCCAATTCTAGAGTGACTTAAAAGTAAGAAGTAAGAAAAAGTAAATAAAAAGTAAATTTTGTGAATATTTGGAGGGGGAGCTTCCTAAAAGAGACTAAAAAGTTAAAGTATATAAATAGGGGTGGGAGAAAAATCACTGCAAAGTAAATATTGACATCAAAATAAGTATAAAATATATACAATCATTTACAACATGAATAATGACATCAAAATAAGTATAAAATATATACAATCATTTACAACATGAATAACATGAATATACAAAACTAACTACAAATTAATAAGAAAAAGACAAACTACCCAATAGAACACCAAAGAAAAAATCTGAATCAACTGTTAGAAAAGGAAATTAAAATGTTTAATAAGCATGAAAAGATTCTCTGTCTTATTCATATTCAGGGGAAAATAAAAACAAAATGAAATACTGTTTGTCACTGTCAAATTGGCAGAAATAAAGAATAATGTCGGGTGATGACAAAAGGAAGGAAAATGTATTATACATTACTAAGGGAGGATTTTTAAGACCTATATCATATATGAAAGTAATTTGGCAACTTTTATAAAGTAAAATAAAATTTTTTTTATTCTGAAATGTTATTTTTAGAAGTAAAATAACAAGTGAACAAGTATATGTGTATAAGAATGCTGCAGCCTTGTTTATAGGATCAAATCTTGAAAAATAAACTAAATCTTTTTGAATAGGAAATTTTTGAAATATTTGTTAAATCTTTACCATGGAATATTATACAACAATTAAACATGAATTAGATCTATATGGATGACTGGAAGAATTTCTGAGTTAAATTAAATAAGAAAAATGAGTAGCAAAATTATCTTTGTATTATATATGTAGATATGCACATACATAAAGAAATGGAAAATTGAGAGAGCAAATAGAGGAAATTTATGTATTATTCTTTAAAAATATTTTTGTGTTTATATCAGCTATTATGGCAAGTTTTTAGATATGTTAATATGAAAAAATATATAGTGGAGATTTTGAAGAAACAAATACCATAATTGTCACATTTCCATAATCACTTTTTCTGTCCCAATACCAAGACCACACTCTCTTAACTGTGAATAATAAATCCATATATAGAACATGATGAATACCATTTCCCTGTTCTTCATTCTCTCTAATATTCATCCTCAAGTCTTCCATGCCCATTTAGAATATCTAACAATAAAAAAAGACAAATTTCTTCGTTTATTTGGGTATTATTAAATAGCTCGATAAAATTATACAACATTCTCTTAGAGATTTTTCATACTTTTGTTAGGTTTATTCTCCAATATTTAATATTCCTCATATTTTAATGATCTCTTAGATCTAATTGGTTTCTAGTTGTTTGTTGCCAGGGTCAAATGTACATGACTTTCTTTGTATAATAATTTTATATCTAATTCTTTTGCTAAACTTTCCTATTATTTCAAAATTTGTAGATTTTTTTTCTACCTTGAAACTTTAATTTATTCTTGTCTTATTGCAGTGGCTTGGACTGCCAATAAAATCTAATAATGTATATTACTCTTTTATTCCTGATTTGAAAGGGAATAGTTCCAACATTGATGACATTTGCTGTACGTGTAATTGTCTGTGTTTATATTTTCTTTTATTCTTCACTAAAAATTCTTTTACATAAAAAGGTGTTGAGTGTTTTGAAATGTTTTATTGTCATGATTATATGTTTTGTCTCTTTTAACTAGTTAATGTGCTGAATTAATTTAATATTTTTCTAATATTAACATTTTATTATTTACTTTATAAAGTGTATTGAGATTACCTTTTTGCCTTTATTATCAATTTATAGTCCTTCAGTCCATGAAAAGCAGATGTATTCTGTTTTTAGAATATCAATTTTTATTTATTAAACCAACGAATTTTAGGTCCTCTGTATCCATACTCTTTCTTCTTCACATGCCTTAGGATAGATTAACAATAAATACTTTTATACTTCTTTTACTTCCTTTCCATATTTCCTGTAGTCCTGTTATCTATATTTGTTTTCACTGTGGATTATAGTTTTTAATAAAGTATCTCAAATTTATTTTGCTTGGATACAATTTTAATCTAATTTGATGGTAATTTTATGATTATTATAAATACTTTTTAATAAACACATTGTTTAATGCATTTAGAAGACTTCCAGTGGGAAAGACAAAGGAAGATGCCATAATAAGTAAGGGGAGTACCCAGTAGTAAAAAAAGTTGAGTCTGGGTTTACAGTGATTTTCATCCCTATTCTTTTACTTACTGGCAATGGTTTTTGTGAAAATAACTCAACCTCTCTAAGTCTCGATATCCTCATTTTAAATATGGAATAAAGAAAATGTATAACTCATAAGTTGATGTGATGATTGGAATTGTTAAGCTACCTAAATCATAGTGCTTATATACAGTATTATTACTATTATTATTAGCTTATTTATTTTATCTTGACCTTTTAAGTGAGCCAGAGTTATGGAAGGCAGATAGAAAAGAAGTATTCTAGGAAAAAACAATGGTTTGGACAAGGATTTTGATTTGTAAAACAAAATATATTTAAGTTAACTTCCTGAGATTAGTCTACATTTAGGATAGACAGAAATAATATAAATGAATCAGGAACTGTTGAATAATATGCTGAATTTTTGTTGTTGTTGTTGCTGTTACAGTTATTTAAAAATATCGACCATTAAAATGGTATACATGAATTATGGGATAGAAGAATAATGATAGAAAATTTTTGTATTTTTTGCTACACTTTATGTCTTGACTACCTTTCTTACTAGAAAATTTTAAGTGTTTTATGACAGACAACTTTTACCTGTGTATTTGTTTTGTGTGTGTGTGTGTGTGTATCTGGCTGCAGGAAAGGCATAATCTGTGTCCTTAATGCCAAGTCATAGATAAGCTTAAACCTTGTTTACTGATCTAAAGTTAGAAATTGACCTTATGAGATCAATTATTAGCTCTCTGAAGGAAAGAGTATTTGAGCTATAATGGACAACTGATTAAAAGATTTTAAAATATTGACTAGTCAGTATAATTTTTAAAATTAGAAAAAACAAATTCTAAGGAAATATTTTTTAACGAGAGGCCATATGTACATATATTATATGTACATATAACCAGAGATTATATGTACATATTATATATGTACATGTGTATATGTGTATATATACATACAACTCAGCTGAAATAACTTTGCCTCACAGTAAAATCTTTTTAGCATTTTAAGTCTAATTTTTCTATTGTTGATTTTGATAGTGCTCATTAAATTATCATGTTGGCAAAACATGATATGTGATGTTAATGCAAGAATTAAAAGTATAATGGAAAAATTTAGCATGAAAATAACACAATTCTTGTTGAAATAGCCATAACGGGTTCTAGGCAATGTTAACTGGCACTCTGACAAGGGCTGGTCTCTTGGTGGATATTTCTCTGTTATCAGATTTGCAGACCTGTATCTCCAAGGATCCACTAGACTTCTCTTCACTATGCTTTCCTTGTCTTCTTTCTTGTTTGTAAGACAACATATTGGTTATTTTGTACACGGCAGCACTTTAAAGTGATAAAGGAGTTTAAACGGTTTTAAATAAATTTCATCAGAAACATATCCAGAAGTTCTCATGTCTTTCTAGCACCATATCTTAGACAATTTAAAACTTTAATGCTCAAGTTTTACAGGAAAGATAAATTTCCTAAAGACAGGCTTTTTCAAAGGTATGTAAACAAAGATCAATAATATTGAGAGTTGACAGTCACACAATTAAACAGGAAGTCATTTGCCTGACTGGTGTGAATATAAAAGAGGAAACATTTTTAGAGGGCAATAGTTAGAAAAGTAAAAAGATTTATACTTTTTAACTCATCAGTTAAATTTATAGGCATTCATTCTATAGGTATACTTGTGCAAATATTCATATATGTATATATAAATATAGACATGAATGCTCATTGTTGCCTGTTGTGCAAAATCTAGAAATGAATGGATTGCACAATATTAAAAATTATGTATGTCTAAACATATACAGATATAGGTATGTGGATATTGGCATATCCTTTAACATATTTTCTTATATTGCATTCGTATCACTATCCCATTAATGATATCTTAAGATAGGTGTAGCCTAGGTGGCAGTCATGATATAATGTCCCTGTGCGAACATAGAGAAGCATCAAAACTAAAACTACAACATCAAAATCTGTAGAATGGGTGTCCATGGCCTGGAAGAATTCAGAACTCTTTATTCTCTGAAAAACAAAATGATTATGAAGAGGGGTTGGAGACAGTAAGAAATTGAAATCTTTAGCAATATTCCTGTAACAAAAGTCAAAAATATATCTACACATAATTGCAAAGTCAGCTTAAAATTCCAGAACCAACAATTTTCAGTCGTTTTGGAGTTTCTTTAAGAAATACTTCATCACCAATGTTCTCGATGGCGCAGAGCATAATATTATGCAGAAAAATCTGGTTGTGGCATATTTTACAGAGCCGAAGTTTGTCGATCAGAGAATTGCTGCATTGAACAGAAGAGTTGTCATATCTTATCATTTTCCTCTTGCAAATATTTATGACCTTAATTTAGTACAGCAAAATCATTTTACTAGTTGGAAATTTTTGTCATGCAGTAGTCAACCTTAGGTAATTTTCTTTGGAGCTCTAACAGGACGCTGATCTTTCTCTTATATAAATGAAGAATTAAGCTCCTTTGTTTTATTGTCTAATTGTAAACTAACCATTCAATACAGATGGATTTCTTAACTGCAATGCTTTAGAGAATTAGGGCTTTTGCATTAGCAGTATTTGCGAGAGTATTACTGCTCAGAACTAAGGTTGTGTATTGATGAGCTTTCACACACTGCAGCTCTGATAATCTGCTGATGTGCCATTCTTTGAAATGAAGCAATGTTTGTTTCACTCGTAGCTGTTCAACCTTGGTGTGGCTTCTGTTACTATTTCTTGTGAGTAAATAGGGCCATCTATCTGAATTAAATCTGATTTACCTTCTTGTGCTTATCCTAAAACACTTAGTATTATTTTCACACTTTAATAACTCCAAAATTGAGATGTATTTCACAGTTGATGATGCCTTATAATTGATGTCAATTATGAAGATGTTGTGGTCACAGCATGTGAAATTCTTTAGGTAAGACAAGCATAAGCGAGCATCAAACTACTTTAGATTGTATATAATATAGATTAAATTCTTCTTAAATGTTTATTAAATTAATACATGTACATAGTTTAAAAATAAAATAGAATAATAGACTATATTATAAAAAACTTTATTTTTGGCTTTATAGCTGTATCTTAAAAAACACTTCTTTTGCTCTTTCTTACAAATCATGCCAAATTATGCATCGCCTTTCATGCACAATGTTAATTTTCTTTATAAGTTTTTTTGAAGTTTCTGATTGCCATTCTTTACTCTTCTTGGGAGAAATGCGCCCTGCCTCACATCCCTGATGCTTTTACTCATTCAAGCTTTGCTTGGACTCCATTCCATTCTTCTTGAAGGTCACTGTTCTAATTTGAACCTTTTACTTTATACCATGATTTTCTTGCCCAACATTTTAAAATTTTCTTAAATTTCTGGCAGTCTTTCTTATTCTTTATTATTCTTTACTTGCCTTATAATCATTATTATGATCTCAAGTTTTTAATTATTCAATTTTATCTATAAAATCTTCTCCCATCTTACCTGTACTCATCTAATTTTTTTTTCTGGGGCCTTCTCCTTTCCAAATGAGAAAAGACTTTACTAAGTCTGTTGCAGAGTTGTGACTTCCATTCACCTATTTTCTGTTGCATGTCTTTATTTATTGTCATTTTTGTTTTATTTCAATGCGTCTTCAAGTAATTTTGCAAGTGAAGATGTATTCGAAATTAAACTTTGTGATGTCTTCATGTTGGAAAAAAACCTGCATTCACCTTTAATTGATGGCAAGGGTGACTATAGAACTCAAAGAATTTTTTCATGGATCTTTGAACATATTTCTTCATTACCTGCTAGCAAACAATATTGCTACTGAGAAGTATGCTGTCAGTTTGATCCTTTTATTTCTTTGTAGGTGATCATTTTTCTTTCTCTAGCTTTTAGTACCTTGTATTTATTCTTTGGGTTTAGAAATTTCACACACTTTTCAAGTATGTTGATTTCATTTCATATGCTAGTTACTGTGGATAATTTTAATTAGAAGATTTCTTATTTCCTTCAGTTCTAGGTCATATTCCCTATTACTGATATTATTTTAAAAATATTAATTCATTATCTGCAGTCTCTCCTTTTAGGATTCCAAAATATTGATTACTGAACCCACTGGATTACTTTTTCTTTAATATTTTTATGTATATTTTTGTTCTGCATTCATGGAGATTTTTATTTGATTTTATCACGTAAACAATTCCTATGATTATAATTTTTATAATTATAACTTGATTACTCAGATCTCTTCCTTGTTTTCTCTTTGCTGTTTTCCTATTAAGTTCTGGCTGTATTTACTACTCAATCTTTTAAAAATATGCTAATAATTTAAAGTTATTTTTACCCAAATTATTTTTTATATATTTCCTCCTTTTCCATTATCTCCCATTCTTTTCTTTTCTTTCTTTCTTTTTTTTTTTTTAACTTTGAACATGCTCTGCTTTGCTCATAATATAATCAAATGTAGTTTGATATTTCTACCTGTACTTGGGGACCAGCAGATTTGTTTAAGGTGTATGAATGGATTCTTGGATGCCTCCCAAATATCTTGGATACCAAAGCCCATATTACTTGTCCTAATTCCTCTTCCCCCAGATAGTCTCTTCAGTTTTTTTGGAGAAGAAAAGCTCCATTGAAGTTTGTCAATTATTTCTCCTGTTTTCTATACCTTCTTTCCCTCCTGTTTTCCAACTTCTTAATCTTTTTTTCTATACCTTTTTCCCTCCTGGTTTTGCAACTTCTTAATCTTTCTAAGGTATGACTAGTGAGGTCTGCATATGTCTTAGCTGTTCTCTTCTTTGTGGGTGTTCTGGGAAGTTCCTTTTCTACTCTGCTTTTTTATCAATATTTATTTACTTTTTTAAATTCTGGAGGAAAAAATTGAACTCCTTTGCCTCAGCTGGCCCTCTTATACTTTTTCGATTATTCTAGGCTTATGCCTTGTTATTCCTTTTTTTTTTATCATTGCAGTAAGTCCTGAGAGGGTAAGAAGATACTACTATCCTGAATCAGAATATTAGCCTTATAATTAAAAATACCTGAAGTGATTCAATAAAACATGTGACATATGTTGTTAAATGGCTTTATTTTCCTTAATACATATAGTATCAATAAGAGAAATAAAACAAATGGCAGCCTAGAGTGTTAGATAAGGACATGATCTCTATAAATAGGACCTAGAGGTGAATCCAGGCAATTTAGTGACGTGTGAACTGGAAATATATTTCACCTCTCAAAACTTTATACCTGTCAATGACATGAATAATAGAATTTATCTCATAGGGTTTTGTTGAAATTCAAACAAAATAATACCTATGAAGAACTTAGTATGGGATTTTGTGCATGATATGCATATGAAAAATGGTATCTATTATTCTTACTAATATTAATTAATAAAAAAACAGAAAAAATGCTATTACGTTATCTAGTCTATCACTTTTATTTTTGTAAGCTTGCTTTAAGAACTTGTCTATATAAAAACAACTTTTTTCAGAGATTATTCTCAAACATTTATTGAGCGATAAGAAAAAAAAGGATCAAGAGTCTGTCATTAGGAGTTGTGTACTAGTGAGAGAATAAACCTACCAGCTACACTTAGGGTTCTGTGTGATAAATTCTGTCATATACATGTAATTGGAGTGCTATGGAAGGACAGGAGAGGAGATGACTCATTCTCCTCAGAGGAGAGACAAGGTAAAAGGGCTTCAGTTTAACAACTAGCCAGTCAACAAGTAGGGTGGAGACATTCAAAAGGGGGGAAAGTGTTCAAATATTAAAGGCTTCAAATATTAAAAATAGATTAATAACCTTATTTCGAGCTGAATGACATTAAATTAACAAGATTAAATGGATAGAATAGAAACGAGGTGTTAAAAATGGCATATGTGAATTACTGTACTTTCAAGTGAAGCGTGAAAGGATGCAAGGGAATAAATGTATTCTCCTACATGGAAATACGCTAGTATTGATAGTGTCGCCATTTGCCAAAATTTACAATTTCCTTTAGTATCTCTCACTTTCTAATCTTCTTCCTCTATGATCTCCTTTTCTTTATTTCCCTTATTAATCCTTGGACATTATTGCTTATTACTGTTCAGTCAGACCCTCAGGGAAAGCAAGTCGTTGGTCCCTATGCTAGACCAGCCATCTAGGAGTAAAGGCCATCAGCTCATTCTATTCACATTCTTCACATAGTGTCAGGATCTAACCATGTTAGCTGACATGAGTATGTACAAAAATAAAATAATTCCATTCCCAACTGGCTATTGAGCACCCATAGACATGGCAACAAATTGTTGTCAAGTTGGCACTGTTAATACATCTAAACCTGTCATAGTACTGAAGAATTCACAGCCTTGATTCTCTTTGAAGTCTGCCTCAAACACAAAAAAATTAGAGTCAGTAATCCCTGTCTTCGGAGGGTCCAAAACAAAAACAAAGTTAAGTGGACTTCAAAGGAAAAAGCCAACTGTCCATTCATTGGGAAAAGAGATAGAAGAGAGCAATCATGTGGCATATATAAGAGTGCGGTTGAGAGTGAAAAATGTTCAAATCAATTCAACTCACTTAAGCAGCCATGAGTAAAAAAAAAAAAAAGAATCATTAAATTTAGTCAACTGGAATACTTCGGATCAAAGACCGAAAGTGACCAAACAGATCTTCCTTTAGAGTGCTCCCAGAGTCAACCGATCAGTGATCTGAACAACAATAAAACCCATCAGATAGATATTGCCAAGGTTCAAATGTCTTAGAACATATGAAAGAGAAAGAACTTTACCTGTAGTTTTGTGCATCAGGGCTGTTGAGGAAGTCAGGGAAATTGGGAGCTGGAGAAAGTCTGCTGCTCTTCCAGTTTGCAAGTACATCAGAAACAACCATGTTCCTATACAGAATGTTTTTCTATTCAGAGTGTCTGCCTGCTCCATTCTCCTTCTGCCAGAAAGTTTTCTGTCCCCATCTACTTTCACTTGGCTAAGATATTTTATTTAAATTAACAAACAAAATGGAGGTGAGGATACTGACTGAAATGTGGGGATAAGTGGAGGTGTTTAAGATGATATTGGAGAGATTCATATCATGCTTAATTTAATAAACGATTTTACTTAATGAAACAGCGTTACAAATTCCTCAGTGTTACTGATTATAGGGTGTTAAACCAGATAGAAAGGCAGAAGAATAACAAAAATAAATATAGACAAATGACAAAAGTAAAAGAAAGGGAAATTTAATATTGAAGAATAACTCACAAATTCTTACACAGTTAAAATACTGATGCCTAAATCCTGCAATAGCCCTTTGTTTCATAAAACAGTGGAGTGACAGTAGCAGCCAGTAATTAAGCAAGATTCTAAGAAAGAACTTTGGGTAACTTAAGTACATCTGTACTAAACAATTTATTTTCCCCTCTGTCATTCAAAAGCATGTCGCTTCACATGGCAGTTTAAATACCTTAATATCCTAATGATGAATTAATCCTAGGACTCTACAGGTCCTAACACTCTATAGTTCTGAAAAAACTCATTGTAGTTTTCCAAAATGTGCTGCAAATTCAAACGTGAATCAAGCATAGGGTAGACTATTACGTATGTTTAAAAATAATGTTATTTTTGCTCTGAAAAATTATTTTTTATGTAAAGTGATTTAAAAACAGGAAGTTATTAGCAAATCAAACATTTTGTTCCATTGAACAATGTATGGTTCAATAGGTTGAAAGAGATCTATTGGATTCAGACAAATTGGGTTCAGATATCAAGGTGGGGGAGCTTGTGTACTGTGGCTGACAATTTATATTCAGAAACATTTGGAGTAGGAGAATAAAAGATTGGGCTTCCCAATCTGTTAGTACAAATTTGGGAACTGAAAAGGTCAGTTGTATTTGAGAAAAGCTCTGGAGGAGGAGTGAAAATTCCTTTGTGAAACATAATCTGCAGGGGAAAGAAATAAGACAGTATGTTCTAAAGCATAAAATGATAAGAAGGCTTTGGCGAAGGATACAAGAAAAGAAATGGGCCAGCCACATAGCCAATGTTCAATGTCAAATTTAGGTTATGCTGGGCTATAGGTTGTTTGTGACAATGCTAACAGAATAAAGAATAAACACATTTTAGCAAAAAGAAATGCAAACAGTTAATAAAAATATTGTAAGACTGGTAAAACAATGACAAGGTTTTCTCTAAGAAAAATAAGAACTGCACAGAAAAATAAGAACTGCACAGAAAAATTCAGTTTTGCTGGGAATACTACTAATCTTAAAAACAAACATTTTATAATAATATGTAAGAACAAATGGGATGCTCAGATATATATGGCCAAGACTCAAATATACTTATAGGAAATGCTCTTTAATACCTGTCTTCAAAAAGATAATAAGATCCAATCTGAGAGCCAAGAGGATCTATGACTTTATCAGAGCTATGATGCTTTGGAATTAAATTCCAATGGTAAACAAATATGAATTGACTGTGTCCCCTGAAAGGAGATTACAACTTCACAAAAGCCACATGTGTTATGGTGTATTAGTGTAGACTTTTCTCATTTTCCTTGCAAGTCTCATTACTCAGAGTTCCATAGATTACATTACTACAGGACAAGTACAAAAGAAATAATTGGGTTTGGGTAAAAAATAGAAAGAAAATTTAACTATAAATACTCAAGTTCTTGAAAAACTTTATTTCTTTGCATTAACAGTAATCAGAGTGAAATGAAACAATTAAGAAAACTTATTTCTAGTTCAATTTGCAAGAACTCCTGAAAATAAATGAATAGAAACTCTTCCACTTAAAACAAAAGTCAGTGTGTTTGTGTCTCTGTATTTAGAAAGAGGAATGTAAAAAGCAATTGGGGGCAGGGGCCGGAAATGGTCATTTACTTTTTTAAATCTATTCAGCCAATCAAAATATACATTTATGTAATTTTCATAAATGGCAATATGGAATTCAGAATGAAGCAAGGATAGTTTGTTTCTGAGCCTTTTTGGAGGGAGGAGATATGTGCTTGATTAAAAGGTATTTAAAAATTTAGTTTGGTTATCAATTTGATTAGTTCCCCCCCCCAAATAATCAGAAACTATATAATTATTATCACATCCTCTCTTCTCCATTCCCTTCAGTCATGACATGCACAGGGATTAATTTTTTATCCAAATCAATTTTCTCAGCTGAGTTAGGCATATGGCAATTGAATCTCTCATCATGACTATTAAAAATTGAAGACGTTACTTCCATACATCATCATCCTAAAACTGTCTTTTAACATTTTACCTATTTGAATTTAAATGTATGCCCTTCATGCATTTGGTAAATATTTAATAAGCAACTACTCTTTGCCAGGCAATCTTTTAAGAAAAATCAAGGAGACAGTGGCAAGTACACATTTACCTGCATTATTTAATTCAGATTTCTTTACTTAAAACACTCTCCCACAAATCATTGAAGAGTTTTCCAGGTGCATCTTTATTCAAAATGCATTTATTCAGCACACTTATTTTCACCAAGAAAATATCGAAATATGATCGAATAAATTCATGAACCTCTAAACTTAGTTTTGTGTTTTGTTTTTTCAGAGTTTCACATCAGTGATTTTTCTGAACAGTTGTGTTTTCTGGATACAAAGACTTAAACATTATCCACAATGGGAAATGTTTCTCCCTCATAAACAATCACTATGACTTTTCAGGAAAGCTTTTTTTTTTTTTTTTTTTTTTTTTTGACTATTGCCTTTTCTTAGGCTCTCATGACCATTAACCATGACTGGGAATTTTTTCCGGTTTTAAATGTGTGAGATTTTGGGATAAGCTTTGTGGAAATCTCTGACCTCTTTAAAGAAGGCTGACTAAAGAACATCCAAGGTGATCAATAGAGAAAAGTTTCCCATATAGGAAAAGTTGCTGGGTCTCATAATCTTGTCTACCTCAGAATTCCTTGTTTTTGAAAATCTCTCATGTATTTCAGGATTATCACCAGTTTTAAGAAAAACCATTGGTTCTCTTACCACACAAAGCATCACAGATCATCCAAGATTAGCAATCAGGGATAGCAATTTAAGATTGCTTTCCTTCTATAACCAGTGTTTGAAAATCAGTGCTCAGTTTTATTAAGGAACCAGTGAATTTCCTCTCATAGTTTCTTTTTAATTGGAACCCAAGCTTCAGGCAGTAGTAGAATGATCCAAATTGAGACACTAGAATAAGGAATCAAATAAAAGAGACTCTGACCTTTGACATTAACAGGCTTCTTAATTTCAGCCATTCTGGTGGATGTGTATTGGTATTAATGTTGTGATTTTAAGTTCCATTTCTCTGATGACTAATGAAGTTCAGCATCTATGCATATGGTTATGAGCTGTTTTTTATCTTTTTTTGTGTGTGAGGTATGTGTTCAATTCTTTTGCCATTTTTTTAATTAGGTCTTTTATTATTGGATTGTAAGAGTTATTTATATATTTAGATAAAAGTCCTTTGTCTAATGTATGCAGTATATATTTTCCAATTCTGTGGTTTACCTTCAATTTTCTTAACAGCATCTTGCAAAAGGCAGAAGTTATAATTTTAGTGAAAATCAATTCATGAGTCATAGCACAGTGCAGATTTTCTCCTACATTTTCCTCTGGAAGTTTTAGAGTTTTAGCTCCTATGTTTAGTATTATGATAACCTCTCCAAAAGCTTTGAAGTTGGAGAAAATTCTCCTACTTTCAACAGAGTGTCTCTTAGTCTTACTTTTAAGTCATGCGGTGCATTAATTTTTTTCCTTTTTCTTTTATTTTTTTAGTTATTTTTAAGTGAATCAGATGAGATTCTTTTACTACATGTTAGCCATTTGCCACTCTCAATAGAAAATCAGATTTTTTTTTAGCAAGTTTTACTTAATTTTTTAGGACTGGAACGTCTTAATTTTTATTAAATTCTAATTTTTATTTTTATAAAAATGATCAATTTTATTGCGAATTAGCATATTCTTGCATAAATACCTTAGATTATGCTCTATTAATATATATTAATATATCACCTTGTCTTTTCTAAATTTTTATATTGATATATATTTTTAGATTCGAGTACTGTTTCTCTTTTATATGTCTACAGAAGTACTAGTTTCTATATTTGTTTACTATTTCCACTATTTTCACTTACAATTTAAATAGAAAAACAGGATTTTTTTTGCAGATCACTTTTCATTAGAATGAGCTAAGAATAAATGATGTACCATTTTTGTATATCTCACTTGTATGTATAGATATATGCAAAAAAAAAGAGCTTGGTTTTCAATTTAAGTGTCACTTTCATGTTAAAAGGAATATCTATTTCCAAGGAAATGGAATTTTTTAAATTAACTTTCTTTATGGTGACATTGTTTAATGAAATCCAATAAGTTTCAGGTGTACAATTCAACTAGGACATATATATATATATATATTGCATTGTGTGTTCACTGCCTATAGTTAGTTTCCTTTCTGTCACCACATATTTGACCCCTTGTACCCCATTTACCTCCCTCCTCCCTCCTCCCCTCCTGCCCTCTGGTAACCACTAGTCTATTGTCCATGTCCATAAGTCTCTATTTGTCCTGTTCATTTGTTGCTTTTAGGTATGGGTTCTTTATATACTTTGAATATTAACCTCTTATTGACTCTATCATTTGCAAATATCTTCTTCTGTTCAGTTGGTTGTTTTTCCATCTTGTTGGTGGTTTCCTTCGCAGTGGAAAAGCTTTTTGGTTTGATGTAGTCTCATTTGTTTATTTTTGTTTTGCTGCCTTTTGGAAACATATCCAAAAAATTGCATGGATTAGATTTAAAACAAAACTAAGTGACAAATTATTCTCTAAATAAAAGTGTTTAGGGCCAAACCACTAATAGCAATAAGACTGAACTGCTGTATGAACATCTGTGCAGGAGGATGTGAGAAAGCAATGGAAATTTTGATGACCTTGAGTGACAGATAACCTACCACAAGTCAAAACAAATGATCTTCCCCAAACTGAGGGCAAATGTAGCAAGCATATGTGAATCAAAACTCTTTGTAGGCAGTACAGACTGCAAATCACAGGTAAGTGAAAAGATATTTGGAAAAGGTTAGACAAAGCCAGGCAGTATGGTCCCAACTGATTTTTTTGAAACTAATAATGTAAGCTTACTTCCAGGACAAAGCCACATATTGAGAAGATACTGCTGGGAGTAAAATCTAAATTGAATAAAAGAGATTTTATAGGCAGAAGAAAAAGAAGAGCCAGATAAAAGAGGGTGTATGGAAGAAAGATGAGAAACTCACGGAAGATAAAAGACCCTATGGTTGAAGAGTTAATGATAACAGCAAAAGAATAATCACAAGAGTTATGAAGATAACTAAGCTATCCTAAATATCCCTCTCCTATCAGAGTATAAAAATGCTCATCTCAAATGAAGGAGCATAAAAGAACTGTGGCTTAATCATAAAACAATTCATCATTAAAAATAGTAATAATAATGAGAAAAAGATTGATTTACAGACAATAAGAGTGTGAAGAACACGCCCCCCAAAAGACAAAAATTTTAACATAGTAATTTGAAACAAGATGTAAATTTTAACATAATGTTAGATATAATGAAAAAAGAACTTAATTTATGATTAGAAAAATTTTAAAATGATGATATAAAAAGACTTCTAAAGAACTGATACAGAAAAAAAAAGTATTTCAGAAATAAAGAATGAACTAGAGAAACATTAGAAGAAACAATGTCAAAAGATAAATAGAAGATGAAAAGGAGGAAATATATTTTTATTTAATCAAAAAGAACTATATAAATATATAAAAAAATTTGAGAGAATGTTGGAGAGATAATATGTATCTATATATCTCTTTATCTTTCTATCTCTCTTTTTCTATCAATCTATCTAATCTAACATGTGTAAAAGAAGTCTGCAGAAAATCAAAACCCAAGACACCAACAAATAAAAATATATTAAAGCTATAATTCAATAAATAAACTTACATAAAGAAGACTTAAACTTACTTTTTTGAACAACTACACTGAACAAATATATTCAGAACAGCTGACACTAGAAAAAACTATTTTTATTGAAAAAAGAAAAGCAAAATAGAAAGGCCTCTCACACAGGAAAAAATAATCAGATTCACATCACATTTTTCAAAATCAAAGATTTTGCCAGAAGACGATGGAATAAGAAATTGAGAAATCCACAAAAAGAAAGATCTTCAAATATAAAGACATGCAATGAACATGTGAGATTAGGTAATATTTTTCTTATGAGCCCACACTGATATAAATAAATTTAAACAACAAAAAGACTGGAGTGGTATTAGAGTAAGGACTAGTGGTAAACAGTCAATATACACTTTTCCTTATTATGATAGATATGAGAAAATAGTAAGTAATAATACGTACTCTGGTAATGTGTGTACACTAATATGTATTGTATAATATATACTCTAGATACACTGTAATAGTGTATGCTCTAATAACATATAGACAACATAATTTTTCAGGAGGGAAAAATGAGGAAACTATATGGAAAATAAGCTCACTCTTGCTTCAGTTTAGGCGCTGAATAAGAGGAAAGGGGAAAGAAAGATTAAGATGACTAGCTAATTTCAATATCGCTCATAGCAGGGAACCAAGACAGAATGGGCAAAAAGAAGGGATTAATGATATTGTAATAAATATATTACAATAAAGGTGACCAATACGATAAAAATGTCATATTTGTATCAGCCAAGGAATAGAAAACATCATGTTCATTAATATGGTAGTATTCCATCAAAGTTGGTATACCGCTGAATGGAGTACTTTGTAGCTGTAAAAGTAATGAGGGATATCTCTAAATACTTCTACAGTGAGATCTCCAGATTATATGAAGGGAAATAAAGCATGGTGGAGAGAAAGGCATATAGTATGCTAGCATATATTCATATATCTACCTGTCTAACAAAAATAGTTGAATATATGTGTGCCTTTTTTTACATTAAAATGGAAAGATAAATAAAAAGCTTGGAAAATAGAGAATATGGTAGAGGGGAAAACAATAGAAGCTGGATTTTCTCGAAGTTAAATTGTTTTGTAGATATTCTTGAAAATTATACTTATTTTACATGATTACAATTATAAAACAAAATTTATGTATAATTTTTAAGAATTAAAGGAAGAAAACATAAATATAAATGTGTATCAAGGAATTATTTTCAATTACCATATCGCAGGTGGTATATACTTGAGGACGAAAAAGAGAGCAAAACAAAATCTTAAAATATCCATCAATGATTGTGTTGGTGTATGTTGGTATTATGATTCTGAGACTGTTATGTTTGTAGAATGTGATGAAGCAAAAATTAGGTTGGTTTCATTGAGAATTGAGATTTTCAGAATGAGGAAAAAGAAGCATGTACAAGAATAAAGAAGTTAAAATACTAAAAATCTTAGTTTAAATTGGAAATACCCATCTGAACTCAAAAGCATTTTTACTAAAAAACCTGTTAATTTACAGGCTCCTCTCATTGGATAGATCAAGAAACAATGACCAACCATAGTGCTTAGATTATGGGCTCTAAATGTCATATTTCACTAAAAGGAATGACGATTCTTTAGAGAAATAGCTAATTTCAGATCTAAGACTATCTAAAATGCACCTGGAGAATTTTGTCATTACCAGGAAAGCTATCAAAGGGTTCTGAATTTGAGTCAAAGGACCCAGGAGCCAGCCTATTTAGAATCCATTCACCAAATTTGGGTCAATGTGATCATGAATACTACAACAATAAAATTGATTCAAACATTCCAAATATGTTTTAACACAGAAATTTATAATGACACTTAAAAAATTAAAAGCTCATTAACACATTTGAAGGATGCTAGGGAACCAGTTCATTATTGTTTTCCCCTCCACCATTTTCTCTACAGTAGAGGAAGGCCAGACAAATTCTTGATTCAAGAATTTGTCTGGCCTTCCTCTACTGTATAAACAATAGTTCAGGGTAGCAGAAGTAGCTGATATGAGCAAGTTTATCTTTACAGAAGCAATTCTGATAATTGGGAGGTTTACAGGAAATGTAAACAACACTGTGAACTGTTATTTGCAAAACCCAGCCTGTGACCTAGTTTCTTCAAAGAACAAATAGCAGGGAAAAAAAAAGTTGGAACTTGCCATGGTGGCAGAAGGGTGGTTTCTCAATTTCTTGGTTCTACTACATGCATTGCCAAAGGGTGTACATGAATTTCCTTGCCATACTGAGTTTTGTAGTAAATATTGAAGGCTTTTGACCTACGTTATAGAACATATTGGGAGGTAGCACTTCTCAGCTGTGCCCTGATGTAAATAGAATCAGTACATAGACTGGCATCTGTTTCATGGATGCCTTGGGAATCCTGGCAACCAGCTTTTGGATGGTTGGCAACCAGAGTATTAAGAATGAGAAGCCTGGCGTAAATTCTTCAAAAACAAAATATTTTAATTAGAAGTAGCAATTATGTAACAAAGATTTGGGATTTTTTAAAAAAAAATTTTTAGCTTGCTTCTTTGCTAGAGTATTTTATTGAATAGCTACCAGCATGATTTAAATACAATAAGAAAGTTATCAAGCAGTACACAAAAGTAGACATTATTTTATAGTCATATTGTATAGAACCTGTTATTTATATGCTAAATTATACTTATTTTTTAATGTACAAGTAGAGATTTTTTTCATAGAAACTTGAAAGTCTGTGGCTATGTCACCCTATACTCCTAAATTATAGATGGCAGAAATAGTCTTCTGGAAAAGAGAGTTTAGTTCCTGTGGGTCTGAAGTCATCCTATTGTTGTTTTACCCCTAATTCAGCTTCTTGTTAATTAAGAAGATGTTAATGGGGCAGAATATCAGGAAACTGATATCAAGAAAAGTTAATTGATATCTAGAAGACAAAGAGGTAAGACAATGACAATTCCTAAGTGTCTTTTTTCCTAAAAACCTGGAACAACCGAAACAGATAAAAAATTCAAAAACAAATAAAAACTTAGAGGAAAAAAAACAGATTTCTCTCCTCTTTTTTTAAACAATAAACCTTTTCACTTTGGAATAATGTTTAACTCATAGAAAAGATACACAGGTAGTACAGAGAGTGCGATATACCCTTCACCCAGTTACCCCATCGTTAACATATAATGTTACTACGACTCATTCGTCAAAATAAACACTGATATGAGTATATTACTATTAACTACATTCTAGACTTTATTTGTATTTCACCAGTTTTTCTATTAATGCCCTCTCTTAATGTGCTCTTTCTGTTTTACATTACATTCGGTTGTCATGCCTCCTCAGTCACCTCAGGTCTGTGATAGTTTCTCAATCTTTGCCTATTTTCATAACCTGGACAATCTTGGGAAGTACTGGGCAGTGTCTTGTAGAATGACACCATATCTGAGTTTTCCTGTTATTTTCTTTGTGATAAGACCGGAGTTGTGGGTATTTGAAAAGAATACAACATAGGTCAAGTGCCTTTCTTGTCACATGATACGGGGGTATATGATATAAATATGACACGATGTTAACCTTTATCACTTGGTTACGATCATGTTTGTTGGGTTTCTGCCCTATAAAGTTACTATTTTTTCCACTCTCTATTACTTGGAAGCTAGTCAAGCTAGTCAAGCTAGTCACTAAGTCTTGTCTGTAAGGATTAAGCTTCACCCCGGAGATCTCTTTTACCTAATAGGTACATTTTCACTTAATTCAATAATGGCTCAATTATTGTCGAATGGTTTTTTCATGAATATACAGTAATTTACAGTTTTTTTCTATAGTATCTCTTTGTATTCTTCCCCCACTATCAAGCAAAGAGAATATGTTCATCCTTAATTGTTATTTTCTCTAATTTTCACTTACTCTGTACTGCACTGACGACTCTTCTTTCACTTTTTCATGTGCACACCAATATTGTAATGTGGTTACCATTCTATTGACATCATCATTATTTGAAAATCATTGTCTCATCCTTCTAACGTGCAGTCCAGGAAACCTTGGTTAGCCAAATATTGAAGAAACCCAGTATCATCTCTCACATCCTCTTCATTCTCTCTCTCCTTTCTCTCTTCTCCCTCTTCTCTCTTTCTTCTCTTCTCTCCTCTCTTTCTCTCTGGCTTTCCTCTTTATAATGATTTTTCTTGCAATGTCTCCTTCTTTACAACCCTGGTTTACTGGCTAGTAGAAAAAAATCTTCCACTGCCATCCTGCACCTTGATTTTTATTTCTAACTCGGCATATTTTTTATTGGTTATCTTCTTATGACTCTAGATCTTGATTTTTCATTTTTATCTGCCCTCCCCCCCGCCCCCATTTAGAAACATGGTTCTTTTGTGTGACTACTCCACTTGGCATTCTTGACTCTGGCTCTGAATAATGTCACCATATTTTACCAGCATATAAAAACCTGTTGCCAGCCTTAGGATCCACAGCACAAAATCCACCTATGTAGTTTATGAAATAGTTCATTGTAAAGATTCTTATAGAATCATGGAAATGTTGGAATGGAAACAAATAAATTGAAGCTTTAAGAAAACCATAGCTGGAAGGTGGTTTCAGATTCGTAGTGCTTCAAAGGAATCTTGGCAGTAGGATTTGGATATTGGTATAGTATGACTCAAGACTATCAATAGGATTGCTTCTTTCTGATTCCTTGGCAGGCAACTTCCTCCTTGGCCTACCCGAAATTTTAGCTCTCTTATGCCTGGTAGATGGCTTTGACTTGCCCAGACCCTGACGGTGTTTCCCCAGTTTTTATTTCACCACCAACTGCCAAAATATCTTTATTTTCTTTTAATTCAAAGTAAGAAGGAGAGGATGATGGAACACATAAACTTCCTGAGATAGTGCATACAGCACATAGACCACAGCACACCTAAGCACTGACTGCCCTTGAGTTGGGGCAGGGAGGGGCTTTTGCACTTGTCTGTCAGCTGTCATGAAGTAGCAGGAAAACAGGGTGTAGGATACTCCTTAGCAATTGCCCTAGGGAAAGTCAGTTTCCCTTACAAGGAGAAGTGGACTGAACAGTAATTACAAGCAGCCCATCCACGCTGGCATGGACATCTTTTCTGACAAGCATCATGTCTTCAGAATGTAAACATGGAAAATTCTCCTTCCATCTTATCTATAAAATGTCAATAAGATGGACATGTCCAAATGCTAGTTATTTTTAAAGCTATAGAAAAAATACCCGTGTCTGGAAGGAGTAAGCAAAATGTTATATGTAGTGTGATTTCAAGACTACCGAAATGCCTCCCACCCCCAAAATTCCTTAGTTTTTTTCCTACCAGACTATTTCCTCATACTCTTGATAATGAAGAGTATACATATCAATAGAATAGTAAAAGCTTTCTGACAGAGGGAGCTACTGCATACTTTTTCCTGTTTGCAACCATATTTTTCAGTGCTTTCTAGATAATGTTTAGCATATGCCACTTTGTTTTCTAATAGCTTCCTGGTCTGGGAACTCCTGAGAACAGGAATTTCATTTTACTTATCTATGTGTGCTCAAATTTTTTATTACAATACTTGGTATACATAATTCACAATTAAATGTGTTGAATTGAATGCAATGAAAGGATAACTAAAGAATCTGCGATCTCACACTAATACTTTTAACAAGAATTAGGTTAAGAGATTAGCTGTCTCAGTATACCTGGAGAACAAGACAGGAGCAGGCTTCCAGTGGACAGGTCTGAGCACAGATTCAGGAAAGGCATTTCCATAAGGCGCTTTTAAAATCATTGGTATGGCAGGAGATATTTAGAACTGGAAAGTGGCTAGTGAGAGTAAAAATAAAAGGAGCTGAAAATGCTTCAAAGCCACCTAAAAATTCTGAGGTCTTTGTTTTACTAGGCATTTGCAAAGTCCACAGATTAAAGTACTGAAATATTTTCTCCTAATTAAACTTCTTTTTATACTTCAGAACTGTAAAAAGTTCTGTACCAACAATCAACTCCAAAGAAAATAATCAGTGTTGATAATTCCAGAGTTTTAAGCCATTAACAAAGTTAAAATAGGGCACAGAAAAAAACAAAACAAAAAAACAAACAAAACAAAACAAAAACAGATATAAAAGATTACCTTAAATACAGGGTAAAATTGACTGATTTTCTTTTGACTTATTTTGGTCTTATTTTTTGTTCTTGTCATTGCTATTGGCTTAAAAAAGGGAGCACATCCATATGTTACTCTGCCTTTCCAAATCATGAGCCCAATTAAGGATTATTGGCATGTTATATAATTATTTCAACAAAAAGTTGTTTAAGGCATTCAATTACTTATTTCATGTCAGGTGCTGAAAATGTTGTTACTATGATCTTTAATTATTTAACAGTGTTATGCTTGGTTAATGTATCATTAACAAAATTTGTTAATTAATGTGCTGGGTGAAAGAAAGCTCCTGTTAAAACCATGTGGGCTAAAATATAAAATAAAAGAATCTTATTTTTGTAAAAAGAAAAAATACTCTTACAAGTTTGATTTGTTTATTTAAATGTGACCATGTCATTTCCATGTCATAGATTTGTGTCTTTGGTAATGATTCATTTATTTTCTATAAAAGTTAATCTTATGCAAGAAAATACATGTATATGCTTTTGAAATTCTTTGGAAAAGCCTTCTTTGTGAGTGAAAATGGAAAATATTTAGTCGCTAATCGTAAGTTTGAAATTGGAGAGCTCAAAAAGTACACAATATTCTGTTGGAAAGGAGTTGATATTGGATACTAAAAACTCTTTTCCCTAGCTAACATTGATTTTTTTTTTATTGTAAAGCATAAACATATACATTAAAGGGATATTTTTAAAAATTATACAATAGAAAATAAAGTCTTATAATTTTAAGATACTCATCTCTGGCAGTATCATAGTGCTTAGAGAAATGTAAATTGCTATCAACTTTCTAGAGTATAATTTATCCTCTATTTTCAAAAGATTCATACTTTTGACTCAATGTATGGCTGTTTATGTAAAAAGGAATCAAAAGAAGTTTTTAGTTTGTTTGCTAGTAAATTCATAGCAGTTAGAAAAATGTCAGGGGATTAATAACTCATTATGTTACAAATACATAGTCTCTTTCATTATCAACCTTTTCAGGAGTGGTCAATATTTCCTACTTATGCTTCCACACAGTCTTAACAGTATGCTTTCTATCCTTATTACTTCATGAAAATTTCTCACCAAAGAACTCTTAATTATATAAACTAAGGACCCATTCATTTTCTTTATTGTCCTTAATATTTTTGTGACTTGAGGACTAAGGACCTTTCTGCCCTTCTAGACAATATCTTCTCCCTTGGTCTATAGGATAATCTATAGCACTAGTCTTCTATCCCTCACCCTTCACACTCCTAAGTAAGCACACCTTCTTCTTTTCCTGTAAGGCTTTCCCTCATTATCTCATTTGATTCTTACAACTCTATAGGGAATTCTCAAGCTCAAATTTGTGTTTCCCTAGTACAGTGACATTGCTAAAAAGTCTGTTTACACTGTCACCTCTTGGAGGCTGTTTTTTCTTTGCTGTCTTGGTCTCTTGACTAACAACTGTGCAGCTTAAAATTCAGCAAATGCTCCAAGCCAGTAATGTGGTAAATGTAGGATTCACTTTATTGTGTTTTCTTTCTCTTAAGGATCTTGGTCTTTCAAGTTCTAATTGCCTTGGTTTGTGCTCTGACATATGCAAAGATATTTTAAAAATGTATTTCATTTAGTTTATTTTTATAGTAGTTCCGAGGAAAGGATTTGGTCTGATCCAAACTGTTCTATTTAAGGCTGGAAAGAAAAGTTTTCAGAAGTGCATCTTGAATGGCAATCTGATAACTATCTTACCGGCCCATGTTGAGATCAGAAGATTGTACCAGATATATACCAATACTACTTCCTAGAAAGTCTTATAAATCTGCTATCCACCCCCACCCCCAATGTCAGTTGAACCAAACAGTTGATTTATATTCCTTGCACACCTTAGTTGCGTTACATTCTGGCACAAGCTCCTAATCTCATCAGAGATTGTAAAGAAGAGGTCACTGACCAGCTGTCTAAGGACTTCACTAGGTGCAGGATGGAAAATGATGTACGATATAGTCAAGAGTAAACTTAGCTGTATGTTAGTAACTTATGACATAATTTATTGAGTATTCCTTCTTGTCGAATGCCTGTTCTGAGACAGAGATTTATCAAGCTCTTATAACTACCTGTAATTATTCTGAAGTTTCTTGGTAATTTGGATATTATTTCAGATTAAAAATGATTGTAATGGAAGAGCCTTCCCATCTCCTGTCTCAGGCTAATTCTTGTTTCTTCACTCTGAACCTCCTCTCTGTCCTGATTGTCAGTGTTACTCAGGACTTACCTCTCTTCTCACTGTTCATCTTACAGAACTTTTATGGTTCAAGTTGCCCATATTCTGATGGTCCTTCCCAATCCCACCCTCCCGATCTTTATCACTAGCTCTGACCTCTTTCCTGAGTTTACTATTCATCTTGCATGATTGTATGTCTCCTGTAGGCTCTTTATATTCTTGTATCTAAGCTGAATTCTTTATTTATTTCACAATTCCACAAACTTATTTGCTTGTTGAAAATAACACCATTATCTTCCTTGCTAACCAAGTTAGAAAAGGGGTAATAGGGACATCCATGACTAGGATCCCTGCCATTCCTGCAACATCTAATGGATTCCCAATTCCAGTCGAATTTACCATCTAAATATTTCTTGACTTTTTTTCTACTGCTTTTCGTCCCAATTGTCATTAGAGTAATTCAAACTATGTTCTATCACTAATATTGTTAAAATAGTTTCAAAATCAATATCCTTATATAAGTTCTTATATTCCCTCCCACCAACATTATGATAAGAATAATATTTTAAATATTCACATATTATTATATCATTCAATTGCTCAAAGTTCTCCATTGTATTTCCATTGAGGATGAAGTCAAGTTATCTTCAAGTGCCTTTCATGATATACCGTGGCCCTTATTTACCTCCTTACTTTCCACTCCTCAAATTCTATCTTCTATTTACAATAGTTTTCAATCCATTCAATGACCAAACTCTGTTGTATTTAGGTTTCTCATTTTCCTACCCCTTTTTCTAGGGCTTCTTCAAAATAAGCTTTCTGTTTACATTTGACTCCAGCTTTTCTTTTCAGATTAAAATTCTCTCTTTGGGAGAGGATTTCAATATAACCCATGCACTCCCCTTATATAGGATTCGGAATTTTATTTGTTAATTTAGTAAGTCAATACATACCATGATATGAGCATTGAATAAGGATTTAACAGATTTTAGTACCTTAATCATAATAATACTGTGATCTTAACTTGGTGTATTCACAGACTGTTAAGAGAGCTAGAGATTTGACAAGGGGAGATCAGGGATTTGACAAACACCAAATCTCGCTACTAATTGCCCAAAGTAACCTGATTTTACTAAATGCTTTATTTTCATTACTTTGTACTGGTGCTATTGATTGAATGTGATTTATCAGAGATTACCACTCAAGAAAGTCTCCATTACAAGTATGCTATGGAAGCAAAGGAAGTAATGCCCAGTTCACTGTTTTTTTTTTAATTTTTTTTAAAAAACAAAATGCAGCTTTATTGATATGTATAATATATATTTCATACAATTGTATACTTAATGCACATAATTCAATACTTTTTAGTATATTTACAGGATAATGCAACCACCAGCACTATCTAGTTTTAGAATATTTTTGTCTCTCATAAAGGGAACCCAGAGCCCGTTAGCAATCAATCTCCATTGTTTCCCACTCCTATTCCCCTGATTCATTCTGTGAGGCCAGTATTAAGCTAATTCCAAAACAAGTCTGAGTAGGCTAAATAATGGCCCTCAAACATATCGAGTTCTTAACCCCTGGGACCTGTAAATCTTACCTTACATGGCAAGAAAGACTTTCCAATGTGATTAAGTTAAGGCCATTAAGATGAGGATATTCTCTTGGATTATCTGGGTGGGTGCTAAATGTATCACAAGTGTCCTTATAAGAGGAAGACAGATGGCACAAAAAACAGAAGATGATGTAATGATGAAAGCAGAGAGATTTGAAGATAACAGATTGCTGGCTTTGAAGATGAAGAAAGAGACTTTAGAAGATGGAGAAAGGAGCCATAAACCAAATAATTCATTTGTAGAAGCTGGAGAAGGCAAACAAAACAAATTCTCTAGCACTTCTGGAGGGAGCACAGGCCTGCCAACACCTTAGTTTCGGCCCAGTGAAGCTGATTTTGGACTCCTGGCCTCCAGAACTATCAGAGAATAAGCCACCAAATTTGTGATGACTTTTTACAGCAGCCCTAGGAAACTAATACAAAGACAGACACATTACCAGAAAAGAAAACTATAGACCAATGTCCCAAATGAATATACACATAAAAATCCTCAACAAAATTCTAGCAAACCAAATACAGCAACATATAAAAAGAATAGCACACTATGACTAAATGGGGTTCATCCAGAAAATACAAAGTTGATTTCATACCTCAAAATTAGTTAATGTAAAGCACCGTATTAATATAATAAGAAAATATAAAAGATGTCTGCTTTTACCACTTCTATTCAAATTATACTAGAAATATGGCCACAGAAATTTGTCATAGAAAGAAATAAGGATATCTAATTGAGAAAGGAAGAAGTGAAACAGTCACTCTTTATAGATAGCAAAAGTTTATATAGAGAAATTTGTAAGGAATTCATTTTAAATTCATTAGAATTAACATTTATAATTTACATAGTATATGTAAAGATACTAACCCATAAAGTAATTTTTGATGTCATACTAATTTCAGTGACCTTTGTTTTTAAGGGTTTAAATTATAAAATTCAGACTTGAACCTAAAATCATTTTCTCAAACAGTATTTACATATGGAAGAGATATATAGTTTGATGATCTAATAAGTAAACATTTCTTATAAATAAAAGCTTGAAGGATCAAACATTCTAATTTCATAGAAAAATATGAGTTATAATAATTGAATAAATGTGATGACTACAAGTGATTGTGTCATATGCCCAATGTAAAACTCTAAATGAAAAGTAAGCTCAACAGAAACAAAAACAAAATGTTATCATAATAGGATTTAAAATTTGTTTTTTGCCCCCAAATAAAACATGTGGATGTTTATAATCAATTGATTGGCTTTTATTTCCTATGTTTTTAAGTCATGTGACCATAACACTGTCTATTGCAATATGTTTTAATAGAAAGTGCAATTTACCAGAGATTTGAAATACAGGACTATAAGCCTGACTCTGCATGGTTCATATGTAGGACTTTTAAAATGTCACTTAACAACTTTATCTTAGCTTCAATCAAATGATGGTAATGATTCTTCTTTACCTGTATCAAAGTAACAGAAGCTAGGCATGTATGAAGTGTTTTGAAGTCTTTGTGAATAGTACTTGATACATTCAATGTAAAAAACATTAATCAGAGTGATTCCACTTGGCTTTAGAAGTGTCTATTCCATTTTTATGGAGAATCTTTTATTCAGTTTTTTTTTCTGAGAAAATGAGAAAATTACTGACTCATAGAGCTTTCCAGAATAGCCAACTGCAAAAGATAATCTTTTTTATTGTATTCTATGCATACTTGTTTGTACCCAGTCTTGCTCATAAAAGACAAAAGATGCCTTATTTCATCATCATCACTACCAATTTTTGAGACCTTACTAGCTTCCAGAAACTTGGAAAAACCTTGTTTCTAATCCTTAGCATGACCACATGAGGTAAATAATAAATTTGTTTTACAGATTAAAGAAATGTAGTACATAAATATTGAATAAGTTTTCAGGTCAGACCAACGTTAATTAAAAGTGAGATAATACAAAAAAAAAAAAAAAGCCCGATATGTCTATGCAACATCTTAGAAATTTTCAGGGGAGGGAAATCATATTCTCAAGATCGAATGCCTTTCTAGGCCCATTAGTTCACTATAAATGTGTCTTGAGTCTGGTCCTCCTGGATTTTACAGAGACCATGCTTTATGAGTAAATGGCTAGTTGCTGGGACATAACCAATACCCAGTCTAGGAGAAGACATTTTCCATCTTCTATGTGAGTATATGTTTAAGTGGGCAATCAAAGTAAAGTTGAAAAGCAAGTAAGGGCTATGATGTCAGAGACCTTGGAATATTTTAGAAATAAGTGAATAAAGCA
The DNA here is from genome assembly GCF_902729225.1 of Pteropus medius. Taxonomy (NCBI): domain Eukaryota; kingdom Metazoa; phylum Chordata; class Mammalia; order Chiroptera; family Pteropodidae; genus Pteropus; species Pteropus medius. The sequence continues at coordinate 43,803,985 of NW_024349800.1, forward strand.
AACCTTGAAGGAAATTAGTATTAACCCAAATTTTCTTCACCCATTTAAATATTTCGTTAAGCTTTCTATGCATAAACTAGGAAGCTAAGGAAATAATAACTAGGAAGAAATTCCTTTTAAGCTGGAAAATTTCATGTAATCGTTGAGCTATGCCAGCAAACTAATAAAAAAGCTATTTATGGCTACTTTACAGATAGCTCCCCAAATAACATTATATCACATTGATGTAAATAAAACTTTGACTTTTATCACTTTGCCTTAAGGAAGGCAATATGGACAGTTAAATCAAATAGCTTATTGTAATTTTGTCGGCCCTGCAATAAATATCCCAAACTATTCCTGTGCTGATGGGTTTACTGGCACTGACCATGCTAATTTTCTCTATCAGTCTTTGCCCAGAGGATTCCTCCATTGAGGGATGTGTTAGATTTCTAATTTGATAATGCTATATACTCAAAGACATTCAAAGAAATCACTTCAATTTTCAGGTCAGACCAAAGAATAAATCGTACTATTAAAAAAAATCATAAGATAGTATGATTCAAAGTATGTGTGTATATTTCAAAATATATATACATATATATTCTTACTTTTCTTTACCACTGAATGAGAAAGAATAATGAAATGCTCTTTGAATAAAGACCATTAGAAATCGCATAATCATGAGTAAGATTGGCAAAATAAAACTTAACCATATAGAGAGACAGTTCAACATTTTAAGCATTAGCGTGTGTGGGTTTTCTTTACATCCATTAATCACTATATGCAAAAGATGAGAAGATATTTAACAGATTATTTTCATTGCACAGAGATAGATGAGAAACCTCCATGTGGAGATAGTTGCCAAGTTAATTATTCTAAATTTTCACTCTTGCTATATAGCTCCCTATTCAGAGAACTTCAGTTGCTCCAAATACCTTAACCTGGCCAAAAATGTTTTACCACATTCTAACCATTTCCTGTTGGCATGTAACTATGAGTTCCTCATGCAGTTATGACTTCAAGGCTATATCTAATTCACCTAACAGTAGACAATGGACACTGTATTTTTCTGCCTTTCCTCAATCTTATCAAAACCTTTCCAGTCAAGTTCAAATATGATGTACTTCAAGACAATTTTGTTTCATTCTTAATGTTTGTGCATTCATATTCATATTTCTTTTATTCTTATATTATCTCATATTATTTGTGTGTAGTGCATCTTGTATAACGGGAGATTATAAGCTCCTTGTTGGTAAGAACTCCATCATCTTTTTTCACATCCCAGATTGTATTGTGTTGTACAGTATACTTAGTAGGTATTAAACAAATGCTCAGTAAACTTGAATTTAACTTAAAGTAAATATTTCCTTTATGTTCAGCAGATATGAAAATATAACCACATCAGTTTTATGATTAAATCTCTCAGTATCTCACCTCTGCTGTTCACTCTAATTAGATTTATTCTGTTTGAAGAGACTTAGTAACTCTAAATGCATTTTGAAATTTATTCAAAATTACCATTGCTAAGGTAGATTTTGGTAGTAATGTGAACACCAAATATTAACAGTGTCCTTAATGTGTGACAGATTTGTCGAATGTGAAATTAAATAACATAAATGGAAATGAACCTTAAAGTGTAAAGTGACAGCTAAATATCAACCACTGTGATTGGCATACCCACATTCTGTCCCAACGGTACATCACTCTTTAATCTGCCTTCTAACTGGAGCCCTGTAAGGAGTATGATAAGGTATCACATCCCTTGTGAATGAGGGCAGGATGTTATTTCTTAATTCCTACAACTCTAACTGTGGATCAGTAACACACTAATAAGGAGAACAATAAGTTTATTTTTTCTCAATTACCATTCACTGTCCTTTAAAACAAAGAGATATAATTGATTTTCTCTGGTTTCTTAGCAGTAGCTGGTGGAAATAGAAGTGGTATTCTTGACCTTCATGTTGTTATATAACATATGAAATTAAGTCAGGATGATAGAAAAAGGGAATAAAACAAAGTGTTTGTATTGATCTATAGAAATAAAGAAAATTGGATGAATATTTGTCAGTATGGTAGGACATAGCAGAATAGAGAAAATATATTAGATTCTACCATATCCTACTTAATTTCTGGCTATGAATCATGAAAAAAAAAAAAAAAAAAAGGAAAAGAAAAACCTGGACACATGGGTTAAAATAAAAACAGGAATGTTTTTTCTATTGATGACAATATGTTTATAATTACCAACTAGATGAAAACACTTTCAGTAGCAGCATACACCTGTTCCCTTAAAAATCCATCTGTCATTTGGGGATGAGGTTAATTATGAATTGACAAATAATGTGTCAATGTTAATGCAACTTTATGATCAGGATATCCCTTAGGTACACATATTTACCTTGGAACTTCTTGTTAATTAATATTGAAGAATTATTTGAGCTAACAATAATCTCTTCAGTGACCCAAAAGTGGTAATTGGCCAAGCTGGTAATCTTAAAAAAATTTTCCCCAACATATCCTTCCTAATAAAACTCACAAAAAATTAGCTGCTGAAATATCACATAGTTAGAAGGTTCTCATGATGGATTTGTAGTTGACTAAGTTTATATGGATAATATTAATTCTTCATTTTTTAAATGAGTTTCAAATTTCTCTTATTAGTCTTATCTTTTTTGTTTAACCTATTTTCTATTAGACTGTGAACATCATGTTCTCTTCTTCAGAACAGTTTTATTTCCAAATTCATTTGATGATTTTCTTTAAATTCAGGATCCTTACCTATTTTTCTCTATTTCTAAAGAAGCTGTTGCATAGTAGTGCTGGCTGCTTAAAGAAGGTTGATACCTCGATGTGATGGCAGAAATAGATTAGTTGTTCCCTGTATGAGATGGCGCAAAACAGCAATATACAATGTGTTTATTTGTGGTCAGTTAGGGTAATGCAACTTTAAGGAGACACTGAAGGTGCTAAGGTTAGAATAGGCTTCTCATTATTTGGTTCAATTTCTCCATTGCAAAAGGTACTAAAAATATTGAAAGGCCCTTAAATACCAGAAAATGTTTTAAGTTGATTATTTATTCATAGATAATATTCCAACTATCTAAATGTTAAAATTGCTTTGCTGAATTAGCACAAGAATTTTGAGAAAAATCTTTATTTGAATATAATAAATATTATATTAGATTTGCTCATGGTTCTATCTGTAAATATAAGAACAAAAATAGGTGAGCCTAGGGTTAGAAAACTGAAAAATTAACCAACCAATAAATTGCTAATACTAATTTAAAATTTATTCTAGTGAAACTTCAGTCTGATTTTGTTATATTCTATGACTTTCCTAGTAGATTTTAAACAGATGAGGATAGGTAGTATTCATTTTTAGGTCTTTAGAACTTAATGCAGTGTCAGAATATAGCAAGTAGAGAGTAAATGTTTGAGGAATAAGTAAATAAATGAGTCAATGGAGTTCCAATTTAACGAAGACATCTCAGAAGTTTGAAGATTCCATTAGAAAATAAATTGGGGGTTGGGTTTTATTTTTTTGTCCCAAGGCATTGGTTAATATGTTTGGGTTAGGTTTAAGTCCAGGGTTTAAGAGACATTCATGGGTAGCGACGATCAAAAGTGCAGGTTACATAGAGTTTTTAAAGTGGACTTTGTTGGTGGTCTTCAGAATACAGCATTAATATGTTTTTATACCATAAAACATTTACCATGTTAAAGCATCAGTATTCAATTCCATGAACAGAATTCTCTGAGTCATCTGTAACAAGAACTTTGTCACTCAATTTACATATCAACTCCTGTGTAGTTGAGTTTTTACTGGGTATACGTTTGTGTCTGTCTGTCTGTCTGTCTATCTATCTATCTATCTATCTATCTATCTATCATCTATCTATCTATCTATCTATCTATCATCTATCATCTATCTCTGGCAGCCATTCTAAAAGGCATCTAAAAATGCCTTTTCAAAGGTATCGGAAAAGCTGATGATTTCTTTGTTTTACAATTAAGTGTTCACTGCATTTAATGCTCACAGGGAAACTTGCATTTTGTTTTCCAGTTTGATAGAGCTCATTGTTTCCCCATGACTTATATAATGATGTACCTAAATGAGAAAAATAGAAGAATAGTGCCAAAAAGTTAGATTAGCTTGCATGATTTCTTCTGGGAAAACTTCAATCAATTTACACCTGGGCTTCCTTATATAATAAAGCATTGCCGAGCATGTACTGACATAGATTTTAGTTTGAGTAGTATCTAAGTATGTCTATTTAATTTAGACCCAAATGATTTTACTCCTTCTCTTTTAATTTAGGTGTTGTTTTTGAGGTCTAATTATGAAAATATTTGCCATGGGAAAATAGTGTGTTAAATAATTACAAGCTATAAATCTCAATTTATCACAATACTGCTATACAAACTAATGAGGCTGTGATAGGCATCCTTCGCATAAAACAAAAAGTCTTTTAAAACAATAACCCATCTTTTCTTAAATTTTAAAAATTACCAAAGACCTAGTAGTATATGAATATTCGTCTGCTAAATTCTGGACACTGAGGAAGAGAAAGTGAGAAAGATAATTAAGATAAGTCCCTAGTCTATAAAAAAAAAAAAATTACCACTTCCTTTTAAAGGATTGAAAGGTGAGGACATGCTGACAATTTGCTTAGTATGGATCTAATTGGAACAAAGCTGATGAGGGACTATTTCTGCTCCTAAGTACAGAAGGTCATAGTCGACTGGGGTTTTGGAGAGCTTAGCATAGAGAAAGAGCTGTGCCTATATCTTCTCCCACAGGCATAATTTTTAGTACAGCAACATTCTGATGTGAAATCTCTTGTGTAAAAATAATTGTGTGAATTTAAGTAGCAGAGTAGCAGAATGCACAGATATTAAAGGACTAAATGTACTGTATCATGATGAAATCTATGTTCTCAATTATTGGGTAAAAAGGACATTACACACACCCAAAGCATGTCTCTTGACTACAAAACATACCAAATGAACAAACAAAGAACAGCTCCTCAACTGGATCTAACCAATGCCTTTATTTACTCTTGAAAAGTAATTTTACCAGGGCACACAGTTCTAGGACAATGAGTATTTTCTCTCAACAGTTCTCCCAGTCTAATTGTCATTTCTTTATGACTCATCTCTCTTTTCATTTGGGCTAATTTAATCTTCTTAGCTAATGACTTTCTCTATTTTGGCTAGACTGCATTTAGGTGTGGACTTTTAACTATTCTGCAAGGTATATAATATGATTTATGTAGATAGGTAAGTAGATGATAGATGGTTAGATAGATAGACAGACAAATAGATAGATATTCAGGTGTTTCAATTGTTTTGAAAAATTCTCAACCATTTTATCTTATATTGCCTCTCCTTCGACCTCTTCTATCTTTCTTGGACCATAATTATGTGTCTTTAGACCTTTTCTATACTTCATAATACTTAAGCTTTGCTTTCATACTTTGGCTTTCCTTATCTCTGTGCTACATTCTTGTTAATTCCTTTAGTGCTCATTTTCAGTTCATTAATTCTCTCTTTAACTGGACTAATCTGATATTTAACCCATTCATTGAATCTAATTAATTTTAAACTTTAAACTTTAAAGTTTAATAACTTCTCTTTTGGGATACCTTCACAATTATTCAACAAATTAAAACAAGGAGGTTGAGCATTTGTATCTCTGCATTGCCAGTTGTTAGACTTGGTGTTAACCTGGCAGAAAATATAAGATCGGGTGACATAACTCCCTTGGCTAAGGGATATTAATAGACAAGGACAAAATGCAAGCTATCAGTAGCCTGCACCCCCAGGAGCTATGGGAGTAAATGCCTTGTTCCTGAAGGGAGTAATCTAGGGCACCACAGCCTCCACTACAGTCTCCTCCTTGCACTCTTCAGTCTTAATTACTTATTTAGTAATGTCACCTAATATGGGAATAACTCTCCTAGGATTTTGGTTGATCCCAAGTCCCAAGGAAACAAATGAGGAAAATTGGTGGGATAAACTACAGCCTCTAGCTGCAACAGTTTGTCTCAAGGCTATAACTGACAACTTTCTTCATTTTCTACTATCCATTTTAGATTTCTTCAACTTTTGGCTAGCATCTCTGCTGTTTTAGGTCACTTACGTTGTTAAGTTACATAGTCCTTTGTTCCTGAAGAGTGTGCATCCCTGGTCACCATGTCCTTCTCAGGTTGTGACTGCTATACCTGTCCATTTACCACTAAAATTTGATATGGTATTATTAACTACCAGTGGATTTGCTTGAGTGCCACACATATTCTTTCTGTCACTTGTTATTTAATAACAGCCCTTCTTCCTTTTCATGATCAGGGTTAATTACTCCTGACAATATGGTGACTCTTTTTCTTTTCTGCTTGTCTTTGGCATGAAGAGTTGAAAAGGACTGACTGGCAATCATAGCTTGAATTTTAATGGGACTCATGTCTTTTGTTGAAAGTCTCACTTCTTTGGGAATCAGGGTCTCAAGACCTAAAGAGACTAAATTTTCCAGGACAAGAAGGATAAATATCCAAGTAAGTTATTCGGAGTAATGGTAAGAAATGTCAATCCTATTTCAACTCCTTGATTTCTGAAAACAGTGAGCATCAATTAAGGGTACATATTGCATCCTAAATGGTTCTCCATCCTTTCAGGATATTCTTTCTAAGAATCACCTTCAAAAGTCCATTCTATCCCTCTATTAGTTTGACAGTGGATACAAAGGTTATATGCCAACTGCTGCATCTCTTTTGCTATAAAGTTGTTTTCTTATTCCATGACGTTGTTGTATAGGTTCTCATGTCAGTGGATGAAGCATTCGGTAAACTTTAGGTAGTGGTGCTAGCCAAGGCTCTATTGGCAAGTTAGGCAAATATATTCCTGCAATTATTTTGATCTCAGTCATGATGAATAGCTGTTTCTTCCAAAGTAGAAGAGGTCCAATATAACCAACGTACCCTGAAATAGCTGATTGGATTTCTTAAGACATAGTGTTATATTGGGGTCATGGTTGCTCGGTGGTTAGACATTACTATTAGGAGAAAATAGTTTAGCCTGGGTCAATGGGAACACATGTTGTTGGGCTCATGCACAGTCTCCATTTCTGACATCATAGCTACTCTATCCATTAACCCAGCATGCCAGCACAAGAATGGACAATGGCAGAGGCTGGCTAAAATGCAGCTATTCAAGTCCTTCCATGTACTTGGTTGTTTAATGATTCTTTTGTAGTGGAACTTTCCTGGTGGCAGGAATATGTGTTATAAATATCTTCACACTTTGTCCTCATTCCCATAAGTACGACAACATACATATTCTCCAGAACATTTTGTACTCAGTCTTCTAATCTTTCTCTTTCCAGAATTCTAACCAACTGGCCTAGCCATTTACCATTGCCTTAAGTGCAATGATGTCTCTCACACGAGATAGTGCACTGATGTCTCTCAAGTTAGTGTTAGTGTTGTCTCTCAAGTTCTTTAGTGATTGAGGCTGTAATAGTCACCTACCATTCTCAACTTTCACACATGTACCAAGCCAACTTATCCATGAAGTATGCCTGGTCTTTTTTCTCCTCCATTAGCCGGTCCCTGGGGACTCCATGGTTATAGCCGGTCCCTGGGGACTCCATGGTTATGCATGGTTATAAGAGTGAGCTAAGGAAGAGATGATAATACAGCATCGATGAGTTAAAAGGTTCTTAACAAATTGCTTATACAGTTTATCTGTGTCCTGTCTCCTGCCCAATCTTGGATATGTCTTCCATACTTTCATGAAATTGTTGGCTCCATCCATCTTATGCTTATAATGGGCAGCTTCGGTCACAGGTTCACTTAAGGTTATCCCATGGACAGTATCTCTATCATTACCAAGTCTAATACTATATCAGATTTTGTTTTATTGGTGTAGGTTTCACTGCTGCAGATGAAATGGCCTTGCTCCAGAACTTGGGCTCTCAACTGTTCTTTTATTGGAGTTTGACATCAACTCCACCTGGGACCTTTTGCTACCACATGTACTTTTAATATCATAGGGTCTGTCAGGTCAATTTTAGGACTGCTTTACTGCCGATCCATGTTCTGCTCTGAACCTCACTGAAAGCTAGAAGCTTTTCTTATCACTAGATAAATGGGTTGGAATCGTATCCCCAATTGTAAAATAAGCTTCTTCTAGAACCAACAATAGTATTCTAAACATTGAGCTTTTTCTTATTGGTGGAAATTGTAAGATGAAATAATTTGTCCTATATATTGAAGGGAATATTCTAGGATGACACAGATCACTGGACCATTAATGTGGTGAGCCCCTGAATCTTCACAATTTTTATATTTTACCCTCTAGAGTGAATATGTCTCACTATGTCCTCTGACATATTTGTCATATTTTGCTCCCTGCTCCAATTTATATGATGTACTGAATAGAGCAGGATAATTTGATGTCCTGTGAATTGTTTAGATAATCCAGGTTCCCTTGGACTATATCATGACAGAATATGAGAGAATTAATTGCCCTGGGATGAAGAGTAAGTGTTTACCATTATTCATCTTGCATAAAAGTGAACTGCCACTGATATTAATACCTGACAGAAATAGGAAAAGAAAGTTGTTCACTCAAAACCACCAACTATGCACATAGGCCATGTTAATCTCTTTCCACATAGCTACCATATCTGGCAAGGTAATTGCAATTTGGGCTGTAACTTAGTTAGGTTCCAGTAGCCAACTGTCAGAAGCCAGGGTCCATATTTTGAGAAGGGAGGTTATTTGAGAGAAGAAAAGATTATTGAATTAAATGGAGAAATGTTGAGGAACACTCTAATCACTTTTTTCACTTTTTAATGTTATTTTTTAATTAAGATATAATGTATATGCAATGAATTCATTAAGTTTAAGTGTATAGTTTGATGAATTTTAGTAATTGTATACAAACATATAACTAACACCACAATAAATATGTAGATCAATTTCTTCACCGTTAACATTTGTGTCCATTTGCTGTTGATATCCTCCATGGATATCATATATTGATCATATATTTGTCACCATAGTTTCGCCTTTTCTAGAATTTAATATGGAGTTATATAATATATATTCTTTTGTATTTGATTTTTAATTAGCATAATGATTTTAAGATTTATTTATGGTATTGTATGTATCAGTAATCCATTTCTTTCTATCGCTGAGTAGTCATCTTGTCACTGGTAGATGGTATATGGTTTGCATCCAGCTTTTGGCTGTTATGACTAATGCTAACATGAGCACTTACGTACACATTTTTGGTGGAGTTATGTTTTTATTTCTCTTGGATAAATATATAGGAGTGGAATTGCTAGAGATAATGATAATTGTTTATTTAATTTTATAACATACTGCCATACTATTTTCCAAAGTGGTTATACAATTTTACATTTACATTAGCAATGTATAAGAATTGAAGTTCTTCCACATGCCTGCCAAGATTTGATATTGTCAGTTTATTTAACTTTAGCCATTCTAGTGAGTGTGTAATGGATTTTAGTTTGAAGTTTTTTGAAGCCTATTGATATTGAATATCTTTTTTATTTGCTTATTAGTCATTAACATATGTTCTTTTTGTAAAGTATCGGTATAAATATTTTACCCATTTAAAAAATTGGCTTGTTTATCTTATTGTTGAATTATGAGTTATTTATATAGTTTAGATAGAAGTACTATGTTAAATATATATATTTTACAAAATTTTTCTCCACATACGTGGCTTGCTTTTTTGTTTTCTTAACTATGTCATTCACAAAATAAAAGCTTTTAATTATTATGAAGTCTGTTTTATGAACTTTTATTTTAGTCTGTGTTTTTTGTATCCTGTTTTAGAAATCACTGTCTAACCTTATGTTTTATTCTAGAATTGTATGAGTTTTACCTCTTATATTTAGGTCTATTATCCATTTTGAGTTAATTCTTATAAATGGTTTGAGAAAATATGATTTATCTAGAACCTAGTCATTTTTTTCAGATAACCCTTCATAATATACAACAAACTATATAGTTGTAAACAGATACCCTATAAGGATTTGAAAAATTGTAGACATAGTGAACACCACCCTTCATGGAAAGAAGATGTTTTTGCTCTGGTTGCTCTGAGTGCCATTGATAGTCTCCAACTCTGTTTCTCTAGGAATGCCTTAGCTATAGAGAGCTACCTTTTCCAAGGTCATGTTCTTTTTAGGACAGAATACATTTGATCAATTTGTGAATATGAAAGCCCATACATTTTAGCCATGATTGGTCAACTTTGATGTCCATTAAAGCTACAGATTTCTCTGTGCCTTTAGTTGAGGCTATCTTTGAGACTCCACCAGAGGTTGCCTTCTTTATCTGTCCATTTCTACTTCCTTTCCTCTATTCCACAAATGTTGATGCCAAGGATGTTTCCTAATAAACATCTTTCTCAAATTTGCTTTCCGGAGTATCCAAACTGACATTACGATATAACGTAAACTTTATATATATTCAAAATACTGAAGTCACTGCTTGCATCTCCTTTGTATTTGAGTAGAGTAGTAATTTGGGCTCTTGCTATAACATTCCAGCTATTTACAGGATACTGAGTTGCCATTGTATAAGTTGGTTAATTTATAAATTTCTGTGGAAGTGCTAACTCTTTTTTCTTTTTTCATTATCATATGTATGTATACTGGGGAGAGTATGAAAGAGAACAAGATAAAATTAAACTTTGTGTCATGTAATTTTACTACATTAATAAAATTCAATTTTCAATCATGTATAAATGTGACCATTTTGCTAAAATTCAACATGCTTATTTACATCTAAAATGTTTTGTGTTTTTTTATACACTGCCTGCATAATGCTGCTTGAACAAATTCATGTTTCTTGTTTTATTTTTTCAAATGCTGTTTTGAGCATATAGTTGAATATGGAAAATTAGGAAAAAACAGATGCCTTAGGGGATGATTACTGAAGCCAAAATGGGCATATAGCAAAATCTCTCTATTCATTATGAAGGGTAACTCACTTTTTGTCTTTAGATATCTTACTTCTTAAATCTAGCATACTGTGAGAAAAGAATAGTAATCTATCACCTTGTTTTATGAAAATGTCTTTTCCTTAGATATGCTCACTTTGCTATATGGGAGCCCCTCAGGAAGATTCACTTTAGAAAAACAAGAATCCGCCTGTAGTTATGAATAAAAACCAATGCATAACCCTCTGAATCCCAAACCTTTAACTTCCTCTGGCTGCGTTCTAATGATATATTGAGTTTATTTCTAATTGTCCTGTAGCTATACTAGCTTCAAGGGAACACCGTACACCCATGTGGCCTCTTGTCTCTTTACCTGGGCATTTTCAAATGGCTGTTTTCTTTATGGAGAAATTTGGCTCTATGGAAATTTAGCATTCATCTTATTGGACAAGCCTCTTACTCAATTACTATAATGGCTACCATGGATTTAGCATTTATTATCTAGACATTATCCACCCCATTTACTTGTCTTACCTTGATGACAATTATCAAAGATAAGTATTATTCTTTCCCACACCCAAGGTCACATAGTAAATGAAACTGCCAGAGACAATATTTATATTCTTTTATTTATTTATTAAAGTAATTTATTCATGCAAAAACTGCTACTATGACTAGGAACTGTTTTAGGCACTGAAAATTAAGCATCAAACAAGGATAAAAAGTCCCTAACCTCAGGAACTTATATGAGTTTAAAGAGAGAGTAATCAGTTAATCAAATCAATATTTACTATGCTGCATGATAACAAACGTTATAAAGAAAAATAAAGTAGGATTACAGAATCCTCAAACTGCCCAACAAAGCAGAAAATACCTTTATTTCTTATAGTTAAGACACTGAGAAGTTAAGTCAGAGCTTGTAAGTGACCAGTAAAATTGGATTCTTCGAATTCCTTACTCCAGAATCTGTGACCTTTCAACATTGTGCTCATTCTCTATTTCTCATCTTGTATCTTCCTTATTCCTTTGTGTTTCTACATTCCCCTTCAAAACTTTCACTCCAACATAGACTTACTTGTTTTCTTTGTTCCCTGCCAAGAAACCATAAAGGTAAATAAAGTATTTCCCATTGGGAAGTATAAAAGAGACATAGGAATAGAAGAGGCAGCTCAGAACCAAACCTAGTGTAGTATGAAGAATAATATTGTAGCAGAGCAAGCTTGTTTTCAAAATTTCTCCTATCCCCTGCCAATGTTTTTCTTTTCCTTTTAGTTCTTATGATGTCCATAACTGTTTAAGGAACTATCTACTCATTTCTATTTCCTCTTTTTTTATCCTGTGCTTTTTTCTATGATATTTTGAAAAATTACGAAATTATTCAATTTAAGGTGTTAAAATGTGAAATGGCTTAATTCAAAAGGACACCAAGATTTTTAATTTTTGAGTTGCCTTCAGAGTTTGCCATCTGAGGTGACACAGAGAAAGTTTCCTTCAGGTGTATATGGAAACCATGATTTTGTCAGGAAATGTTTATTGATCTCATGAAATCACACTACAGTAGCAATATAATTGGCTTGTGTGGAAGCATTGAGTGAAAAGCATTTTAACTATTCAATAATATCAATATGTTCTTTTGTATCTTAATGTGATTATACCCGTGATTTTCTTCCGTAAAATGCCCTTCTGTCCTCTGCATAGAAAATTCTTCTAGTCCTTCAAGATATAATACAGATTACATAATCTAAATACCTTTGCACTTAGTTCTGTTATAGAACTTAACACATTGCATTGTAATTACTCTTTTAGATATTAGAGTTCATTTTTAAGCATACATACGTACACATATATATCACCTAGCCTAATTCATAACTTCAATACTAATAGTGTTTTGAAAATATTATGTAAGATTTTCCTTTCTCGATCAATACCTACTGGAGTTTTCTTTATTATTAATTCATTAATTTTATTTTTAAATTTGTTGCAATTTTTATTTAAAAATAATATTATATTTTATATTCAGATTTTTTCTCTTTATTATACTACATTTTCTCATATTCATATACTTCTCAGAAATTTAATCAAATTGTTAACATTTATGGAATATAATTTGCATTTAAAATTTGCATGTTGTTTATAAAGAAAGTATAGATAGTTTCCAATTTTTACTATCTTATTAATGAAATCAGGAAACAGAAAATATCCATTTCTCTAAAGGAAGGATTTACTATTATCAGTGATGGCACTTACTTCCAGGTTCATTCTTTGAAGAAAGAAATGATGTTTTGATAAAGCCATTATTAACCATGTACAAACAAAAAGGCTATAAATATCTAAAATGTGAATTCAAAAGAAGTGTAAATAATCAACAAAATTACACTTCTTTTACTGATTATAAAGGGGAATCAGAGTTTGATACTAAGTAGTTTTGCAAAATCTTTTGTCTGTTACAGAAACTGAATGAAAATTATAGACCCATTTATTGACTTGACTAATTCCTGCTGGGATGAAATGATATTTTACAAATGTAGGCATATGGTTCTTGCAGATTTTTTAGGCTGTTTCAGTACGTTCATCGAAACTTGACAGTAGATTATTTGATTTTGTATGACCTATGAAAGGTTTGTGAGTGGAATGCCCATAAAATAATACTGTGTTATATAAATATTGATGAATTAATGTTACTACAGAAGACAGAACTCAAATGAATATTTTAGGATAGGTAAAATAAAAAAAAATCAGCGACTAGTTTAATTTGCCTCAGACCCAGGGTTCTTCAGCATTAGATTAGACTGGTTTAATTGGCAGAATTCCAAGTCAAAACATCTTTACTTGGCTCTGCTGGTACTAGCTGTGTAAACCCAGGCTAACCTCTAAACTTTTCTTTGAGCTTCAATTTCATCATTTGTAAAATGGGCATACTGTTTATCTTGGGGGTGCTGTAAGAATCAAATGTTGTAATATATGTTGAAGTATTTCATCCATTATAAAGTACAATATAGGTTGGTATTGAAAACATACACCCTCTTTATTAACTCAATTAAATTAAATTATAATTGACTTTCTGTCCAGTGTTACGGGACTTGATACACAGCCTCGCTGAACTATGTTCTTATTTTTTCTCACACTCTTCTAGAGCTAATCATGTTACATCCATACAGATATTCAAGATCTACTTGACAGATTTTTTTTTGACTAAATGTAGCTGTTAAGATTCTTTTTCTGTTTAAAATTCTTCTTTTATCACTTCAGAAATGTCACCCTAAGAACACATGCTGACAGATGATTGAGGGTTCTATTCTGAAGCAATATAGAAAGCAAATGCATTCTTGAGGGAAAAGTAAATTAGAAATATTGGATTCATTAGAAGGCATGTAAGTTTTGTGATCTGTCTGTTAGCAACACCTGTCCTACCTAGAGAGACTTGATTTATCAGAACTATTACATCAATGAATTCCAAAGCAAAAAAAAAAAAAAAAGAGTATTAAAATGTGCAATGAAGTTTAAAAAAAAAAAAACTGGTGTAGAGGAAATGATGTTATTAACATGATCTTGATGGATAAAAAAGAATGGAAAGATTTGGTAAACAATAGATAGCAATACCAGAGTTCCTTCTGCATAATACTTTTAAAGTAAAAAAATATCCATTTTAAAATAAATGTAAAATAACATATATTTCTAATTTAACTTTACTGAGGTCAAAGCAAGACAAAACGACATATCAAAAGCTGAGTACACCACACACACACACACACACACACACACACACGCACACACACACACACACCTACACCTGCAAAACAAATACAAAACTATTCTATCATTCTCTTGGCTCTGCTTTCTCATAAATGTATTAAAATAAAGATGAGAATATGAAATCTATAGGATGAAGCTAGAGCTAGCTATAACAGATCACTTTGCTTCAGTTACCACCAAAAGTGGGAATTCCTCTCAGTGAGAGAATAATTTCTTAAATGCCCTCAGTTAAGATCTTGAATTAAAAATTTTTATCATTAGTTCATCAGACCTAAAGAACTATATAGAGACATATGCTTATTTTGGTATTTCTTGTCTTAAAATATGCAGAGCATTACCATTTAAAGGAACAAGTATATTTAATGTGTGAAGTTGATTGACTATGGCTGCTCACAGTAACGGGCAGAATTGACCAGAACACCTGGAGTCTGTCTTATTCACCTTTATTGTGGGGAGAAAAAACTATCAAAGTAAAAGTCACAAAATACATTATCAGGTTGAAGTTTGGACTATAGTTTATAAATAAGTTTTGACATTGCCTGCACAAAAAAAGCAATTTGGAAAGTCAAAAGACAGTTTAAAAATAATATCAGTGTATCATAACCGAGGTCTTAAAAAAAGCATCTTATCATTTGGATAATTTTGACCTTAAGGTGTAATATGTTGTGCCCACACCTATCGAAAAAAATTAAGGAAGAACTATCTAAGATCCGAAAGGTCCAAAGGACCCTAGGTCTCTTTCATGGTGAGACATAGTAATACTAAGAGGAACACTCCAAACTTTAATTGGGTACAGAAGAGTCTGCCTAGGGGCTTGGTCGATCTCCTCTTGATGGATTACCAAGTAGAACAGTGGGCGAAGTAAACAGGAAAAAAGTAAGCTATAGTTTGTGGATAGGTAGTTGACAGTTGACAGGAAAACAATTCTATTGTGTGGCTATAAATATGTTTATTTAAAAATGTATGAAATTTTATTGACCATTGCTTCTCATGCTTACTCTAATAAGGTCAGATAAGTTAATAAATCATGTAGAGATAAACCACATTGCTTCATTGATTTTACTTAGCGGTTGAAATTGCGACTTGAAGAAAGTGTAATCTCAGCCAGTTAGATCCTATGTGATTCCCTAGTGCTGTAGGGCCGTACAAAACGGAAATGGAACCCTGAAACAACATTTCATATCCCCATTTCTTAATGTAATGCCCAGAAAAGAGTTGGTTCACAGTAAAAGTTTGTTTTAATAAATGACTGAACAAATGAAGCTTTCACTTAATATGTAATATCAGGGAAAAATGATATGTAGGTATGGTAATATAGATATGGAGCACAATTATTTATGCCAATTTTACTATAAGTGTTTCTACCAGGTTTTCTTAACAATAATGATGGAGAGATTGAATTGCATTGAAGTAATCCCATTTTCTCCAAATAAGTATTAAGTACATATTAAAAAGTAGACAAGTCTGGTTTTCAGTTGTAGAAATTTTACAGAATTTTTTCTAGAATTAGTAATGACTATATCTAGACAAACAAAAGTTATTAGATTTTTAGTTTTTAAAAATGAGAAGCTACTTGAGAGCATATAGATAGAAAAATTGCCAAAACACATCAGAATGGAAGAAGTATGACTCATTAGCACACCTCTACAAACTCAGTTTGAGGTCTGCACACATTCATATTCTTCTGCAAAGCCTTGAATACTATTTAGATAGAGTGTTACCAAATGACTTTCTCTAATTTAGCTTTAAAAAAGAATGTCTTACTGGACAAAAATACTGAAATATTTGAGGTCAAAACATTTTTTCCTTCTGGACATGAGAAAGAAGACCTAAAAAATATGCACTGGCTCATGAATTGTGCTAAGTAAAGGGACTAGATTTTTGGTCTTTTATTCCTTTTCATCATTGCAATTCTTTTCTTAGAGAACAGGATAGAATATTTTCTTCATATATTAAACTTAAAAGCAGATGACTTCTGCAAGATATCTACTGTAAAATTTTCATCTGTTAGCACACTTACAGAAAATGTTTTTTCTTTCTCCTATAAGGCAACATTTCAATGTGCATATGTAAAGCATTTTCATACCCTGTCTCCTAATTTCCAATTTGCATGATAACATCATAATAGCATAAGAGATATTAAGAAAAAATAACTTGAATTGCTTGATTCCAAACTTGAAGAAATGCTGTAAAAGCATTGTTGACTGAAAAATAGTTCTATTACTTCCTTTAGGCAGGGTTTTGATGAAGGCTTAATGACTTATAAATACTAGAGCTTTTCTTTTTTTTTATCCAATGAGATTAGGATGTCTTTCTTTCTCTTACCAAGATCCCCTGTGACCAGTTGTACAGCCTTCAGAAGGTGGTAGAAAGTTTTCATTTTCATAGAAAGTTTGTGGAAGTCTCCTGTGGAATGTTTATCCTAGTAGTAGAAAAAAGTTCTGGAGAGATCTGTTGCTTCAACTTTTGGCACTACCCTGTGCATTTCCTATATGCTTATATTTATTCTCAAAACACATTTTGTGTATATAAATTTCTTTTTTTTACCTCAAGCAGCTGGGCTATTATATTGCCTACCTTATGGGAATTCTCCTTTTGCCTCTGGTTCACTTCCTTAGGGCTAATCTTTTTCTGTTGAGAGGCTATTACCTATTATGTATGAAGAGGAATTGGAGGAAACCGCATTTCCTACTGATACTCTTCTCTTTGAGACTTGCTGTTGATAATAAGAACAGAAGCAGAATAAAGTTCACATTATCCTTTTCACTTGATGCAACTAGATGCTCAGGTAGAATGGAGCCTTGTAAGACAATCCTTGACATCCTAATATTGACCACAGCAATGAAGATTGGAAGACAGAGATCTGATAAAATTAAATGTTATACACAATTTTTCTGAGAAGCCTTCTTGATCCCATATCTCATTGAGATGGGGTGCTTATAAATCCAGATTTCTATACCATATTCCTGAATTGCTAAATCAGTATTCCTGTTGCTGGGATTCTAATATGGGATATCCTAGGTAATCTTGTTAAGCACACTAAAATGTGAAAAGAACTTATGTGAGATTCATGTCATATTACAGTTGGTGTCACTATCTCCTGGGACAGTTATGGGAACCTAGGCCTCTTCATGGAAGAGCAGAGCAGCTAGGTAAGTTTTAATTCTTATTTCTCTCCCAGTGGCTGGTTTCATGTTTGGTAGGTTGGCCTGCCTGAAAGCAATCTTAATTGTAGTCAATCATAGGAATCGTGTATTATTTATTAATATAAAACCCAACAAAAGATTTTATAGTTTGATATTTGTCAGCATAATTTTGTTGTTTTCTTTTATATCAGTCCTTCCCTATGTTCACAAATGCTCAGGCTTAATAATCTGTTCCTCTAACATGGTTACTTGCATAGGAGAACAACCAAACAGTAACAAGTTCAAATATTAAAGTCAACTATTCTATGTCCCTTTCAGCTTCATTCTGTGAGTGTGGAGCAATCCTAGTAATGAGACAATCAAGTTCTCTAGTTATATAATGTGAGATAAAATATTTTATGTATTTGTACCCCAAATAACTGTTACTCAGAAATTTACAGTTGATGGTAGTTTCTTATGACTATTGCCTCTCCAGGAAGACAATGATATTCTGTCATTCTATTTTCAAAATATGCTGCTGATCCTCAGGGAATACATATTATATTAAATTACACACTAAGTTGTCTTTATTATTTAGTTAAACAGTTCCTTTGTCATCTCTTTTATGATATGTTAAATTTAAGATTTCCTGTTTCATTGCAGGTAGCATTGAATATTGTTTTATAAACACTGATCATTTAAATGTATGCTTTTAGGATATATATGTACATTTTCAGATGGATGTTCCCTGTATTGCATATTTGTTTAGAGTCTGCTCCATCAACTTTTTTTTCACGACTCTGTTTTCTGAATTTTTGATCTAAAAGCTTTATTTTGGAAGCCAATATTCAATGATCTTGGATTATACAAAATAAAAGGCCATTTTCTTTGGTATGCCTACCTCTTGAATGTATAAAACCAAACCACCATAATATTATTATAATATTAATATAATATTAATATAACCTTTCAACATATGACAATTATGGTAAACTATTTATAAAATTTCTTTCTTTGGAATTGTGGAGAATCATTTCATCTCTTGTCAATGTTTTTCTTATATACTAAGTAATGGCAGGGGACTAGATCCTTTTGTAAGATGCTTTCTAGTACCAACATGCTTATAGTCAGTGGTTGCTTATAAAGAGGACATAATGGCATGCATACATCTATGCATTCATAATGCTAAGTAGTGAGGACTGAAAGAAAAAAAATGTTTGTTTTGCTGTGTGTGTATCTGTTTCTTTATACTTACTTTTTATCATGCATATGAGTGTATGTACTGTTAATTCTAGAACTTCTAAAACTTCTGAAATTCTGAACCACAAAACATATTAAATTTCATATCCTTTGAATTATGAATTTTATATCCAAGAATCTTTCCTAAGAAAACAGAGAAGCCTGGGAAATATAGTTTCATGCCCCCAGACTTAGCCATCTAGGACAACCTGTGTGGGGCTGAGAAAGAACAGTTAAATAAGTGGCACATATGCAGAAATTATTTATATAAGAAGGAATTGACATAAGAACACATATTTTCAACATGAGGAAAGTTATTAAACAAAGTATATGATCATCCCACAGTTAAATACTATTTAATCACGAAAAGTCATATATTAGAGGACACTGCATTGACCAAGGAAAATGTAATTACAAGATTTAATTACAGTGAAAAGAAAGATACTAAGATGTATATATAGAATCTAGTTACCTATCTTTATAATCTGGAATGTACTATTCAATGTTACTGATTATAGATGTCTTTGCATACAAGGAAAGTTAATAAACTGTGTTTTACTCTAAATTTTTCTTAGTTTTCTAATATTTCTATAATAAGCATGCATTATATTCAGAGTCAAAAAATTGTTTCACAAATTGCATTTAGCCAGCACCCCCTTTAGACATGATGCTAAGTGAGCCACAATGAACTTAACTTTCACTTCCCTCCATGAAACTCAAATGAGTTATTCCAATTTTTACATTAATTGTGCTTGTCTTTATTTCCCCCTTGAAAACTAATGTTACTTAGATTAAAGACATAGGAGAGTATGTAGAAAGCAGTAGAAGAGGAAATGATCATGGGACATTTATCTTACCACTGAGAAAGTGGTACTTTTTTTTTAAGTGAGGAATCAGGGAAGGGGAGGAAAGGTCAAAAGCAAACTTTGGAACAATCTGACTCTGTAATTGAAATACAAATAGTGAGAATCTATTGGCAAGAATAGACCAGCCAATCATCTATCTGTTCATGAAAAAAAAAAAAAGAACAAAAAGTAAAGGAATCAGAAATTTGGGAGTGAAAATTTTAATTAGGAATATAGAAACATGAATAAATACTACCACATCAATAGATATTAGTAATAGTCCCTTTCCTAAAGGAGTGCACATTATTTAAAATGGAAATATTTAGTTCTTAAACACAGAACAATACAAAACACACTGTTTGGTACAGACTATATAAGTTATGAGAAGTTTGAGGAGAAAACTGTTTTGGGTCAGAGAAGTCCAAATTCCTAAGGAAGGAGGTAACAATTAAATGACAGGAAGAATTTTGACAGTTTTACTTATTGTAGTAACTAAAAATAGCTTATTGTATTACATATAATGCAGCATATAATCATAATAACAAATAATTAATGTGTGCCTATTATTTCATGTGCTCCTTAAGCACTTTAGTTATCACCCCAACCTTATGAGATGGGTACTGTTAATGTTCCCATTAAATTAATGAAGACACTGAAGCAAAGAGAGATGAAAAATCTTGACCCAGGTCATGAAACTAGTAAGTAGTAAAACCAATATTCAAACTCAGACGTATAGACCTAGAGATTTACTGTTATGGCTACACTGCAGCTCAACTAGTAGGTATACAAATTGGGACACATTGTATAATGCAGAATGTATTATGTCTTAACTCCATCACACTGTACCAGCCAAATCATTTTGTTGGTTGTTATCAATTTAGAAGAGATAATTTATACTCCAAATGATAAGCTCAACAATTTCAATCAACTCAGCTTTTCTTAGTGATAAACTAAGTTTTCCTTATGACTGAAACACTTTACTTTTTGTACTGAGTTAGCCATTTTTTTATGGATGCCCAATGAAGGGGAAACATGTTTCCCTATATTCTACTGTGTGAAAATCAGATCTTCTATTCAAATACTCTTTTTCTATGATCTTTGTTTTATCTCTAGGAGAAAAACAAAGAATGCAGTAAAAGTGTTATTTAATTACAGGAACATGTGTGTTATGGCTCTAAGTGTCAGAAGTACACACACACGTACTTTTTTAAAAGTTAAACTTTTGTTATTTTCAAAATTAGTAGGTCAATATGCTAAAACCATATCCTTTTAAATAATTTTTATAGTGTGTTTAAAATTTCCTTCCTTTGGAAACCAAAATTTTTTAGTTAAAATTCTTGAGATATATTTTAACCACTCCTAAAAAAAAATCTATCCATTTTTAAAAAAAAAACTTTTGCATAGCGTTTGCCTTTTCAAAGAAGTCAATTTGACATATACTCTGAGATCAAATATTCCGAGGACTTACCTCACTATTTGCTGAGATGCTAATCAAATATATTTCTATGTGTTAAGCTGTTGATCTCCACAATTTAGCTTACCTTATTGGGCATGGTAAATTTTTTCTCATTTTGTATGATGGTAATTATGTAATCTTAATTTTCTCAGTAGTGTTACATCATGACTAATGCCATCATAATTAAATATTTATTGAATTTCTTCTTTGTGCCAGGTTTTAAGAATTCGAGTAGGTATAAGTCAGATTCTCCATCTGTAAGAAACTAAAACAAATGTAAAAATTATCAGAAAGTACTTTGGTTGAAACTTGCAGGTTACATTCTATTGCAAAATACTTTAAGGATTAATTCAATTTCTTTGGCTTCTTGAGAAGTAGGTTAAATTTCTAAGATTTCATTAATTATTATGTGCTGTTTTTTCTTTTTTTGCTAGGGGATTAATATATATTAATTATCCTGTGTAACCTTTACAAAACGCCTAAAATGTACATAGATTTAATCCTGCTCTGCAGGTAAGGGTGCAGGAGGGTCTTACATAGATGAAATAAGTGGACAAAAGTCACACATAACTGAGTGGCAGAGGTGAGATATTTCACAAAGATGGTTTAACTCCAAAGCCTATTCTCTTTTCACTACACGCTTTAAAAAATTAGACACCTTAATAAAAATAAAATTCCTTTTGTTCTGTAGAGCAGAGAGATTCTCGAGATCTAATGCAAATGAAAATCTGAACTGCAGTAAAAGTCAGTTAACTGAAAGCTCTTCTTAGTAGCTTGGGAGAAACAGAGACCCGGAAATCTGTGTTTAAATGAAAGAGAAATATTACAGAAAGTTGATTAAAGTTTCTACTTTGGGTATAAACAAATTAAAATATATGTGATTAATGATGAATTAACATATGATAAGCAATGAACACCTTAGAATGCAAAATAGATTGATAGAGTTGTAGAGAGACAGGAGAGAGGGGCTTCTTCAGAGCAGAATGCCAGTGACCAGGGAGAGTTAACATATTTGTTTCCACAGTGACGAAGCCAGCAAAAAATAGGGAGCTCCTATCACGGAATTAGAGCCTACGTGCATTGTTTTGACTTTGATACCAATGCTTTCTCTAACAAATATATATATATATTATATATATATAAATAATTTATATATATATATAAATTATTTATATATTATATATATAAATATATATAATATATATATTTATATATATATAAATTATTTATATATAAATAATATATAAAATTATATATATAAATATATATTTATTTATTTATTACATTATATGCTTTCTCTAACAAATATATATATTTATTTATTTATTTATTACATTATATATAGTAATAAATATATTACAATGCTTTCTCTAACAAATATATATATATATATTTATTTATTTATTTATTACATTATATATATTGCTAATTTTAGAGGACTAATTTATTACATTATATATATTGCTAATTTTAGAGGACTACACTTCTAACCCAAATCTACCTTTGACCCTGCTTCTGACTTACTCTCCCCTTTCCTAGACCTATTTCACCATCTCTAAGGTTATTATTACTCACAGATTAGAATGTTTCATTTTACTTTATATCCAGAATCTTAACAGATAATCATAATATGTGGAATCCATGTTGCACAAGTACTTTTTAAAAATACAACTCATTTGTAGGTCACCTGTACATTTCTTCTTTCATTTCTCAAAACCGATGAATAAATATGTATAGTCTCTCAAGCTAGCTCTGGCTCATACTTACATACACATACTTAATCCTTAATATAGGTAAATGACAATTGAATTGAAATTTGAGAAACCAACACAGGAAATTAAAATTTAAAAATAAACATTATAGTATCAAATACCATTGTATTGTTTTGAATTTATCATAAACAGCGATACTTGAAAAAAAGATATATTAAATAAGGGTATACATAAGGTTAACAGAGAGATTTGGGGAGATTTGAACTTTCAAGGACTACGTAGATAGGTTTCATAGATAGATTATTTTTTAGAATTTTGCTTGAAAGTTTACAGTATCCATTATCCTGCATGTAATGAGAGAATACTAAGTTTGGAGGAATTTAATATGATAAATAGAATGACAGAGGAAAGGAAGGAGATGGATTGGAAGAGAAGAACAGTTAAGTATTAAGGACAGACAATGTGTCTGAAAAGATTAATGATTAGAAGAAAGATGAAAAGGTAAGAACATTTTCAACTAAATTTGTGAATAAGTTTAAAAACCACTGTGTGAGGTAGAATTAACTGCACTAAGGTTAGCACTGGTGAAAGAAAAGGTAGAGCCTATGTTATCCACAATTTAATTAGAAAAAAGAGTATCAGGTCACAGAAGTCTTTGAATTACCCACCATTAGATTAATTAAACAGAGCAACCTTCAGACTGAGGTGGCTCTAATGCTATGGCTGCCTACGCAAGCAAATCAAAATCTGTCTTCAAAAACCTCAAGGTTACAAAATAAGAAACATTAAGGACAACCAATAACAAACAACCAAGTAGACTTTAGGCTATAGCCAATCAGTAATTTCCTTGCTTTGCTTCCATTCTTTCTATATATGTCTTTTCCCTGGCTCCTGTTAGCAGAGAGCCCCTAATCACTTCAAGTTTGCTTCTGTGTTGTTTGAATCAATTTTTGCTCATATAAAACTCATAAAAATTTTAATATGGTCCAGTTGATCTTTTAACACCACCAAATGCTATCACTGTTAACCAAAGGTTTTACTAACTTTGGGAAGAATAAGAAAGATGGATTTTGTGGTGAATTAGATGGCTTAGAAATAAGGCTTAGAAATAAGAAATTTATAGCATGGAAAAATCTATAACAAAATTCTGTGAAGAACACTACAAAAGGGGACCTATCTATGAGGCTGCAACTTATAATTAAATCCTCCTTAAACTTACAGTTTTCGAGTACATGACTAAAGACATGGTGATTTGTTTGTTTAATTATCGTAAAATTTTACTGATAAATTATTTCCCTTTTTATTACATCAAGACTAGAAAATCAATAACTGCACTGAAGCTTTTGAAAGAAAATAGGCAGTAGTAAGTAACATCTGGAGAGGAAAGGTTTATTGGAGTGCCTGTTCGTTTGCATATGTATGTAGCACAGATAAGCTCAGTTGAAAAAACTAAATTAGGCAAGCCAATAAACTTGTTTAAGGAGAGAAAATAACACATTCTAAAGTGTTGAATGAGCTATTATTTATATAAAATAAAATATAAAAGATAGTCTCATTTTTGTAAAAGTACTTCAATCACTGTCAATATCAATAAAGAGTGGCTGCTAAGAAAACAATAATACATTCATAAATGGTAAATACATGTTGAAAAATCTATGTCACAAAATTAATTCTGCACTGTAATTAATATAGAGTACCTAGAGATATGTTATGAAAAAAAAACATAAGACAATTGAGATGATGGTATGGCTACATCATTAATTTTTAATTCTTTTATATAATTCTTAGTCTGTATTCTGTTTTTCCCCCAGCCATAATTATTGAATTTATATTTTTCAATAATTTTTATCATGTATGTTTATGAACATCACCAAATTCTTTTAAAAACAAATATTCATACATCTTTACTAATTTTTCAATTTCAGCTATCAAAGAAAGAATGAGGTAGATTTAATGCACTGATGTGGAGTGAGTTTCAAGACACAGTGTGAAGAGGAAAAGAAAAAAAAAAAGTATGTAGAATATAATTCTATTTGGTGGGTGTGGCGACACCAAAGAAAGATAGTGCATAACCAGTGCTGAGCTTTTCTGTGTTGCTTCCATATCCTGAGGCTATAGAACAAAAAAGAGGGTTAGAAAACAAAAAGCTCAGAGCACAAACTATAGGTGGAAAGGAGTGGAGACCAAATTTCAGGGGTGGTGGAAGCAGTCAGAAAGATTCCGCTTCACTATTTACAGAGTGTACAGATAGATGATCTTGACA
This sequence comes from Pteropus medius, assembly GCF_902729225.1. Classification (NCBI taxonomy): domain Eukaryota; kingdom Metazoa; phylum Chordata; class Mammalia; order Chiroptera; family Pteropodidae; genus Pteropus; species Pteropus medius. The sequence continues at coordinate 43,829,334 of NW_024349800.1, forward strand.
GATCATTCCATTTGAAACATGAGGAAAATGTAAAGAAAAGCATAACAACTAGGTAAACATACCATCATGGGAAGTAGTAGAGGGAAAGAAACCTAACGTGCAAACAAGGCAGGTGAAGAATCCAATATGGAATAAAGTCCAAAAAAACAGAAGAAAATTTCCCCAAAGAGCTCCTCATTAGAAAAGAATTTAATAAGTATGTTAAATCAAAATTTAGAACTCAAATATAAGAACTCAAATATAAAACCATAGAGACAAGACTGAAATGAATGAAATTTTTAAGTGCAAAAGAAAAAAAAATATGAGGATCAAAAGAGCAACATTAAAAAGTTAATAAATTTAAAAGATCAAAGAACAGGCCAGCTACAGCTAATAAAAAAATTATTTAGTGATATAGAAGAAAAGCTTGTTTTAATTAAGATAAACACAGAAGAAAATGACAAAATACTAGAGATAATTTAATAGCTATATGGAACAATTATAATTTATCATAACTATCCCAGAAGTAGAAAACTAAACAAATAGAACAGAAAAGGATACTGAAATATAACAGAAGAAAATTTTCTGAATGGAATCTGCCTTTCAAAAGCAAAAATCGTGTTCTGATCATAATAGATATAGAGCAATGAACACAGACATATCCTATTTAAGTCACCAAACTTTGAGAGAAGAAAATGAACTCCTGGAAGAAAATCATTTTTCTGTACAGAGGAAAAAATAATTAAGCCGCTCTCATACTTATTTACAACATTCAATGACAAAATGCAACAAAGCAATAATTTCACAATTCCGAAAAAAAAAAGTAATGCTAGAATACATATTCCCACATGTCATTCAAGTATAAAAACTTCAGACAAACATTCAAGTACAAAATCATTCAGAGACTAGAATATCCTGAGCCCTTACTGAAAATCAAAAAATAAAACTACTCAACAATAAAATCCAATCAATTAAGAAATAGAATCAAAGTAGAACACTTAAGAATGAGGAAATTACATTAAAAGAGCCAATGGTACAGATGGAATCATTTAACTGTAGACAGAAGACTAACCACCCGTGATCACATATCATGATTAGAAAAAGAAGATTGGCTGCCTCCAAATCAGCCTTTGTAGTACTTGGTTAGCATAGGTTCTGACACCACATGGCTGCCACATCGAATGTCATACAGGCAGGCCTGGCGTCTGGGCTCATGGTAACAAATAACTGTGCTTCTGTTCCTAGCCCCAGTGATTTTCCCCCAAATTTTTTAAAATGAATGGATAATACAAAGATGGTTTGGGGAATAATTTTTAAAATGTCTTTAATGATAGGATATAATTAGTATTTAAATTAAGCCATTTGAGTTTAAATAATGCCTATTTTTAGCTATTTGAAATTAAACCAGTTTTGTGATTTAATCTATTGGCAGCAATATGACCAGATAGTTTATTTTTGAATTACTCATATACTTCCATTGTAAAAAGGATAAGAATTTAATGTTCTCTGAAAATCATAGCAAAAAATACATTCAATTCAGGCATAGTGTGATTGAGAAGAGGAAAAAAGGCTATGCTTTTATATTTTAGATTCCAAAAGCAGAAGAATATCAAGAGAAAGGCCACTATTAGATGAAATTGATAGATGTTAAGTAATTAAATAATCAAAATTTAAATATGAAGCAATAAATTTAACTTATATCGGACAGGTATAGATTTATAGGTAGATATTGATAATTGTTTTGGCTGATTTTACTTTCCTACGAAGTGATTTTCTTAAACACAAGCAGACTGATTTAAAAAAATCAGTTTCTTACATGATTTAAAGATGGAACAGAGAAAAGTAGATGAACAATTCCTAAAGATAGAGGTTTCTGATATTTCAGCAAAGAATATACAAGCTTTAAGAATTGTATGCCCATTGAATGCTATTCTAGTTGCCAACTAGCTTCTGGCTGTGAAGGTCAGGGTGAAATTAAAATATCCCTTTATAACACTTTCTCTGTGAGAGAGAAAATAGTGTAAGTTCATAATGGAATGTTTTGACTTAAACATTTTTGATATTATCCTCTTCCTTTCTGTTATTGAATAAGATTACATAAAGAATAATATGATTTGTTCTATTCTTTGAGCTCTAGCTCTTTGTACTAGCTTCCTGGGATGTTCAATGTCAGGATTTTTAGGGTAACAACAGACATGTCTCTAACTCTCTAAGGGTTTATTATTCCTCCCCCACTCAGTACAACTAGATAACTGCCAGGATGGCTTCTCACTCTTTCATTCATTCATCACATATTTATCACGTGCCTACTGAACAATTCAGACAATTTCTGTCCCTCCAGGAAGTTTTTATTCTGGTAGAGTACACAGACAAAATAGTTATGTTAAAAAGCATTCTTTGCCCATTGCGATAACATTGTCTTTGTGCTAGACCAGTGTTTTTCCACCTCAGCACTAATTGCGTTTTGGCTGGATAATTCTTTGCTGTGAGGGGCCGGCCTGTACCCTGCAGAATGTTTAGCAGCATATCTGGCCCCTACTCACGGAATTCCAGCAGCATCCCAAAGTAGTGACAACTAAAAATATTTCTGGGCGTTGTCAAATGCCCAGTGAGGAGCAAAATTACCATGAGTTCAAAATCACTGATCTGGACAACTCACTTGGGCTTCTCTTCAAAATTTTCCCATTGCTATGCTACTCCAGTGTTGTGTCAGCATCTACTCTTAAATGATGCTCCTTTTTATATTTGTTCAGGACAAACGCAGCCACTATCCAAGTCTACAATTTTGGAGGCCAAAAGTACTTTACACCTGGGAGTAGATGCTGACCTAGCAAAAAAAAAGTAAGACGTCTCTAACAAAGTAACTATTTTGTTTCAATGTTATACACATTTCACTTACATTCTGAGTGTGGATGCTGCATATTAATAATCCATTGCTGTCTCTGATGGATTCATGTTATGGTTGCTGATATTTTTATATATGTGCTCCACAGTATTCTTGCTAAATACATGATTTTCCATAGGTCTATTTCTTGGTATATATCTAAATACACTGGTAACTTAACCCACCCCAAACTACAAATTATTTTCTACATGCAAGCATATTGGTATTTTCTTTGTCAGAACAGTTCCTTCTTACTGGCTTAAAAAGGACCAAATCAATGAAAAAAATTAATTGTAACTTTCTTCAGAAACTAAAGTCTACATCTCTCTTTGTGGCTTATTATAGTGTTGGGTAGGGGACGTTGAGCTGCCCTGAGATGGAAAATTTTCATAATCAGATTTTTTTTTAATTCTGTGGCAAATGTTGAAGACCTGGCTCTATACACATATCTAAAGTAAATAATCCTGTTCTTAATTGCAGCCTTTTAAATCCTCCTTTTTTTGTCTTTGAGAAAATAGTTATTGGCAGTGCTTAACTTTCCACTACAAATAGGAATAAAGAATGTAAGTGTATTCTTCTGTTATAAGCAATAGCCATGGATATATTTATAGTCTGTCAAAAACAATATGAGCTTCTCTGCAATGCTGCTCGATTAAAACTCAGCACTGAATTATATTTACACATGTGTCACCCCCGATTGTCTGTCCTCTGACTTTGTGCTATCCACTTTGCATGCTTTTCATTTGTAGGCATGTTATGGCACAGGTTCCAGTGGCTCACATGCCTATGCTGATCACATTCCAAGTTTTCTTGTACTTCTTTTCTTATTGAAGATAATTGCTGAATGAAAGATCTATTCTTGGTGATTCAGACCGGATGAAACCATTTTTTTTTATAGCTACCACAGTGGTGGTAGAAGGAGTATTGAGATTGCCTTTCCCCTCGCCCCGCAACCTCCCTTCCTCTCTCTCTCTCTCTCATACACACACACACACACACACACTTCCGTCTGCCATATGGTTGATTGAAGAGCCACAGGACTCTGCTTACACAGTAATATCTTATCCCTCCTTTTAAATCAGGTACTTCGTTCATATGCTACTTTGACACATGTGATGAGAGAGTCACATACATTTTAGTAGAGTCTTCCTTTTGAGAATTATGTCACTATTTTGTAGAATTCATACAAATAGCTGAGAATTTTCCTTAATTTTTTTAATGGAAGAATTTTTAAGAAAGAAGAAGACCATACAGTCCAGTGGGGTCTGAGTGAGATATATTTTAACCTAAACTGAATGTTCTCTTCAGAACCCCCGGATATGTTAGTTTTGACAAAATGTCAAGGAAAATGTGTGAAACCCCCAGTTATACTCTGATCAGTGGTTCCTGACTAATGCTCATGAAATTTTCTTCCTGTTTCTCCTCTCATCTGCAGTATGTAACTTCTAACAGCTCCTTCTTTTAGCTGTAGCAAAAATGACTACTAGGGAACAACAGATTTTAATGACTGTCTAGATGAAAAAATGGGTTACTCTAAAATATTAAAATTGCAACTGTAAATCTCCTTTGAATTCCTAAAGGGTTTTCTACACTTTGCCAGCTCCTTTATCCTAAAATACATGAAGATAACAAAAGAATGACAAATCTAAAGTACAGATGTTTTTTCCCTTTCTCTCATTTCATTCATTTTTAATGCAGATGATAGGATCTTTGGGACTTAGAGCCATATTTGACAGCTTTTTCATGTTCACTTGGACTGTGAGTTATGCTACAATTTGGATTTGAGGCACTCTTTCTAAGAATTAGTCATTTGTAATCCATGTATTTTTTAGTGGCTAAGATGTGAATAAGCAGATTTTATTGTTCCTTACTTATAATTTACAGTCTGCTCTATGTATATCTTTTTTTAACCAAAGACTTGGTTTTTTTTTAGATTTTAGTCAAAAATAGTTGGTTATATTTTTGTTTTCACTGCTGCATTGCTGAAGAGTATGAGGCAAAAAACCCCATCAAAATGCAATCCCATTGTTTATTTAAGAAATGAAAATTCTTCAAGTACATAAACAATATATTTTATGTGTTTATGATACTAACTTCTTCTTTAGCATTTGTCTCAAAACCACTCCTCAGTATTCTGCAGTCTAGGTGTACAATAAAAGCCTAGCATCTCACTAAAGAAAATAATCAATTTCCTAAGCTCTTCGTAAGAGCTAAGTTAAGACTTGCCATCAAGGACAGCTACTCTGCAGTACCATAGACTCTTAGGCTATGTCTTCTCTTGCAAAATGATTTTTATTACAGTATTTTGCTTATAAAAAACAAATGAACAACTTTAAATGGCACTCAGTTTAGTGTCAGATTTCTAAAAAAAAAAACAAAGAAGCAAAAAACTTTACCCCTCATTCCTACTTTGCTACTACTGCCTTTTTGTTGCCCAGATTCTCTTATTATGTGGTGATATTTGGGATGAGAATGGACATTGGGAGATAAAGAATTTGTCAGAATAATTGATATACTCTTCTCTTCTTTCCCTTATGGCAAAAAACATAGAGTGTGATATGTCTTCTAAGCAGAAGCTAGCTCCAAAGGTTGTTTTCACATCACTATAGGATGTTTTTCCAAGCCTAGAGAACTCAGGAGGTACTAATTATTCTCACCTTCTTTCTGATTACTTTCTATACAATGGGCATAGTGCTAAATATTGAGGTAATGAAGACTTCTTGTTGATATCTGAAATTCATTTCCTCTTTTGATGTGTTTATTTTTGAAGATTTTGAAAACTCTGTTACTTTATGGACAAATCCAGCCCAAAATGATCAGTTCTTTTTTATAATTGAATTTATTGGGGTGACATTGGTTAAAATTATATAGGTTTCAGGCATATAATTCAATAATATGTCATATGTGTATTGCATTGTGTGTTCACCCTCCAAAGTTAAAGTTTATTTCATCACCTTATATTTGGCTCCCTTTACCCTTATGTACCTCTCACACCCCTTTCCTCTGATAATCACTAAATAGTTGTCTGTGTCCATGAGTCTCTGTTTGTCTTGTTTGTTTTTTGCTTTCAGTGTTATATCCCACATGGGTGAAATCATATGGTTCTCAACTATTTCTGCCTGACTTATTTTGCTTAGCATGATAATCTCAAGATTTATCTATGCTGTCGCAAATGGCAATATTTCATCTTTTCTTATGGCTAAGTAATTCTTTCTCTGTATCATGAAGCCTCATATATGTTTTGGCTAAACCATTCAGTTGGCACTTAATACACTAAATGGAATGCTCCCAAAAAGCAAGGACCATACCTTATGCTATTATGTCACTTCCGGTATTCATTATCATATTTAAAAATGTATGAAAAATACTAGTCCTAGTTTCAGGTATGCTAACAATCAAATGTGTAACTAAATTTACCCACATGTCATTTTTGCATATAAACAAATAAATGGAATATGCTATTCTTGTCTTAATATAGCAAAAATTTCATCAAATTATTTCTACCCTGGGTTGTAAGAAATGGCTAGATATCACACATGAATTATATTAAAAAAAAAAAATCCTGCTTTCTAAAAAAAAAAAAATAGATGACTAGAATTTTCTCTTTTTATTTGTACTTTAAAATGAAGGCATCTACTATTAGGTATCCTCTAGTGAATGTAGTTGATTACCATGTGAATGAAAAAGTAACAAATTAATATTAAGAAAATTGGAAATAGACAATAATCCACAATTCAACAGTTAGAATGTTTTGGTAATTGTTGTTTATGAATTTATTATTATTATGAGTTTATTAAGACTAGATGTTAGAACTGGTTTTCTTTACTCTAAATTCTGCCACTTGTTATGTAAAAGAGATAACTCCCTTAGAAATTCTGAACTTTTGGAAAATGAAGAAATAATGCTATAACCTCCAGTTTATATTGAAACCAGCACATAGTATTTTATGCATACATAGAAATACATCAAAATAAATAGAACAAGCTAGAATATTTTAATCAAATCACTGGCCAATAACAATTAAAATAGCTCTAAAAACAAACAAAAATTTCCTTGAGAACATAGAAGAAAGTTATGATTAAATAGGCTACAGTAGACCAAAATTGCCACTAAACGGAAGAAGAAAAGCCAGATAAAATATACTTTAAGATGTTTGAATTCATCCTGAGCTGTTGAGTTAACTACATCAAGAGACCAAAATCCTAGAGAAGTGCAAGCCATAGAGAAGAGCCCAACTTTCTGTTATGCTTTATCTCACAATGAATTTACCAAATTTTAGTGCTGGTTAAGAAGGTGAAAAAAAAAAACAAAACAAAAAAACAGGCAGATGGCAGCTAGTTGCCAAGAACCAGAGAAGCAAGCAAAGCTTTGGAAATCTGACAGTGTTGTAGCACTGAAGTTCCAAGGCAGGCAGGATTGTATGGCCAACATCCAGGAGAGAAGGGAGTTGCTAAGAAGTGAGTCAAATCCTCTCCTTTCCCCACCCCCCCATAACATTTATTGAATTCTTAAGGTGCTTGGAGAAAGAGACTAAGAAACTAAAAGAATACTTGAAAATCAACATAGTCACTGTGAATCTCGTGGTGAAGAAAAGACAAAAATGACAGTTTTTGACCAGCAAAGAAGAAGGGCTGTTAGTAGACAGACACTCACAGGCTGTCAGCTGAGATCTATGAGAGCTAATTCGAGGAACCACAGTGGCCAAAGGTACACAAATCTTCCCAAGAGTGGCACCACATCATCAAATTTGCTCAATCCTTGGTTAAATAAAGGGGTCTAATCCCTCATAGACTGTCTAAGACAGGACAAGATCAATTCAATTTGAAAGATGAGAATATTATTCAATGGCTCTAAGTGTTTCATGCGCAATATTCAGCATTCAAAAAAAAAAAAACTAAGCATACAAAAACAAAAACAGTAACAGAAAAACCAACAATAGCAACACAGCACAGATCATCCAGGGTTTAGTTGTTAGACCAGGTACACATCTGTGATAAATATATCCAAGAGCATAGATAACAATAGGAAAAATTATTCAAAGAACTGTTATCTAATGGAAAAGAAAAAAATGAAAATTCTTGAGCTAAAAAAGCAATGATGGGAGCTATTGACTCAACAGATGGAGTTACGTATAGATTGGACAAAACTAAAAGATGACTAAAATAATGATGAGTGAAAAATAAGTGAGTAAAAATAATCTGGGCTGAAGAAGGAGAAAAGCATATATGGAAAGTACAGAAGAAAGTATAAGAGACATATTGGACACCATGAAGACAATTAAAACACATGTAATTGGAGTCACAGAAGGAAAGAGAAGATAGAGGTAGAAGCGGTATTTAAGAAGTAATGGCTGAGATTTCCCCAACTTCTGAAAATTCAAGCTATGCAAATAAAAAAGATTATGAACCCAAAGCAAGTTAAATATGAAGAAATTCATACCTAAGCATATCCCACTGAAATCTGGAAACAGAAGGCAAAGGAAAAAGTCTTGGAAGCAGAGAAGTAAAAGAACATTGAAACTGAGAACTGGCTTTCAAACAGAAACAAAAGAAATATTAATGCAATGGAATGGCTTCTTTAAAGAAATGACAGAAAATAACAGGCCCAATAGAATTATATAGCAAGTGAAAATATCTTTTAAAAAGATGAAATAAAGATATTACCACTCAAACAAAAACTAAAGAAATTATTTCCAGCATATCCACACTTAAAAAGAAACACTAAAAGGAAATTCCTGGACATAAATGCGATCAATTACAGCTGGAAACTAAGAAATGCATGAAGGAATGAAAGCCCTGGAAAACTAATTATATGTGTAGCGATTGATTATACAAAATAATAATATTAATATACTGAGTTGCACAAAATGTATGTGGAGTCAAAATAAAATACCAGATAACACAATAAGAGGGAAGGGAATAAATAGAATAAATGTATTTTAAGGTCATTGTATTTTCAGGCAAGAGGTAAAGAAATTACTTATTTCTGACTGTAATAAGTCAAAGTTACGTATTGTAACTACTGAAGTTGTAAAGGATGTGTAATTAACAAGCTCATTAAAAAACAATTTAATTATGAAACAATTCATTCACAAGGGGAGAAGAAAGGATATAAAATGAGCCAACAAATAGAAATAGTAAAAGTAAATATAAAACCAAATATGTCAAACAATACATTTAGTATAAATGGACACAATTTTGCAATTAAAATAGGACAGTGAGACTGGATTTTAAAAAATACTCACATTTACTGATTAAGGCACTTTAAAAATGTGACACAGAAAGTTTAAAATTGAAAGGCTGGGAAAATACCTATCATGCCAAAAGAGAGCTGACATGTTAGTAATATAAACAAAGAAACAATGATTAATATAACGAGATATAATTAGAAGAACTTCATAATGATACAGGGCCAATGTGCTAGAAAGATATAACAGTGTTAGATTTGTATGAACCTAACAGCAGGGATTCAAGATAAATATTAACAGAATTGCATGAAAAATGACAAGTCTAAAAATGCATATAGAACATGTATTATTTAATTCTAGAAAATGTTTTATGTACATTTGAAATATTGGTGTATTCAATTATTATAGCTAAAAAATCCAGAAACCAATAAAGAAACATTAATAGAAGTTATAAAACTAATTAATAATAGAAATATCACATATCAAATCTTGTTGGATGTGACTAAATCTGTACTTCAAGAAAACATCATATCATAAAATTTATATATTCAAAGAATGCTATAAGTACCATTATATTTAAATACTATAGCAAGTGAAAAAAGAAGAGGAAATTAAATTCAAGCAAACAAAAAATACAGATAAGAACAAAATTATGAAATAGAAAATAAATTTATAATTTAAAAAATGAACAAATAAAAAAGGTTGATGTTTGAAAATATAGTAAGTTGATGTGCCATTGGTAAGGCGAATCAAGAGGGAGAGAAATAAAGATAGAGAGAGCATTACTAGCATTATCAATAGTGTAAAAAGAACATCAATAAAGATCCTGCAGCTATCGAAAATAAGACTATATGATGAATAATATTTTGCCAGTAAATCTGAAATTCTACATGCAGTGGATAACTTCTTAGAAAAATAAAATATACTAAAACAGACAAATTTTTATTTATTTAAATCACATAGTGTTGTCATATTAGATTCATGGAAATCTCGGAGGAACTAATGTTAAATATTGGGTTGGAATTTTTAGCCCTACCCCCTGATTTCTGGGGAGAGGGACTAAAGATTGAATCAACCACCAATTGACCAATAAGTTAATCAGTTATGCCTCTGTAACGAAGCCTCCATTAAAAAAAAAAAAAAAAAGGAGGGGTTTAGGAGCTTTTGTTTTGGGGAACCAGAGAGCTTCCATGTACCACCATGCCAGGTCCCAAGCTCTAAGAAGACAAAAGCTGTGTGTGTTTGGAACCCTACCCTGTATATCTCTTCCTTTGGCTCTTGATTTGCATCCTTTAATGTCTTTTGTAATAAATTGGTAATCTAGTGAGTAAATGGGTTTCCTGAGTTCTGTAAGCCATTCTAGAAAATTATTCAAACCCAAGGAGCCCTGGGAAACTCTGATGTATAGCCAGTTGGTCAGAAGCACAGGTAACAACCTGGAGTTGCAGTTGGTATGTGGCATGAAATACAGTCTTGTGGGACTGAGCTTTTTTCCTGTGATATCTGTTGCTATCTCTAGGTTCATAGTGTCAAAGTTGAATTAAATTGAGTTGAATTCTCAAACACCCTACTGGTGTCAAAGAATTGCTTATTGGTGTGGAGAAACACACACACACACACACACACACACACACACACGAATTGGGTCCAGGAATCTAAAAGCAGGCACCTAAAGGGATATATGTAGGAGAAAGAAGAGATATAGAATTGATAAATTTTCGACAGGCTTTTATAGAACTGTTAGTGAAGGCTGGAAAATTTAGTAGGATGTGCGAAGAAAGTAAACAACTGCAAAAAATCAAATAAATAAAACTATAATTACCTCTGGGAAAAAGTTAACTGCAGAACAAAAAATATTCTATAAGATATTCAGCAGTGAACAATACTCACAGAGGCATAATAATAGGCACTGAATACTCTCATTCAAAAGCAAATACAATTGTGTTCAGGATATGGGAGAAGAGGAAGAATGGAAATCGATGAAATTAGATCCTCACATATCATGTTAGGTAGTCAGTTTAGAATGTTAAATGTTAAACAGTAAATAAATAAAAGAATCATATTTAGAAAATACTATTACAAGAATTCTATTTAGAAATGTAGACTGTTTAAATTTAATACTTTGCCAAATATAAGTAAATCATAAAGATAAACAGTGAAGGTCTGGTGTATGAATTGTGAATAGAGGATAAATACAGCAGCATTTTACTTAATGATTGGAAGTTTCTTCCTGGTATAAGTTATTTGACGTTCAAAATTATTTTAAAACAATGCCCCAATTCTTATTATCTTTGCTAATTTTTCTGCATGGAAAAATACATTACCAAACAATAAGAAATGTCTCAAATACCCCACATTCAAATAATCTACTGAACATTTATGTAAGAGAAAGAAAAATTAAAAATAGAATTTAGCTCTGTTGTATATATAAACACAAATTATTGTTTGCTTAGTTTTAATAAACACTGAATTTTCTGGGAAATGAAACTATAAATCAAGAGATGACAACACTCTGCGGCATAATGCTTACCAATACAGCATGCATAGATCAGATTATATTTTTAAGTGTAACAACATTTTTTGCATTGTGTATGCTATTGGAACAATGGCAAATCATAAGATATATAATTATTTTTATTATTATTTTCTTTCTATTTCTCATTTATATATCAGTTAAGATCTCTTACTGAAAGTTTTGTGGGAAGATCATATTATTCCCTCTGGTTTTAACTTAGGATAGTAAAGGGAGATTTGCAAAACATCTACAAAAATAGTATTGTAGTTCTATTAGGATTGAGAAAACTGCATGAAGAGGACAAGAAAACCACTCTTTGGTCTTTTTACAAATCAATCTCCGGTGCTTCAATGATCTCTTTTTTCCTAATTTACCAGAATGCTCTTTGTCTGATACTAATCAATCATAATTAATCACGGTACTCTTTCCTGTTGATTCTTAAACTCTTCTTAGACCAGCAATCCAATTATCTACATCAAATTTTTTTGGATTAATATGTAAGATGGAACTTACTTGTAACTTTCTAGTAGAGATGTGCCTTACCATATATTCATTATCCTTTCCTCACCAACCTACACTGAGGCAACAGGATTTTCAAAAGTCTTTATAAGACTTAAGCTTATGAAGAAATCAAATTTTATTTTCCTTTTTTGAATTCTAATATAATCTCATAGTTTATAAGTAATATCTGTAGTAAGTTACCATGAGTCTCCCTTTTCCTATATGACAAATCTCTCCAAATGTAGTGGTATGAGACAACAATCACCTTATTTGCTTATGATTCTTATTTTCTTATTACTTCCGGTATGGCATTATTTCTAGGCTAGCCATCCATATATGATGGTCTTAAGTTTACAGAAAGAAATAAGGGAAAGACCTAGTGTCAAGTAATTTTCAAACTTTTACTTCTTTTACACTTACTAACATCGTGTTGGACAAAGCAAGTCACAGAGCCAAGACCAGATTAAAAGAATAAAAACACAGACTCCATCTCTTGGTGAGAGAGAGGAGCCTTAAAATATTGTAGTCATGTTTTGTTCAATATATCACCTCCTGATTCCCAAGGATTATAGAATTTAATAAGCTAATTGTCATAATTCTCTATTTTTAAATATAATGCGTTTGCTCATATTCAATCTAATAACTCTTGTTTAAATTCTAAATTTAGGATTTTTCCCCCTCTGTCAAATAAACACACACACACACACACACACACACATACACACACAGGAGAGCTAACCCTACAAAGGACCAGTCATATTCTCTAGTGGGTTTTCATTATTACTTATTTCTGTCTCGTTATTTACCTTTGCTAAGTCAGACCTTGCTTTCTCTAGTCCAAAGTAGATAGCTACAATATAGAACCAGTTTAAAACTTAATTCAGTACGTGGGTTTTTATTATGATATCCAAGAGCTTGTTTTGCAAATCAATTTACCATTTCTTATAAACTGCTATGGTTAAAGAAGCCACATCACATTCCCTATAGTGCAACTGTTTAAAACTGGAATTTAAATAAACTCAGGATTTAAAATATATTGAAAACAGTTACATCATAAATCCAAGTAAATATAAGCATTTTTACATCATAACATTTCATATTCTAGTGTGTATACCAGTGTAAAGTAAAATAACTGGTAAAATTTAATTTTTTCACCTATATCACTATTTCAAATATATGTATTAAAATGAAAATTACAGTTACTGTCATTAAGACATAGTCTTTGGTCTTACAAGGTATATAAGGGCATCTCAACATTTAGTTTTGATTTACTCAGTATTATTCTTGACAGGAAACTCATTAGCTTATAATAATAGGTAGTCTGACTTTGGTTATATCAAAAGAATCATGTATATTATAAATTTTGAAATTTTTATCCTATTAGGAAAACATTCTTTTTTAAAAATTTTATAAATGAAGAAAAATAAGCTATGAGATTAAGATGTCAGAGCAAATCAGAATGTGCTTTAAAAGAGAAAGCAAATCAGAATGTGCTTTAAAAGAGAAAGCTGTAAAAGGCATTCAAATAGGAAATGAAGAAATCAAAAACTGTCACTATTTGTAGATGACATATAGAAATATAGAAAACTCCATATAGAAAACTCTAAAGACTCTACAAGAACACTACTAGAAACAATAAGCAAATACAATAAAGTCTCTGGATACAAAATCAATGTCCAAAAATCCATAGCGTCCCTATACTTTAATAATGAATTGTCAGAAAAAGTGGAAAAAATGATTCCTTTTGCAATTGCAATGAAAAGAATAAAATACCTAGGTATAAATTTAACAAAACATGTGAAGGACCTATGTAACGAAAGCTGTAAGACCTTATTAGAAGAAATTAAAGATACAAAGAAATAGAAAGATATTCCGTATTCTTGGATTGAAAGAATTAACATAGTTAAAATGACCTTATTACCTAAAGCACTGTACAGATTTAATGCAATCCCCATCAAAATCCCATCAGTAGTTTTTAAAGAAATAGATTTAAAAAAATCATCAGATTTGTATGGAAGCACAAAAGACCCCGAATTGCCAAAGCCTTCCTGAGAAAAAAGAACGACGCTGGAGGCATCACTCTGCCCAACTTCGAATTATACTACATAGTGACAATAATCAAAGAGGCATGGTATTGACAGAAAAACAGACATACATACAGTGGAACAGAATCAAGAGTCCAGAAGTAAACTCATATTTATATGGGGAAATCATTTTCAACAAAAGAGCCAAAAATATTTTCAAGTGGAGAAAGGAAAGCCTCTTCAGTAAATGCTGGGAAAACTGGAACGCTACCTACAAAAGAATGAAACTAGACTGCTGTCTGTCACCATACACCAAAATTAAAATGGATTAAGGACCTAAATATAAAACCTGAAACAATAAATTTCATAGAAAACATAGGAACTAAACTCAAAGACCTTGGACTTAAAGAGGATTTTATGAATTTGACCTCAAAGTAAAGAGAAGTAAAAATGAATGAATGGGACTACACCAAACTAAAAAGCTTCTGCACAACAAAAGAAATCGTCAACAAGGTAAAGAGAGAACCATCCGAATGGGAAAATATATTTGTAAGCAATGCTCCGATAAGGGCCTAATATCCAAAATATACAAAGAACTCATGCAATTCAATTACAAGAAAAAAAACAAATGATCCAATCGAAAAATGGACAGAGGACCTGAACTCCCTAGAGGACATACAAATGGCCAACAAATATATGAAAAGATGCTCAACATCACTAGCTGTTAAAGAAATGCAAATCAAAACCACAATGAGATACTATCTCACACCTGTTAGAATAGCTATAATCAACAAGACAAGTAATAGCAAATGTTGGACAGGATGCAGAGAAAAAGGAACCCTCATACACTACTGTTGGGACTGCAAATTGGTACAGCCGCTATGGAAAACAGTATGGAGGTTCCTCAAAATACTAAGAATTGATCTATCACATGATCCAGCAATCCCTCTACTGGGTATTTACCCCAAATACTTGAAAACTAATATCTGAAGATATTTGCACATCGATGTTCATAGCAGCGTCATTCACAGTAGTCAGGACATGGAAGCAACCGAAGTGTCCTACAATAGATAATGGGATAAGAAGCTAGGAGGAAAAAAAAAAAAGACATAGATGATAGAGGCTCTCTGTTCATCCCTTTGGTGACCAAAGCAAAGTTGTGATGGAAAGGAGTAAACAGCAAGGAAAACTCTCCTGGTACCTACATGAACAGGTCATACAATTAGGGAGAAATCCAAAAAATCACCCTGCAATGGCAGAAGGTAGGACTGGGAGAAGACGCGAGGCTGCCTGGTTCTGACTGGCTGAGTGGGACAGAGACTGAGACAGCAGCAGCTGTAGATGCCTCTTAAAGGGGCCATGTCCATGAGAAGACATTCACAGTGATGGATCTGCTTGCTCTGAGCTTTAGTGTCAGTTCAGCTGTGCACAGGGGGCACCAGGGAGTTACATGGAGACGCTGAGTTGACAGAGTGAGGGCCTAAGTGAGACGCATTCTGTATGGAAGTGCCTGCGGAATCCATTGTTCCCTGTTGAGCCCTCCCCACTCCCGGTGCACAGACTGAGTGCAGCTGCAGACGAGACTTCGTCAAACTGAATAACAGAGGTCGTCCACCCAGAAGATTTCCTGAAACCTCGTCTCCCCCAACTTGTGGCCCCATCCACGCCATGTCCAGGTATATCCTCAGTGAGTCAGGTGTTCCTTGCTGAGCAGTGCCTAGACTCACATTGGAGGCATCTGGCTTTGGTTTCTGGTGTGGCCTTTTGAGGCAACTATAAGCACAGCATCTGTGGGTTGCTTCCTGAATCTGAACAGGTGGCCCCAGAGGGGCAGAGGCTTGGGCTAAATTTAGCCTGCAGTTGAACCCCTCTCAGGACTGTGCCACTGGACACCCACTACACAAATTCATATTAATAAGACTGGGAGACTTAGGAGCTTTGCTTAGTACATAGAAACAGACACAGAAAGGCAGCCAAAATGGGAAGACAAAGAAGCAGAAAGCATATGAGAGCAGAACAGAGATCCAGAAATAATGGAGTTAAGCAATCTAACAGATGCAGAGTTCAAAACACTGGTTATAAAGATGCTCAATGTATTTATGGGAAGTGTAGATGAATTCAGTGAGAACTTCAACAAAGAGATAAAAAGAAAAACATAAAAATGGAAATGGAAATTATAAAAGGAAACCAGTCAGAAATGAAGAACACATTATATGAGATGAGAAGTATATTGAGTGGAATAAACAAAGTGAATAAAGAAGATGATCAAATGACCTATATAGAGGATGGGAAAGCCAAGGACACTCAATCAGAATGGCAAGAAAAAAGAAGCCAAGACTATGATAATAATTTAAGGAGCCTATGGGACACTATAAAGGTAAAAATATCCATGTCATAGGGGTATCTGAAGAGGGAGACCAAGAAGTTGAATATATATTTGAAGAAATAATGATGAAAAACTTCCTTAACCTAGTGAAGGAAATACCACCCCAGAAAGCTCAGAGAATCCCCAAAACCAGGAATCTAAAGAGGCCCACACCAAGACATATCATAATTAAAATGCCAAAGGTTAAAAGAGAGAGAATCTTAAAAGGAACAAGAGAAAAGCAGTTAGTTACCTACAAGGGAGCACCCATACGACTGGCAGCTGATTTCTCAAAAGAAACTGTGCAGGACAGAAAGGTTTGACAAAATATTTGACATGATGAAGACCAAGGATCTACAACCAAGAATACTTTATCCAGTAAAGCTGTCATTTAGAGTTGAAGGACAGATAAAGAGCTTCCCAGACAAAAATAAGCTAAAGGAATTTACCACCACCAAGCCAGTCTTACAGGAAATGTTGAAGGAACTTCTTTAAGAAGAAAAAAACATATATCAAAAACATGAATAAAGAATGGTAATAACTACTTTTCTATCAACAAGTACCTCAAATGGAAAAGATTTAGGTGCTCCAATGAAAAGATAGAATGGCTGAATGGATAACAAAACAAGGCCCCTACATGTGCTGCTTACAAGAGTCTTACTTCAGATTAAAAGATACACGCAGACTAAAAGGAAGGAGATGGAAAATGATATTGCCTTGATGGACCTAGAAGGTATTGCGCTGAATGAAATGGGTCAGATAAAGACAAATATCACATGATTTCACATACATGTAGAATCTAAAGAATGAAATCAAGAAGAAAAAGAACAACAACAAGGACAACAACAAAAGCAGAAATAAACTCATAGATACAGACAATATTTAGAGGGCTACTAGATGGGAGGGGGCTTGGGGGACGGTAGAAATAATTCAAAGGGATTAGAGGTACGAATGAATAGTTGCAGAATAAACATGAAGATGTAGAGTGTAGCATGGAGAAGATGGTTAATAATGTAATAAATATGT
Source organism: Pteropus medius (assembly GCF_902729225.1). NCBI lineage: Eukaryota > Metazoa > Chordata > Mammalia > Chiroptera > Pteropodidae > Pteropus > Pteropus medius. The sequence continues at coordinate 43,846,815 of NW_024349800.1, forward strand.
AAGGGGAAAGAGGGGGACTAGATGTAGTGGGGTGATCACTTTGCAAGTTATGTGGATCTCTGATCACTATGCTATACAACTGAAACTAGTATATTGTATGCCAACTATAAGTGGAAAAAAAACTCATTGAATTATACAATGTAAATACAAGCAACTAATTATCTATTATATTTCAAAAAAGACAAAAAAAAACAGAAAAAAAAGTTGTGGTACATATATACAATGGATTGTTACTCAGGCATAAGAAGAGATGAAATACTGCCATTTGCAACAACATGGATAGACCTAGAGATAATCATGCTAAACAAAATAAGCCAGACCGAAAAAGTGGAGACCCACATGATATAACTTATATGTGGGACATAAACCTAAAAGCAACAAACAAACAGAGACTCATGGATATGGAAAATAGACTAGTGGGGTGTGTGGGGAAGGAGGAGGTAGTTGGGTTAAAAAGGGTCAAATATGTGGTGACAGAAAGAAATCTAACTATGGGCAGTTAACACACAATGCAATAAATAAATATATGCCTTACTGTTGAATTTTACACCTGAAACTTACTGGATTTTGTTAACCAATGTCGCCATAATGAAAATAAATAAATTAAAAACAAACAAAAAATATTTAGGAATTTAAAAACTGAAGAATAATATAACAAATGCTTATGGCAAACCAGTTGGTGCATTTTAATGATTTTTTTAAAAAAATTGAACTTTATGCTTATCAGGGAAAGATTTCCAGAAAGGATATGATTTTGAGAAGAGCAAAATAATTTTTAGTAAGAACATATGACTATAAGCATTTGATTTTTAAAATAGGTATTTGATTAATATTAAATGAGTAATTGAATAAAAATAAAGTGACAACTTAATTCAAGACTGCCTTTACTTACTTTCACATGTAGAAACTTTTACTGTGTATTTAAATCCCTGGCAAAGTGCCAAACAATAGATAAGCCCTCTGAATGAGGTGTGAATTCATGGTTGGAATTTAGGAATTAAACAGGGCACAGAGGCCTCTAATGGTATCTTTTGATGAATGAGTTCTAGTCCTGAAAATGGTTTGAGAGGAATCCCAAACTCCTCTATATGAAAACTCCTGAACTAAGGAAAATTGGTAGAGAGTAAATTGAAGATGCACTTGCTTTTGCTATAGTTCAAAATTTTATGCAAAGGTTTGCTGGTGTCCACTTGAGTTAAGAAGGAGCGAAAATATAATACTAATGGATTTTTCAGCCTGAAAACATGAAATTTACATTTGAGATGAGAGAACAAATAAATACATGTACCATTTAGATTATTTGCACCTAAAACTTTTTGCCCTTAAAATGCATCTGCCAAAATGATTGCTTTCAGTAGCTAAACATGAAATTTTCAGGGAAAATGAACTCAATTTTACCTTGATTACTCTATTAAAATGCATATATATTGCTAGAGTCTTGTGAAATTGCTTCCTCATGTACTTCATTTGATAATAATGTAATACCCTGAAGTAGCAACTCAGGAAATAAAGAACTGCTTTATTTCCTTTGCTGTCAGTCAGAGTGACTTCACATCATCAGCATCAAGTGGGGACAAAGAATAAAACTAGCATAGTTTTTATAGCTGATAAAGAGAAACAAGGGATAAATCTCCATTAGTCACACTCAGGCTATTAGATCATTCAGTTACTTTCCAATTATTTTTCTTCTTCCTTATATAAAACATGGTGAGCCCAGTATTTGCTCTCAAGACTTCACAGTCTAATATGGAGGAAGGAAATGTAAGCTAGTAGTTTCATTTAGTATATACTAATAAAAAACTAAGCCCCAATTTCCAAGGGCTTAAATGCAGCCTCCTGAAAGTCTGGGCTATGTGTGCTCTAGAGCAGCCAGCTGTTCTCCGTGAGATGGCTCATTACTGAAATTTCTTACCAAGATGTTCTTCCACTGTTGTTTCAGTGGAGAAGAGAGAAATAGAGTGTTAGGCATTGTTAAGTAAATGCTTCACATAAGTCACTTGATCACACAGTTCATTGTCTGGAGCAAGTCATATGGCCATGCCTACCTTCAAAAGAGATGGGGGAAGAGCATTCCCAACGTGAGCCCAGGGGAAAAACAAAAAAGGTTCATCATATAGGTGTTTACTAATAATGTCTGTTACATTAATAATTATAAATAAAGTGCCAAAAGTATGAAAATAGAATTTTTTTAAATATTATAAAAAGCAGTGGGGAGATTAGATTAAACATGGCAGCGTGATAGATGTTCCCAGATCTCTCCCCTTGAAATAACAATAAGCTGAACACCTAAAACTCAACAAAAAAACACCCAAACTGCACACCAGCATGTCTGAGTGTGGGATCTGCGCATAAGAGCTACCACAGGTTAGAACCCTGGGTGTCCGGCGGTGGACTGGGAGAAACAAAGAAGCTGCCTCTTGCAGCCGGAGCTCCCTGTAGGAGGAGGGGGAGGGGAGAGGGAGTGGTGAGTTCCCTGAACAGCCCTGCCTGAGAATGCTGTGAGCTCCCTGTGGCCAATAGCAGTGCCCAGTCATCAGGACAGAAGGCAGAGAAACAGAGACGGCAGAAAAGCAGGGATGGCAGAGAAACAACAGTTGATTTTTACCAGCCACATTTGCAAAACTGAGGCAGCCTCCAACCCCCAACCCAGAGCACCCCTTCCCCCAATACCGTCTAAGAGGGAACGCCACGGAACCCAGGGAAATCTGAACATATGCTACCGAAACTGTCACTAACACTGACAGGAACTGAGACTGAGGGTAGCGAGCATGATTAAACATCTATAAGGAAAAAAAAGACATTATTAACACTTTATATAAAGCAGAGATCCAAGAGGCTTAGATGCCACCTACTGGAAACCAGAAGAAAAACACCTTATTTGCAATAAGCTAGGGACCATTATATAATAAATCTACTTTCTGAAAGACAAAAAAAAGCAGAACACACTTCCATTAATGCCCAGGCAGAGAAATAGTCCATTAAACACCATGAATAATAAGGTGACAAGGCATCTCAGAAAAAAAGAGAAAAATCTCCAAAAATAAGCTTACAGACATAGAAATATACGACTTAAATGACAGAGAATTCAGGATGGTACTTCTGAAAAAACTCAGTGAGATCTGAAATGAATCTTATCAACAATTTCAGGAACTGAAAAAACAACTAGATGAGCAGAATGAGTTTTTTAGCAAAAAGATCGAAACCCTCAAAAAGAACTGAATAGAACTTCTGGAGATAAAGAACACACTGCAAGAGTTGAAAAATGAAATAACAAGTTTGGGAAATGGAGTCAACCATATGGAGGAAAGGATAAATGATATTGAAGACAGAAATCTAGAAATAAATCGGAAGAAGCGAGAAACCAAAGAATGAAAAATAATGAAAGAGAAATACAAGAACTAGCTGATACCATCAGGAGAGGAAACATAAGAATAATGGGAATACTCGAAGTGAAGGAAAAGGAGCAGGGATTAGAAAACATTTTCAGACAAATAGTGGACGAGAATTTCCCAAATCTAAGGAATGAGCTGGAGCTTGGAATTCAAGAAGTCAATAGAACACTGAATTATCTCAACCCAAAAAGGCCTTCACCAAAACACATCGTATTAAAATTATCAAAAATTAATGACAAAGATAGAATTCTCAGGGCAGCCAAGGAAAAGAAGATGGTGATCTATAGAGGATAACCCATTAGATTATCGTCAGATTTCTCAGCACAAACTTTACAAGCCAGAAAGGAGTGGAATCAAATATTCAAACTATTAAATGAAAGAAACTACCAACCAAGAATAATGTATCCAGCTAAGCTTTCTTTTAGATATGAAGGAGAAATAAAGACCTTTCCAGACATCCAAAAGTTGAGGGAATTCTCCACTACAAGGCCTGCACTACAGGAAATACTGAAAGAGGTCAGCTCACCTAAAACAAAATGACAAAAAAAAAGCATAATTAGGAGTAAGGTGACTAGCGGGCTGATAAAAACAGAGGAGTGCAACCCTTACTAAGAACAGGGCATTATAAGCTTAAAATAAGAAGAGAATTGCTACATCAGGATAGTAATGAATGCTCAGCATACATAGAGACAAAATGAAACAATAATGACTGAAAAGGGGAAGATTCAAAGATCCAAATTCGCAAAGGGGAATAGAGATAAGGCACAAGCAGAAGAAAAGAGATGATTGTATATATACAACTATCCTTTTCATATTCATAATGGTAACCACAGGCCAAAGATTTAGAACCGAAGTATATAACATAAAACAAAAAGGACCAGAGGGAAAACCCACAAAAGACAACCAAAATAAAGAAAACAGAAACACAAGGACAAGGAAGCAATGGAAACACTGAGCTACCAGAAAGCAAAAGATAAATTGGCTATAAGAAGACCTCATATTTCAATAATCACCCTAAATGTAAATGGTCTGAACTCACCAATAAAAAGGCACAGAGTTGCAGATTGGATCAAAAAACAAAACCCAACCATATGCTGCCTCCAGGAGACACATCTCAGTTCCAAAGACAAATATAGACTCAAAGTGAAAGGGTGGAAAATGATATTTCAAGCAAATGGCATTCAGAGAAAAGCGGGAGTAGCAGTACTAATATCGGACAAAATAGACTTCAAAATCAAAAAGGTAAAGAAAGATACTGAGGAACACTTCACAATGATAAAGGGAATCACACACCAAGAAAACATAACATTTATTAATATCTATGCTCCCAATCAGGGAGCCCTGAAATATGTAAAACAATTACTAGCAGAACTAAAGGGAGAAATAGACCAAAGCACTATCTTAGTAGGGGACCTAAATACCCCACTGTCAGATATGGACAGATCATCCAAACAGAAAATCAATAAGGAAATAACACCCTTAAATGATACATTAGACCAACTGGACATAATTGACACTTACAGAGACTTCCATCCCCAAAAAGCTGCTTATACATTCTTCTCTAGTGCACATGGAACATTCTCAAGGATTGACCACATACTGGGACACAGAGATAGACTCAACAAATATTAGAGGGTTGAAATCATACCAACCATATTCTCTGATCATAATGCTTTGAAACTAGAGATGAACTGTAAAAAGAAAGTAGAAAGAACCATAAATAAAGGGAGATTAAACAACATACTACTGAAGAATAACTGGGTCAGAGAAGAAATAAAAAGGGAGATTAAGAGATACATAGAAATGAACGATAATGATAGTACAACATATCAAAACTTTTGGGACATGGTAAAAGCTGTCATAAGAGGAAAATTCATATCATTACAGGCCTACCTCCAAAAACAAGAACAAGCCCAAATAAACAACCTAACACTTCATCTTAAAAAACTAGAAAATGAAGAACAAATGAAGCCTAAAGTCAGCAGAAGGAAAGAAATCATCAAAATTAGAGCAGAAATAAATGAAATTGAAAACAAACAAAAAGAACAATAGAGAAAATAAATGCAACAAAGAATTAGTTCTTTGAGAAGGTTAATAAAATTGACAAACCCCTGGCTAAACTCACTAAAGAAAAAAGAGAAAGGACACAAATAAACAAAATCAGGGATGAAAGAGGGGAAATTACGACTGACACTGCAGGAATACAAAGGATCATACAAGAATACTATGAAAAAGTATAGAACACCAAATTCAATAACCTAGAATAAATGGACTAGTACTTAGAAAAATACAACCTGCCTAGTCTGATTCAAGAACTGGAAAATCTAAATAGATGGATCAGCAGTATGGAAATTGAAATGATCATCAAAAACCTACCAAAAAGTAAAAGTCCAGGACCAGATGGCTTCACCAGTGAATTCTAACACTGAGGCCAATATTATCCTGATATCAAAACCTGGCAAAGATAACACAAAAAAAGAAAACTACAGACCAATATCTCTCATGAACACGGATGCAAAAATCCTAAATAAGATACTAGTGAACCGAATACAGCAATATATTAAAAAGATTATACACCACGATCAAGTGGGCTTCATCCCAGAGGCACAGAGATGGTTGAACATACACAAGTCAATTAATGTGATACACTGCATAAACAAATTAAAAAATAAGAATCATGTGGTCATATCAATAGATGTAGAAAAAGTCTTTGATAAGATATAGCACCCATTTATGATCAAAACACTTAACCAAATCTGTATAGTTCCTAACATAATAAAGACCATATATGACAAGCTCTCAGCCAACATTATATTTAATGGTGAAAAACTAAAAACCTTCCCTCTGAGATCAGGAACAAGGCAAGGCTGTCCACTATCGCCACTGTTATTCAGTATAACATTGGAGGTCCTAGCAAGTGCAGCCAAGCAAGAGAAAGATATAAAAGGCATACGAATAGGAAACAAAGAAGTCAAACTGTCACTATTTGTGGATGACATGATTCTCTCTACAGAAAACCCTAAAGACTCCATAAGAACACTACTAGAAATGAACAAATACAGTAAAGTCTCTGGATATAAAATCAATGTTCAAAAATCTATAATGTTCCTATACTCTAATAACAAAGTGTCAGAAAAACAAGTGGAAAAAATAATTCCTTTTGCAATTGCAACAAAAAAAATAAAATACCTAGGAATAAATTTAACGAAACATGTGAAGGACCTATATAATGAAAACTATAAAACCTTATTAAAAGAAATCAAAAAAGATACAAAGAAATGGAAAGATATTCCATGTTCTTGGATTGGAAGAATCAACAAAGTTAAAATGATCTTATTACCTAAAGCATTATACAGATTTAATGCAATCCCCATCAAAATCTCATCAGCATTTTTTAAAGAAATAGATAAAAAGATCATCAGATTTGTATGGAAGCACAAAAGACCCTGAATTGCCAAAGCAATCCTGAGAGAAAAGAATGAGGCTAGAGGCATCACTCTGTTCGACTTCAAATTATACTACAAAGTGACAGTAATCTAAATGGCATGGTATTGTCAGAAAAATAGACACTTCGACAAGTGGAACAGAATTGAGAGTCCAGAAATAAACTCATATTTATATAGGCAAATAATTTTCAACAAAAATGCCAAAAATATACAGTGGAGAAAGGAAAGCCTCATAAAAAGTGGTGCTGGGAAAACTGGAACGCTACCTACAAAAGAATGAAACTAGACTGTTGTCTATCACCACACACCAAAATTAACTCAAAATGGATTAAGGACCTGAATATAAGACCTGAAACAAAATGCATAGAAGAAAACACAGGAACTGAACTCAAAGACCTCAGACTTAAAGAGGATTTTACAAATTCGACCTCGAAAGCGAGGGAAGTAAAAGCTAGAATAAATGAATGAGACTACATCAAACTAAAAAGCTTCTGCTCAGCAAAAGAAACTGTCCACAAGGTAAAGACAGCCATCCGAATGGGAAAATATATTTGCAAGCAACACCTCCAATAAGGGCCTAATATCCAAAATATACAAAGAATTCATACGACTCAATAACAACAAAAAAAACAAATGATCCAATCAAAAAATGGGCAAAGGACCTGAACAGACACTTCTCAACAGAGGATATACAAATGGCCAACAAATATATGAAAAGATGCTCAACATCACTAACTAAATGCAAATCAAAACCACAATGAGATACCATCTCACATCTGTTAGAATGGCAATAATCAACAGGATAAGTAATAACAAATGCTGGAGAGGATGCAGAGAAATAGGAGCCCTCATACAGTGCTGGTGGGACTGCAAATTGGTATGGCCACTATGGAAAGCGGTATGGAGGTTCCTCAAAAAACTAAGAATTGATCTACCATATGATCCAGCAATCCCTCTACTGCGTATTTACCCTCAAAGACTTGAAAACCCATATTCGAAAAGATATTTGCACACCAATGTTCATAGCAACATTATTCACAGTGGCCAGGACATGGGAGCAACTGAAGTATCTTACAATAGATGATTGGCTAAAGAAGCTGTGGTACATATATACAGTGGAATATTACTCAGCCATAAGAAGAGATAAAATCCTGCCATTTGCAACAACTTGGATGGACCTTGAAATAATTATACTAAGCAAAAAGAGCCAAGACAGAAAAGGCTGAAAATCACGTGATATCGCATATGTGGGATATAAACCTAAAAGCAACAAATGAACAGGACAAACAAACAAAGACTCATGGACATGGACAATGCACTAGGGGGGAGGGGGAAAATAAAAAAATAAAATGTAAAAAAAAATTATGTATATATGATATGAAAAGAAAATAAACTGGCATTTAAAAACAGAAATAGTAAAAAGGCAGTGGAGGTATTATTTTAGAAAACAATCTAAAGGATTATCTTGATCAGTGATTAGACATTTTTCAAGTAGAAATGGCTGTTCAGATTAGAGAAATGATACTGAAATGGCACAACATGAAAGGGAAAGAAGAGGTGGGATTTAATGCTATGAGAGTTCACTTGAGTGTTTTTAAATTCTAAGCTAAGGAACTTGGAAATTTTCTTGTAAGAAAGAGGAGCTCTCTCCTAGGGTTTTAAGTATAGGAGTGAAGTGATAATATTTGTCTTAAAAAAAAAATTGCTCTTGTTGGAGAAGAGAGAATGGATTTGAGAGAAATGAGACCATAAGGTATTGTAGTCTAGGCAAGAGATAATGTGACTCTGAAGTACATCACCAAAACATTGACATTGAAGATGGATTTGATAGGCAGTAGGGAGTAGGAACCAACATGGTCATTGATGCGCTGCTATCTGTCGGAACTGTACTGTGAATAAAATTATGAAGACACAAGGTCTTTCTATCTGTAAGTAGCTTATAACCAAGCAGGAAATCAGACATATAAAGAAACAACAACTATAAAAGTTTAAGTGTTCAGATAGGCAAATGCTCTTAAAGAATACTACAGAGAATATCACAACCTTAGATTCTGGAGTCATGCCAACTTCTTCTGACTTTTTAGTGTCTACTCCAGGGTTATTTCTTGGCTTTCTTCTCTTTTATTTCTATATACTGATTCTATTCTATACATAGTCTAGCAAAGAATATGTTCTTACCTGCAATGACCTACATGTCAGTTCATTCTGAAGCACTCTTTCACACAAACTTATTTTGAATGTTTTTGTTATCCAGAATTATCATGCTTCTGAAATAATGAATTTTATAAATCTTTTTCTCTGACCATATCCTTGAGCAATAATATTTGAAATCTGGACACTTAATGGTGGAAGGTCAGTTGGAGTGTAGTTAAAATAGATGGAAACATTCTTCAAGTCTTTAGCCTTTTATTCTGAAAGACCAACTTAATTTGCACAATATATTATTAGTGTACTTATCAGACATGGAAACAAACATAATACAGACGAAATTACAGTATTATTTCTGGTCTTTATTATTCCTATTTCTCTTTTCTTTGCAGCTGTCTCTGATAATTTCTTTCATGGTCCACTACAAATAACTTTATATCACCATACCTTTTTTGTAGAGTAGTATCTGAGGAAATTCTGAAATTCTGTGCGGTTTTCTTCCCTGTCATTTCCAATTTCTGCTAAACAGGTAGCAGCATTAGAAACTGCAGCAATTAGCTCTGTTGAATATATGACCCCTCCCTTTTCAAGCAAGGAAAGGTTTATTATCTAGCACAAGTTAAGATAAACAAGCTCTTATTTATGGCATAGAAAAATGTTATTTAGTGTAATGAAAACTGACCTAATTATGCTCTGCTTTATGCCACTTACTTATGGTCATATTAGTTTTTATATGACTGCTTTAGATTTTAGGTCCTCAGAGGACGAGAATTCCATCTACATTACTCTATCGTATTTAGCGTAGCCTCATCCATTAGCTCACGCTACTTTCATGTTTTGAATTTTACTGATAAATTTGAAATTATTTGAAATTTTGGAACAATAGGGTTAATTCATCACTAAAAGAGACTTGCTGTTGAAAACATTAATAGTCCTGAAATAGTCATAAAGAGATGCTGAAATTACATCTAAGGCTCTCAGCAATTACCAAAACAAATTAACTAAATTTATTTTAATCTTAAGCTTTTTAAGCAAAAAATATTTTGAAATAAATATATAATTAATCCTCTGTAGTATTTTTTAAAAAAGCAAACATTTCATTTGTTCATAGAATCAATCTATATATTTGAAAGTGAAAAAGAGTTGTGCTATTGATACAGTGATGAATCACAAAATCTGATTTAAGAGAGACCTTAGAAGCCATTTCTATTATAAAGATGAAAAATGATGACAAGAGGTCAAATGTTTTCCTGCAGATACTTTGACAAGGAGAAGCATGATTTAGTGGCAAGACAACTGGCTTGGAAATTAGAAAGCTCTAGTTTTAGCTCTAGAATTAGAAAGCTCTAGTTTTATTTCTAAAATATTTTCATACCTCATTTTCTTATCTCTTAGACGTAAGAGATGGGTTGTATAACCTTAAGTTCCCTCACAATTTAAAAGTCCAAAATTTGAAGTTAATGTCACACTAGAATTAAAAAGAATAGTCATTGATTACATTCCTGAGGGATTAGAGCATCAATGTCAAATGCCGAGAAGTATAAGAATTTAACTTTAGCAATAGCAGGACTCAGCAAGCTAGGAGTGGCCAACACTAGGAGCCAATTAGGGGAGATGAGTATGGTTGACACCAAGAACCATGTATGTGAAAGAGATATCAAGTGAAGACCTGGCAGCCCAGGCAGGTCAGCACATACAAGACCTGGTGGATGAGAATTTCAGAGGCTGGTGAAACAAGAGGTCACAAAGTGGGAATTATGACAGAAAACCTTGCAGGATCTTGAACTCAAGAAGTATGCAAAACCAGAATGGTTATATTTCGGGAACTAAATAGGGGGTCGATATGAAGCCTAGGGCTTTGAGTCCAAGTTTAGGTGTAATCTCAGAGTTTGAATAGTCCTAAAACTACAGAGGGCATGAATTGGTAGAAACTAGAAGATGGGTTGGGAAACAAAGATAATTCCTACTTGTATTTTCCTCCTCTAAATATATGAAATGTATTATAACATATATTTAATATTTATATTTTAATATAATATTTAATACTTTACTATTTATACTATATTTATATGTACTATAATATCCCTTACCTTGACACCTCGTTAGAAAAGATCTGAATAAAAAGCGGGGATAAAAAATGAATGAAGCAGAGAGACAATTAAATTGCTCTGAATATGAAGGGACTTTCAAGATGGAGTTGACAGTTCTACAGAGAGCGAAAGTCTTGATGACTCAGTTACAGGGATTTGAAAAATAGAACAAAAGGAGTTGCTACTCCCAGAAGAAATGTTGGAAGATGATTTTTCTGAAAGAGACTTTACACAATTTGTAAAATAAAACCCTTCTAAAAATTTTATAAAATATACATTCATTAATACAACATGGGTATTTATGGTACAGGGCAGAGATAAATGCTGTCTCTGTGTGTCCAGGCTCACTTGCACTTTGAAAATATTCCCTACCTCTAGGAGAGTGGTTCTCAAGTGGTGTTTAAAAATAATAGAGTTTTTTGGGAAACTTATTGTCAAATTTCAAATATCTCCCAGCTCCCACCAACACCACATACATCCATGTATACACATTGTGTGCAAACACACCTCATATAGTGACAATGGTGTACTAGCACAACATTATGATTCTGATATCTCTTTTATACTCAATAACATACTCTAGGAGTTACTTGCATATTTATCTCTGCTTCATAGTAAGAAACATCTTTCAGTATGTTCATCACGGGTTTTTTTTTTTTTAATCTCTGTACAAAGGACTTTTATTTCTTAAGCTATCATTCCAGGTAATGAGTCACAGAGTGGGAATTATGACAGAAAACCTTGCAGGATCTTGAACTCAAGAAGTATGCAAAACCAGAATGGTTATATTTCAGAACTAAATAGGAGTTGATACGAAGCCTGGGGTGAAAGGGTGCTGGTAATTAAATCTCTCAGATATGAAAAAGAGGGCAGGTTCCACCTGTGCCCTTCCTGCATGGTCTTAGATCTGTGTGCACCTAACTCTCTGGCTCTTGCCCATAGCTATGTTTCCAGCTGGGAGAGATACAGCTCTCCTTAGCAAGAGGCAAATATTTTCCACTTCTCATTAGGTATTATCTGTTCTGCTACAGATAAGGCAGGGTGTAAACTTGACCCATTGGCAGCCCATCAGGAGAAATTTATCTGGAAACTTCTCCTGAGGAGGCACAACACTGCTGAAAACAACAACTGAAACCAACACCTGAAAAGAAAAGGGAAAAACTGGTTAAGTAGTTTAATCACTGAAATGCTGTCATCAACTAGAAGTACCATGCTCTCCAGTCCTCTTTGCTCTTCCTCCTGCTTCTTCATCATGAGAGAATGAGCCCTACTCTGGGGATTTTCTCACAAGATTTTAACTCTATTTTGCACCCTTTCCCCTATCATTAGGTACAATTTTATTCTTTGCTTTCTCTCATCTATCTACCCCTATTCAAGCTTTCTCAATGTACAGTCTTCCATTCTGGCAATTTATACCATTTCCCAAATCATACTGTCTTACTGCTTCCTTACCTTGGAAACCACTGCCACTCCCAATAAATCTTAACTTCCCTCTCCTCTGTGAACATATTTCCCTAAAAAATTCTGTCAAACTGAAGGCATCCTTTCTGTAATTTCCTTCATATCTCAGTAAAAAAAAAAAATGGAGAGCATTTTCCACTTGTTGGGTGCTACCTTTAGATTTTAGTATTACCAGTGTTACTCACTAGTCCCTTATCTTTTGAAATATATCCTCATCTGTACCTCATCTGTACCATTTCTTTATATCATCCTTTGCTAACTTGTTTTTTTTGTTTACTCTCACCTAGCTGAGTGGCTACAGTGTGCAAGATGTGATTGATATACTGCATACATACTTAACAATAATATAAGACAGTGGTATAGATAAAGTACATGAAATATCAGGGGAGGTAAACATTTCTTCTTGTTATGATAATAAAAGATAGCTCCTAGGAAGAAGAGACAGTGAGATGAAAGTTGGGCTTGTAAAATAGAAGGGAAGAGAGAAATAGAAACAAGAGAAGGTTTAAAGGCTTAGTGTATGCTCCAAGACAAATAGGCAGTCCAGTTCGATACCAGCAAATGCTGGGTTTTGAGAGAAACATGTGAAGGCGATAATGAAAGTACACAGGTTGCTTAGGGCAAAGGTAAAAGGAAGAGAACAGCTGACAATGGAATGCCTCCTTCAGAAGGTAAGAGAATGTAGAGGAGGCAAAAAGGTTGTGATCGGATAGTCAGAGGACAACTAGAGATCAAAACTGCAAAGAAAATAAAAGTTTTATCAAGGAATCTGCTTTCAAGAAAATTAAAAAAACTGAATTATAGATCAAGGGGATTACAGTCTGAAAAGAGGTTGTTGGTTCGATCCTTAAGAGTTCTTTAGATAACATGTCTATCACATCACATAATTACCTGCGTGTGTTAAACAAAAACATTCACAGCAGAAAGTTTTTGTGAAAGAAAAGGTTTACTGAGCCGTTTGCTAAACAGAAAAAGGACCAGGTCCTGGGACATAAAGTCTGAACTGCCAGCAGCAGGGCTGGATGGAGAAGACTAACATTTCTGCTGTCCTGGAGCTGACAAGGCTCTTTTATGCAATGGATTTGGAGAAAAAAGATGTAAGTTGTTTTAAAAGAATTTACTTGGTTATAGATAAGGGGAGCAGGAAAAGGCGAAGTTGGGGCAGTGCTAGGAGGTGCATAATCCGTCAGGAAAGAATATTCCCTACTTCTTGATTGGTTGTAGACAACAGTCTGGAAAGTTTATACACAAGCAGGATAAGATTGGTGGTGGGCTATTTTTTTTTAGATAGTCCTCTGGGAGTTGATTGAAAATTTTAACAAACATTCAGGAATGTGAATAGTCTTGTTATTTTCAGCCCATACCTATTAACTGAGCACTTCAGTTGTCTCTTTCTCCCACTCTCCTGCCTGCTGTAATTTCATTTAGGACATCTCAGAATTTTTCTCCTGTTGTGGAACATTTAAGATCGTTTCTTAGCAAGTCTATAACACAGTATTGTTCGCTAAAGCTACAGTGGTAATCACATTGTAATATATAAATGTATCAAATCAACACATTGAACACTTTACAGTTAGGCAAAGTTATATGTCAGTCATATCTCAATAAATAATAAAAGTAAAAAACAAATTAAATAAAGAGGTCATTAGTGAATTTCAAAAGGATCTCAATGGAGTCAAGAGAACATAAGTGCAACAAATTGTGAGTTGGTAATGAATAAATTGAAGAAACAAATCTAGACTGTACTTTTAGAAATTAGTAAAAAGATTGAATCAAATTTTTAGGAGGTGATTCAAATAAAAGATATTTAAGAGTTAGAATATACAAAAAATAAAAGATACAAGACTAGGTTAAAATTATGTAATCCTTTCCCTAGGCCCTACCTTTCTAGTATGAAAAGATTTTTGCTTGTCCTTTAACCTCCTAACTCATCCTAGTTCTTTAGAACCTGCATAAGGGAACATAGAAAAACTGTAAGAAATGAAAAGGCTAGAATAATATGTTAAACACCTGAGCCAGAGTGAGAGCTGAATGAGGCAAAAGCCTGCCCAAACAGATTTTTTAGTGTGTTTTTAAGAACTTGAACTTGTACATGAGTGATTTGGAGAAAGCTGCAGTTTGCGAGGCATTAAGAGAGAGATCAATGGGAAAAGAAACCTTTCAAGAACTAATATGTCTTATGAAAATGCTCCTTTTTTACAATTTCACACTCGAAAAAAATTCAATGGAAATTTAAAAAATAGCAATTACTATGAGTGTTAGATTATTCTATAATGCCACATACTACTAATAGTAAAGAAAGGGGTGGCTTTACTATATAGTTTTCACATAGATGTGTATGATGTATTCAGGCATATAGTTCTGTATAGATTTAAATGCGTACGTGTGATTTAGTAGAAAGGTAGAGAATGCAAGAAGAAAGGATAATTAATGATTAGGCAGGGGGTATGAAATGGGAGACAAAAGGCCAATCCCAAAGAGAGGAGAAGAGCGTCATCCTTTGAGATGGGAAGAAAGCTGGAAAGAATTTCTGAGTGAGAGAGCAAAGAAGCTGAAGATTTTCATGTAGAGAAATGGATGAAATGTCATCACCCTCTTATAGAGAACGAGGGGCTTGGAAGCTTCAGTAAGTGGGAAAAACTTGGAGTAGGCACATTGAATAATGTTGACAGGGAATAGAAATCTGTTTAGAATCATTGCCAAGCAGCAATCGAGACCTGATGGGAGAAAGATAAGATTCATTATGAAAATCTCTCACATCCATCATCATGCAGAAGTAGAAGCAGGAGAATTTTATAGTGTAAGTTTTACAGTGAACTGTAAGCAAATTAAGTGCTGCTGGTAGTTGGCGATCTGCCATTACTGGTAAGTTGCTTGGTTCTAAGTTTTTTAACTTTACATATGAATGCCCACATTTTATTCTTTATGGGAATCTGAAACTTGGTATAGTGATAGGACAAATGCAGTAAGGAAATCGAGCTTGTGGGGTGAGAACAGCTGGGAGGAAGAGTCAATACCTGATCTTAGAATTTCAGGTCTACAGCTAGATCTCCATATGCGTTAAGAAGGAAAAAAGGGCAAAAATGGCCCATAGGCAAACAGATTAAGGTAAGCACAGCTTTATTCTAGACAGAGGGCCATTGCATTGACATATCTAAATATAAACCATTCAAGCTGTGTAAGTTTCTGGAAACAGCATTTTCCAATCCCTAAGTATTCCAAAGGTACATTACTGACCAGAAATATTAAACACTGTATACCTTCGGAATTTTCTAGTTCTGGGAAGTTGAGATTTCATGGCCTACAGCCTAACGCACCAGCAGTAAAAGTCTCCTTGTGGAATGATGACATCTTCACACTCATCTTTACGCATTCTTCAGAGTCTGGGAGAATATATTGGGAACTCAATAACTTTAATAAGTAATGATTACACTGAATTAAACTCTATCATTTTTCTATGTTTTATATACTTTGAAGTTCAGAGTTTTATAATTTACGTCTTTTTTTTATCTTCACTTTATGTTTAAGTTTCAAATGTGTCTTAATTAGATAATCATGTCTTCTCCTAAACACATCTACCTCAGGTGTTTCAGAGTCTTCTAACCTCGCTCAGAAAATCTGTTATCATTAGCTGATAAGCCATGACTCTGATAGTATGTTATTACAATCCACTTTCCTCAGATATTTGTAGTAAAGTCCAGTCTTTTGGGAGATTGTGGAAGAGTAATAACACTACTAGTGCTACTACTACTACTTATGTTAATAGTCAGAATTTTGATCCTGTTCTATGTAAGTCAAGTACAATGTAAGTGTTTTATCCATGCTAACACAATTTAGTTTTACAACCCTATGAGGAAAATAATATTATTGCCCTCATTTACAAATGCACCCAAGGAATAATTGATATGTATATGCACTTCTTAATAGTTTGGGTTGTTTCTTTTACTGCCTTCCTTTATTACTGGCCAAGTGATGGTGAAGGATAGACAGCCATATCCTCTTTTTTAACAATAAACTTTTAATTTTAGAATAATTTTAGGTTTACAGAAAAGTTGTGAAAATAGTACAGAAAGTTCTCATATATTTTATGCCTAATTTCCATTACTGTTACTGTTAATATCTTACATAGATACAGTATAACTCTTATAACAAATGAATCAATACTGATGCTTTAGTTCACACTTTATTCAGATTTTCTTGATTTTTAGCTAATATACTTTTTCTGTTCTAGGATTCCATCTAGGATTCTACATTACATTTAGTCATTGAGTCTCCTTCGGCTCCTCTAAACTGTGACAGTTTCTCAGTCTTTATATTTTGTGACATTTACAGTTTGAGGAGTTACTGGTCTGGTATTTTGTAGAATGTCAGATGTCTTTGGTTTTAGTTGATGCTTTTTTCATCCTTATACTGAGGTTATGAATTTTTGGAAAGAATATCACAGAGGTAAAGTGCTAGTCTCACCACACCATATCAAGAGCATATACTATCGACCTGATTTATCATTGTTGATGTGGACCTTGATCACTTGACTAAGGTAGTGTTTGTCAGGTTTTTCCTCTAAAATTATGCTTTTTCCCTCTTTCCCTACTGAAGTCACTGTGTGCACTCAGTAGATAAGGAATTGAGTTTATGCTCTACCTCCTTGACAAAGAGTAACTACACAAATTTTTGGATTTCTGCATGGAACATTTGTCTATTCTCATTTCTCATTTATTTATTCTTATATTTATTTATTTAATCATTTATTTATTCTTGTATTTAATCATTTATTTATATTGGTGTAAACTCATGGAAATGTATTTTATACTTTGTTTTTTTTCCCCAATACTTAATTGTAATTATTTATTTATTTTTTCTCAAATCATTATAGCTTTGGCCATTGGGAACTCTTTCAGTTGGCTCCTGTATCTACTTGCTATACTTTCATTGTGTGTTTTTCATGTCCACCTTTTGAAGAGAGAGGGCATTTTATGTATTCTTTCAATTCTTAAATTCCTATTAAGAGGACAATTTTATATCTTCTGTCTTTTTTTGTGTCAATAAACACCATTGCACAAAGAAGCCCTTAAGCTTCATTTGATGCCTACTATAAGCATTTGAATGCTGTATTATGTTGTTATTTTCATTAAGGCCACATGATGTGTGTTTTATAAGCACATAAATGCTTAATGTTTGAACCTGCAATCTTTTACCTGCTATATTAAAAAAGGTAGGAATCCAATAGAAAATGAACCTTAATTCTTACATTACCTTACATAGCAAAGAAATTTGACATTGTCTAATACTTGGTTAAACTTCCTCTACTATACTTTTAACAATGCATTATTTAGAAAAGAATTTCGAACTATTCATAATTTAAGTATAAATTATTTTATTATAATAGATCTGCCCTTTGATATCACTGAATTTTATTTCAGACTACATATATTACGATCTGTTCACTATATTATGACATCAGAAATCAAATAGTTATTTTTGCATTCATATTCAATTTATCAGTTCCTGTTTTTGGGTTTCTGATGCATTTTCAATCAGGTCTCAGATTTGATTATAGTTTAATTTAACAGTGAGACAAAATACACCTTGTTAAAATAATCAGTGTTAAAATACAAAATATTCTGATTATGCTATTTTTTTCTGATTATACTTTTTGATCACACTTTTATACAAGTTCATGGCCATAGTATTTTGACCTTGAGGAGGTTTGTGTATATGAAAATTTGAAGTAAAACAGTCAGAACATGGGCATCTTCTCATTGTGAAGTATTTTCTGGAATAATATCCATTGAATTAACAGTTCTTTACCAGTGTTCTCTATAGTGCATTTAAAATCTTTTCAAGGTCAAATGGTGGGTGGGACCAAAACATCCTGACCCTTGTCATTCATTCATCAACTATTTAATGTATTCTATTTACCAGTCATAGTTATGTTTGCATGGGATGCAGCAATAAAGAAACCAGGAAAAGTGCTATTCTATGATGCTTGTATGTTCTCTATATCAGTACTGTCCATTAGAGAAGTAATGCAAGCTTTAAATATGAACCACATATGTCATTTTGTATTTTCTGGTAGCCATATTAAAAAAGTAAAAAGAAAACAGGTGAAATTAATTTTAATAATATATTTTATGTAACCCAATATATCCAACATGTTATTTCATCATATAATCACAGAGAAATTTATTAAAGAGATATTTTACATTCTTTCTTTTCTATACTGTTTTTCCGATCTGGTGTCTATTTCCACTTAAAGCATATCTCAATTTAAACTAGCCACTGTTAAAACATTCACTAGTCACAGAAGTATTAGTCAACTGTATTGGTCAACACAAGTCTGTACTATAGATGCCACAATAGTAGAAAAATTTATTCTTGGAAGATTTGAAACTGATATTTTTTATTCCAAACAATAATAAAATTTGAAACATGGATGTGAATTTTTGATATTCTAACAGAAAGTTTTGTAAAATATTTAATTACTAAATATTTTTAAGATGAATGTAGGAGAAAATCTTTATTATTAATGTTTATAGTAATTGCACACCAATGGCATCATTTCCAATTTATTAAAGAAGTTGAGGATAACTGAATTTACTTTGTATTATTCACAGAGACTGTGCAAAAATAATCTAGTTTTGTAATTTCAAATGTGTAAATTCTCCTGGTAATTGACTAGGTTGGTTTACAAACTTGTAAACAGATTTTTTATTCTAATAGTTCTAATCTCTCATTCAATTCACTGTTTGTATTCCAGGGCATTATTTGTTACTTGTTACCTTGTGAATCACTCAAATATCCTTGTTTCCTTGGATTGTTTCTTCATTTACTTCTTAGACAAGGTCAGTGGTTTAATGATTACTAAAACTCTTCCAAATCGTTAAATATTTTACACAATAACTAATGTTTTCATGTAACTTCTTTTGTCAGTTAAAAGCACTGATGGAAGGTAATAGAAGGGTGAAAAATTCAGGGTAGGTGGGAGAGGTGAAGCAAGAACCCATAAAATGAAAACGTGGTCACAGTGTTTTGATCACAAATTTTTATCATAATTTTTATTTTTAAAGTTTGTTATCTGCAGTGATATTCTTCCTTTATTTATAGTAAGGATGCTTTTGGTTTGTTTCCAAATGTTCACATATCATTAGAGATCACTAGTAAAAACAGATTTCTTCCAAAAAGTTTAGTAAATTTTTATATACATTAATAAATCATTATAAGAATGAATAAGTGAGTTTTTGCTGTTCAATAAATAGATAATATTTAGAATTCAACTCGTTCAAAAGTATATAGTGATATTATATGTAATGAGTACAACAAAAATTGTTTTGCCAACAACATGCCCGACACTTCTCCCACCCAAATCTGCTTCCCACAGTGTGCAAAATTTCTTCTCTTCACTTTGCTTAACTATTTGGCCATAAAGTCAAAATGGGGTGATGAATTGGGAAAGTGGGGGTTCATTGGTGAGATCCTTGAATGTCCCTGTCAATATTTCTTAGTGAATATAGTCCTACCAGCTTCCTTTGTGATTTTTTTCTCTCTTTGTACTAATTAGAAAATTGGCCCAAGATTTTCTTTCTTCCTCTGATTACATCGAGATAAAAGTGTTGTATTGTATCTCTAGGCCATAGATTTAATGTCTTAAGGGAAGAACATCCATCTCTGGAATTTATTTCCTTTCTGTTCCAAGCAAGTCAAGTTTGCCTGAATTTCATGACAGAGGATAATTATTTTTATTTGGATCTGACTGTACCTTAATATATGACTAAAATTTTCTTTCTTACTCTTAATTTTACTTCTTAATCATTAATATTTAATTTACTAAGCAAGTTTGTACTCAAAACTTAAATTTGGTTGGGAGTAAAGAAAGAGAAGACTTAAGAAAACTGGGTAATAGTTGTAAAAAAAAAATAAGTACAAGGGAAAGAATATGTTGCTCTCACACCACTCACATGCACAGCCTTGAATTTTATGGAAATCAACATCAGAACATGGCTTCCAGTTCTAGCTTTCTAAACCAATTTCTGTATTCTAAACCTGGTCATGAGGGGTGCAGTGAAGGGAGTTCAAGATGACTGCCAGCAAAGTTTAGTGCTGATGGTGTTAGTAAGGCAAATGCAAATTCAGTGGGCTGAATGGTATTTTGTTAGATCAGATGAGTAAACCTTATCTACAGGCATGATATAGTTTACATCTAGGAGTCTTAAAGATTTTAAAACAAAGAGTAACTTTAAAATAACATTTTTAACAGCATATGTTTTCTAAAACTTGTACTTTGGTTTTTGATAACTAAAATATAAGAAAAATGATTATATATAAGGTTATTTTCTCTGTACCTCAATATTCTAAGCTACATCTTGTCTAACATTACATTTCCATTTATCCACCAAACTCTCTCCACCCATCTATTTCTGCATTTATTCATGAAACTCTTCTTGAAGAATTCACAGTTGCTATAATATCTTACTCATGACTAAAGATGCTATAAAATTGACCTAGAATTCCTCAGCTGATGCAATTGATTGTAAGGAAATCTACTTGTTCAGTAAATTTCTTCAACTAGAGTACTAATATGTGCTATGAAAGAAGTCTGGAGGGAAATAAGTTGCAGATCTCTAATCTCTGTTGTGCCTCCTTAGCTCACTGGGGATTGAGCTCTACACTCCCTTTTTATTCTTGACCTTTTTTTTATTTTCTCATCTGTAATATGGAAATGTCTTCTCTGTCATAAAATAAAAATTATTTACTTTCTTAAGCTCTAAAACTTCCTGTTCCTCCCTTATGTAAGTGGTTTCCAAGGACTTGATCTTAGAAGTTGTGATTTCTTAAAGAGAAAGAATAAAAATGTTCCTCCTTTGTGAGCTTCTAAAACATCTCTAGTAGCCAATATCAATATAGCCGTATACCTGAGTAAAACCTTTCACCAACTAAAAAATCTAAAATTAGTTTTCAAAGACATGCATAAGTAAAAGAACCATTGATTTAATGTCAACATATTTACCCCAGATTAAGATTTAAAATATTACATAAAAGTTAAAGCTCCCTGTGAATTCTTTCTTGATATCATTCTTCTCTCCACTCCCAGAGGCAACCATTATGTTGAAATTTATGTGTATCTTTATATGTATTTCTAAGAAATTTATTACCAATCCACGTAGTCCTAAATTATACACATATATATGTATATAGTATATGTATATATATTTTGCTTTGAACTTGATGTAAATATTGTATCATATGCAGTATTTTTCGGGTTGCATTTTTTGTTTAGAGATAGCTATGACATTCATCTCTGCTGACACGAATAGCTCCAGTTATTTTGTTCTCTCTGCTATATTTTATTGTCTCAGAATACAGCAAATTATTTATCCATTTTTCTGTTGAACATTTATATTATTGCCAATATTGTTTCTGCTATGACAATATTTTTATGTACTTTCCTGTACATGTTTTTTAAAAGTATTCGGTTTCCCTGAGATTTAAGCCAACAATGGAGTATGTACATCTTCCTTTTTACTATTAATTATTAGTTGGTCTCCAGATTGGTCATGACAATATATCCCTCCGCCTCTAGGATAAAAGAGTCTCCCTGACACATATCACCGCCAACACTTTTTGTCCTGTGTGCAGTGCCTGTTGACATCAGGTGCTCCTCTTGTTCTCAGTCACTCCTCTGGAAACCAGATCAATGACATTGTGATTCTCTCCCTCCACAACTGGGGATTTATAGCCCTTCATCTACATAGTGGCAAGCATGTTTGGTGAAAGCTAACCACTCACAACAGATTTACCTTATAGAAAGGAAACAGCAGTCTCCAGTAATACTCACAGTTCTTCTGAAGGCAAACTGGCAGTAGCTGGGCACCTGCTCCTGTTCTTTAGATGATAAATGACTCGATGTCTAAGGATAAATGGTGGTATTTTATTTCCTAAACAAGTATCACTCTTCTGACATTGAGTTATAAGAGCCCACAAACAGTAAACAATATCCCTTTTTCCCAGTAGATGCATATGTACATGTTGTACAGGTATGTATACATATGTGTACAGTTAAAATCTCTCAGCTCCAGCTCTGTCCCTTATTACCATGGTTGTGATACTTAAGGTAGACCTTATAAACATTTTTCCTTAGTTTAACTCTGTTAAACATTGTTAGTAGATACTCAGGCACATTGCAAGAGAAGAGGGCTTCCTTTTCCTGACCTGGTCCATTTTCTTGCTATTGCAACATTTGATTGGCATGAGGACACATAGAAGAAGACATTAGTGTACTCACTACCAAAGAGGTACAGCATTTCCCCATGAAGAGCTTCCTGGGGAGTTCCACAGACACCTTAGACAAACCTCCAGCTGAGGGTCTTTTTGGACATGTGGCTTTGTGATGAATATTGCTGCTGTCCCAAACAGCACAGTCATAAGTTCAATGGCACCTTCACAGGCAGCTTCCAGTCAAGTTTTTTCAGCACTCTAGTGGGTAATTTCTAGCATGAAAATCTCAGCCTGTGGCACTCGGCAAACTGCTCTGTGATCTGTAGGCTACAGCCATACCCTTTGCAACCAGGGCTGGATTTCACCCTTGAGGGTGAGGGTTCTTCTCCCAACTTGCTCCTTCCTTCTTTGGTGCTCTGACTCAGCCCTATGGGTAGTGTAGTAGTTGCTCCCAATATCTGCTGCTCCTATATTGTCTATATTTCTCTTTATCCCCTTGGTAGCTAATCTCCTGTTACTAGTTAATAATCCTTTATATTAAGCATTCTTTGTTCCAATTGCTCTGTAGTTTCTGTCTCCTGATTTGACCTTGAACACTACAATATTTAAGCAAATTTCCACTCTATATCACCGACAGTTTAATTATCTCAAACAGAAAATATTATTAATAGTTAGGGCTCTACACATATATTAGGTGTTTTAAATTTATTTTTATTATAGAATGACTATCCATGTCCCTAAGGACCAAAGAAAATCAAATCCAATTAACACTGATTTAAAGATTCTTACTTGCTTGTCATAGCATTAAGCACTTTTTAAAATATCATTTAATACATTAGATAATATAATTATGTAGATAATATAAAATACATAGTAACTATATAGTGACTACTGAGGTATAGAGTCTTTCTTTAACTTGCTCCAAGTTTTATATGCAGAGCAGAGGTAGCTGAAAATCAAACTGAGTTTTTCTAGATACTCATCTTATGCCCCTGGCCATACTGGGCTTGCATACTTTTCCCACACTTAATATATTTCCATTTGGTGGAAACAGACACCAAAATAAGACAGGAACCAACCCCTCCAATTTTAAACCTTTTTTTCTTTCTGATTCATGTTTTCTTTATGCCCCATCTTCCTTTTCCTATTCATACTTTTCTCTTAGAAGAATAATAGACATGAAATTCATGTTCCTTCCAAACCTATATGATCTGGACTAAGGACTATTTTAAAGCAACACATTGAATAATTGATTTTGGTTCCTTGATCATAGTATTGTGATATTATTATCTTGTAATATATAGACAGTTCTCCCAAATGTTGTCCTTGACTCTCATCATTACTATTAGTAGTTTTATTAGTTCATGAACATACAATTTGTGACAAAAATTCATTAAATTTAACCCAAGGAAATCAAAGGACTTTCATGTTCACTGTATACATTTGCCTAAATTTTTTTCTGCTTTGTGGTTCAGGTGATGCTATGTCATTGGATATGCATGAAACATGTTTTAATAAACAATGGCAACAAATAACGCGGGGGCTAAGATGGGCAGTTTGATATAAATCTGTCTGTACAGATATTAACTTGTGGATGTGTAGGGCTGATGCCTTCATGTGAAATGACGAGGGAAGGAATGGAGAATTCCCGATGATTTAGAAAGTGCAATGTTAAGAGTTGCTGGGAAATTTGTTGGAAAGGAAAACATTTATGTTCAAGAACGAGGACAAGTGTTTGGTTTAGGGTTAAGGCTCTGGCCTAATTTATCATAATCTGATATTTTGTCCTTGACGGTCTAAGAAGACAGTGGTTCTCTTAGTGGGAGGCAGTGGAGCATAGGGGATTAAAGCACTTTTTCTAGAGTCCAAGTGTGTGGATTCAAACTTGGCCTTACTGCTTTCTAGCTGAGTGATTTTATTTAAGTTGCTTAAGCTTTCTGTACTTGAAGTTCCTCATCAATAAATTGGGCATGACAATATTTCATACATCACAGGGTTTTTGTGTTTTGAGGATTACTCAAAACTACTAAATATAGAAACTGTTTAGAACAGTGCATTTAATGAACAATGTAACTATTATTTTTATCATCATCTTTATTAGTGGTACAGAATGTATTAGCAATCATTAGATATCTCCTGATAAATAATCTGTCTTATTTTGTTTTAATCTAGATTGGGGTACATAAAGAAAACCATTGTATTATTAAACTGATGGGAGAATAAAAACAGTTTGGCCTCTGAATAGAAAGAATGTAGAAATAGTCTATGCAAAGGAAAAAGAGAGCTATTCCCTACGTTGGCAGATATTCAACATCAGGAAACGCCTTGCAGATGGAACATGAGGGAGAGAAATGAACACAACTATAACCTGGCCTAGTTTATAGACCAACCTGCTTTGTAGATGAACAGGGTCAGCCTATGTCAGACAACTCTTTAGATCTAGCTTTAGAATTTGAGTCCGCTTTTCTCTTGGGTACTTCCCGCCCTCACTGCCCACCATCCTGGCTTTTCCTAACAGTTTCAGAGATATTAGCTTAACCAATTTAAAATTATTCAATTTAATATCAACTGTTCTAAGTTCTAGCAATGACTGTCAGTGCTATTGTATTCAATGATTTTTACAGCCCCTGGAGTGACATAAACCTGAGGGTTCTTTGTGTTCTTGTCTTGTCTCTGGTTGATACAGCAGTGAACCTGGTGTAAGAATAACTTATTGTTTTCTTAAAAACTTCTTGCCATGTTAGACATTTTAGTTTACATATGACATATATATTACATCTGATCATCTTCCTTGCCAGCTAAAAGCTGTAAGAAGGAACATGTGTAATGAGAGTAAATACCACATCAGAAAGGAGTTTTTTTTTTTTTAAAAAAAAAACCCTCCCACTGGGCAAACTATCATGATATTCAGCCACTGGGTATATCCAGAAACTGTCAAATCAGGGGAAAAAAATGAGATTATTTCACTAACCCGGACAATAAAAACTAATTACTTCAGTTAAGGAAATAGTAACAAGGGATGAAAAAAGAGAAAGTCAAGAGAAATTTAAAAGTTAAATTTGAAAGTTTTAGAAAATTAAAAGGACCTGCAGTGTGGTATAAGGAAGAAACAGGTATCAACAATGACATCCAGGATTCTAGCTGAGGCAATAAAGAAATATGCCCAAGTATTTTAACACAAGCTTTGCAACAAAGATCCCAGTATGAACAGAAGAAAAATGTTATTAAACTACTATCATAAGTAGACAGTCAAATTTCATGAAATTTCTAGAACCACAATACAAGTGAATTTTAAATTGTGATCCAGGGCAATTTACAATATTCAGGGGACATGGGTCAATAATGCTAAGCCTAAATACTGTTTGAATTCTACAACAGTTACATGTTTTTAAATGAGTTTCAATATAATTAAGCTTAGCAAAATATCCTTTTGGCCTTCTCTGTCTGAAGGGTCATCCCAGTTCTAGAGTTCCTCTTAGGATTAGCTGAGGTCTTTGCTGTGACTTCATTGTATTTTAACTTCTCTTTCTGGTCAGTCCTGGTTGTTTCATGCATCCCACAGATATTCATTCTGACAATACTTCCCAATAACTTCCTTCAGGCACATCTCCATCTCAAAGTCTGCTTCCTGGGAAAACTAAACTGTATATCATTTTAGCAAGTCCTCATTTTCTGCACTTTCAGTTTGAGATACTGGTACTATTTCTCAAGCATATATCTATGATTTTGCTACCTATGTGCTAATATCTAAAAACATTGGGCTCTAGTATGTGGATCTTTCCTCAGATGTTAATAACAGCCTTGTGAAGTTGGTATTAAGGAGTAACACACTTTTCAACAGTTAATTCCTTTATAATTGTATTTAAATGTTGATTTTTGTAATTTGTCCTTGGGCAATTTCTATAATATTATAATCTTATTGGTGAAGTCAGATATGATTTTAAAATAGGAATAACTATATCAAAATCTTCAGACATGTTTTCAGTTATGGTAATAATTAAGTGATCTTGTCTAGTTCTGGTGCTATCTGTGAATTAACAGCTGGTTTTATAAATTAAGTCCTGATAACAGAGAAATTCTGATATGTCCTAAATTAAATTACAGCAAGTTGGAGGGCGGGAGGAAGAGGTAAGAAGTTAATCAGTTAACAGAGCCATAGGTGGAAACCAACAAAAGACTATTCACATTTCTAGATGTATGTTAAAACTTTAAATCAACTTCCTTGTGGCAATCTAAAAAAAATAATGGCCACCCATCAGATGCTACCACATCCTGCTTATGCATGCACTTTTTGAGTTTTGCCCACAATCAATCAAGAAGTAGGAAATACTTTTTCCTTACGGACTATGCACCAATCTTAGAACTGCCCCAACTTCATCTTTGCCTGTCCCCCTTATCTGTAGCCAAAGTAAATTCTTTCAAAATAACTTTCATCTTTCATGAACCCACTGTATGAAAGAGCCCTGGCAGCTCCAGGATGACGGACACGTGTTTCTTCTCCATCTAGCCCTCCTGCTGGTGGTTTAAACTGTATGTCTCAGGACCTGGTCTTTTTTCTGGCTAGGATATGGTTCAAAAAACCCTTTTCTTTTTCAAAAAACAAAACAAAACAAACAAATAAAAACCTTTGGCCTCAAAAGTTATTCTTTAACAGTCTTTTCTGAAATTAAAAAAATCTCGAAACGAGTGCTATTTATGGTAATATAAAAATGGAAGAGAGCCTAATTAGAGATGAGAGGCTCTTTTTTAAAATCCTGGTTTCAGATCCAAACAGCATCTGTTTTAGCTTCGATACCTCTTTCTTGAAGAGGTAACCAAGGACCTCCAGGTGTGTGTTTATATTTGATGTCAGGAAAACTGGTGGGAACTGGCGAGAAGAAATTTGCTTATCTCCAAAAAGAAAAGATATTCACATCTCATAGTGCTGTGCATGGACGAAGGCATGATTTGAGGAAATTAACACTGTAAAAATATAGTGTTACATTTTGCATGACTGGACTCAAGATACAAATGCTTTGTGGAAAAAAAAACAAAATGGGAGTTGTTAAAAATGGAGGGGTTAGGTAATGTGGAAGAGGCCTTTGTTTTAATAAACTTTCAGGGTGAAACAGAATTAAGTCTAGCGAAGATGTGATATTGGCTGCTGTGTTAGAGTCCTGCTGTTCTTTAGTACTTTGGCGATAAAAAGGTAGATTTTGTTTCACTTGTTCTGCAGAATATCTACTATATTGATATGAACAGATGTGCACTAGATGATTACAATTTGATGAGATGAATTAAATCTCTGCAATCAGGCTTCCTGGGATGACTTTAACATGGCCAGAAGGTCAAAAAGTGTTAGTAGATTCCCACAGGCACATTGCGTGTGGGGTATGAGGGAGTGGAAGGGAAAGGCTGCTGTTTCAGACAGAAAGCCACTTGAAAAAGTAGACGAGATTAGACAGAGAATTTAGAATCTTCACTAAAAATGAAATTGCTTTCGCTGGGTGTCTGGAAACTTCTGTTTTCACTCTGAAATATTTAATAGTTGTTCTATATACATAGCAGGCTACATCTTTTCTACTAACTCCCTTTGAATAGGGACAGGAAAACAAAAAACAAAATCCAGTGAAGTACAAAACTTCAAATGTATATTTTGTGAAAAGCACATAAAAACATTAAATATGATGAAACTAAACAAATATAAGAGAATTATCCAGAACATAATCCAAGCAAGCATATGTTTCAGATGTGCAGGACATGAACTAGCATTTGACATTGAACAGGAGCAAAATATGTATAGCTCATTGAAAAATAAATTGTTTTCTTTCCAGGATAGTTGAAATTGGGGAACAGCCCTGCCTGTCCAAGATTAATTTTTACACTGAGCCATAAAGCTGACCAAACCTTCAGGTGTATATAAATTCATTTTCAGATCTAAAACAGAAATCTGAGACATTTCACAATTTCATAATCAACACTAAGCATTTATTTAACATAGCTTATAGATGGTTTAAAATTCTCAATTTATTGTTATCCAATATTTACAATTATTTTAATGCTTCTTAATTGTTTTCATTTTCCTTTCAGAGTAATTTTTATTAAGTTCTTGGGCTGAATTCCTGTAAAATGATTTATCAATGTAATAGATAAAGGCACTGAGTTCCACACATATTAAATAATTTCCCTACGGGATGACAGCAAGTTTCTTGCAGACCCAAAATGAATGTTTACTGTCTTTATCATCATCACCTGCTGAGTTTATCCTTTTTCTATCTGCATAAAGAACACTTGATGGCATTACCAAATAATTTACGATTTTGAGAAAGTTTGTTTCTCACTATTCTTTCGAATATTTTGTCTCTTTTCTTCTCTGTACGTGGTATTCTTCATCAATGCATATTCATTAAGAAGTCTAGAACAGGGAATTAATATAGGGAAAAAAATCAAAGACATGTAATTCATACATCCTGGGCACTCTGGGGAAGGTAGTTGCCTCAGTAGCCACTATATTACATAAAGGCTCAAATAGACACAGTGATTTTTGGAGCACAATGGGATTATGATCTTTATCTCCCAAATCCATAGTTAAACTTTTTTTTTTTTCTTCTTGGTAAATATTGAAAAGAGCAACTGAGATCCATGTTAGTGTATTAGATACTTTATATATGTATTATTCACTCATTTATGTAGTCAACATATGTTGAATATCTATTATCGGAAATGGTTTTACCTTTGAAAGGCTCGCACTCTGTAGGAGAGAAAGACTACATAGAGAAATTACAATACAACTAGAATATAATACATAATATAATTTAGGAGACAAGAGAAAGGGCATGTAACCTGGATTCTGACTTTAAGAAAGAGAAGGAATAAAGACAGGTTAAAAAACTGAAAAAGATTTATTCCTTAAATGTTGTCAAGACCAGATGCTTCTATGAACAAGTTTCAAATGTTTTGGTAACAAGTAATTCTGGTAATAGTTGAGCTATTCCAGGGCATAGAGAAAGAAAGAAAACTAATACAATGAGCTAGGAAAACCCAGTTATTAAAGAGCTGAGAAAAATGTATTAAAGTTTTAGAAAGTGATCTCACTGACAATATACATACAAAAATACAAAGATACTAACTACTTGATTCCAAAAATATCAATATATAATTACCAGAGAGCTTTAATTCCAGAAATGCATGACGATTTAAAGTAAAAAAATACATCAGTTAAAGCTATTGTATAGCAGACCAAATGAAAATGAATATTATCTTTTAAAGCATTACTAACGATAGTAGTTTTCAGATTAACCTAAGAACTAGTACTATTATTTCTCCAATTTTCTAGATAAGAAAATTGTAGTTTATAAAGTTTAATTGGCCTATTCTGGAATTATAGTTAATTTTTGAGCTGTGATAATATGAATGTAATTATTTTTAAAACAATGAGTCCTTACCATTTGGTGAAAGTTATTGAAATAAGTAACATATAACACATGTATAAAATAACACAATTTTTGGACTTTGCTTTAAAATAAAAAGGGTGATTTAGATGAGTGAGGGCATAGATGAAGCATGAGTAGCCATTAGTTGATAATTATTGAATCCAGGTAATAAACAGATGCTCATTTTACTATTCTCTCTACTTCGGATTGTTCGCAATTTTCCCTAGTAAATGTTTAAAAAATAAGATTTCTTGTCTTAGAAATAAACTTTATAGGGCCCATATGAAGAGAAGTTTAAAATTCCCAAAATGGACACTAATAAGGTGAATAAACTGAGAAACAAACCATTGTTTGAATGAGAATGTTAAGGGATAAAAGTATCCCAAAATTAATATTAAAATTTTACAATTGTAATTTTAGCACATCTTTTTTTAAAAATCTCTATAGGATATTTAATGTCTAAAAGAAACAATAAATATGCAAGAAAAATCCATAAAGAATAAAGCAATAAAGAAATGTTCATGCTAATACATATTACGCTTTGCTATAAAATTGAACTGGTTAAAACACTAAAACACTGAAATCTAATAGAAAGATTGTTGGAGTAGCAGATCCAGAAAAATAGCCAAGAAATCGAGATAATTTATTCTGTGAAAAAAGCAGCATTTTAAATCAGCAATAAAAGAATAGATTATTCATTAATGATTTCAGGAAATTTGAATAATCACTGAAGTAAAAATTCAATGAGATTCTTACACTATCATTTCTTTAAAATAAATTTCTAATGAATGAAAGGCAAATATTAATAGAAAAACCATAAATATACTAGAAAAAAATATTGGTAAGTATTTATAGAATCTTGTGTTGAACAAGACATTTGTTAAGTATGTGAACAAAGCCAGAAAACATGACATTAGAGTGACTAGCTTTGGCAGCATATACATTTAAAATTTTTTTGAAATAAACAAATGAAAAATCTCATTACAAAAAAATTTGAAAGACAACTTGTATTCAACAATACTTCTTGATCAAAGAAATAGGGAAACGCTACAGCTTCACTGTCCAATACAGTAGCTGCTAACCTTATTTCATATGGCTACTGAGCACTTGAAATGAGATTATTCCTGAGATACGTTTTAAGTATAAAATGCACTCTAGAATTTGAAGACAAAGAAAAATTATAAATCATCTCATTAATAATTTTTGTATTGCTTTCATGTCAAAATGATAATATTTTGGATATATAGAGTTAAACACTTTATTGAAATTAATTCCACCAGGGCTTTTTACTATTTTTACTAATGTGGCTTCTAGAAAATTAAAAACTGCACATGTGGTTTACATTCCATATCTATTGGAAAGTATAGTGCTGGTCTAGACCTTGATTGAATTCAAACCAGCTAAGCTACAAAAATGGGAGAGAGGATAAACCTGCACATCCAATCCATTTCTTTTTTTTTTCTGACAGACCTATATAAATGGAGACCTATACTAAGTTTACAGATATGAAAGCTCAATATCATATAAACATCAGTTATCCTCTAATTGATCTGGAATTCAGTGCAATTTCAGTGAAATTCCAACAGAGTTTTTTTATGTATCTTGACAAGATAATTCTAAAATTTATCTGGAAGAACAAAAGAATAAGAATAGCTAAAATATTTCTGAGGAAGAAGAATAACGGTTGTGTCCTTCCAGACACAAAGGTATAAGTCTATAATAATTCAGTCAATATGTAATTGACACAAAAATGGAAAAATATTGACTGATGGAACAAAATAAAGATCTGGGAAATAGACTGTGTTTTACAACTTGATACATCACAAAAGTGGGATTGAAGATCATTGTGAAATGAAAGGACTATTTAATAAGGATTATTGAATAATTGTCCACATAAATTAGATTCTTATTTGTTACCATACATACAAAAAAAAATCAATTTCAGATGGATTAGAAACTTAAAAAATTGAAAGAGAATATCTGAGATCTTACAAGAAAATAAAGAATAATATTTAGTTTTGTTCTAAATTTGAGCTAGGGAAAGATAAATTTATATCCTAAGCATTAAGAGGTGGATAAATTCCACTACTTGTTAATTAAAAACTTCTACTCAACAAAATACAGCCTAGAAACAGTGAAAAGATGAGACACAAACTGATAACTGCATGCAACATATGTAATTTACAAAGGATTAGTAACATCCTTACAAATTAATTAGAAAAAAACAAAACTCAATAGAAAATTAGGAGAAAGACACAAATCGGTATCTCACAAAAGAGGAAACAGGATGACAGAACAAAGACATGAAAAGATGTTTAACCTCATAGTAATAAGGGAAATAACAAATTAGCATTTAAAGCTCATTAACATTATTTAATTCCCAGAGATATAATTCCCACAACAGTTAAGAAGTGAGACAAATACAAGTATTAAAGAAGAGAGGAGCCAATAAATGTCCAATGGAAGTATAAGTCTCAGGAGAAATAAACTGGCATTATTTTGTGAGGCTGACCATTTGTGGAACCTATGAACTTACAATTTCACTCCCATGTAAACACATGAGATGCTTTCCGTCAATAGTCTGGCAGGGCCGGAGAGTGGGCAGAGATGAATTGGCAGAGCACTGAGGAATTTGGGGGCAGTGAAAATACTCTCTGATACTATAATGATGGATATGTATCATGATACATGTGTCCAAATCCATAGAATGTACAACACTAAGAGGGAACCATAATGTAAACTACAGACTTTGGGTGATTGTGATGTGTTAATGTAGGTTCATCAATTGTAACAAATGAACCACTCTGGTGCTAGATATTGGTAATGGGAGAAGCTGTGAATGTGTGGGAATAGGAGGGATATAAGAAATCCTGTATCTTCTCAATTTTGCTGTGAACCTAAAATTTCTCTAGAAAAAAATGAAGTCTTTAAAGCGTTTGACAAAACTACTGTAATAGGAGTAAAAAAAAAGTAAGGAAGAAAGGAAGGGAAGGAGGGAAGGAGAGAGATAGAAGGAGGTGAAGAAGAAGGGAGAGAGAAAAGGGAGAGAGTAAAGAATAGAAAGAGGGGTGGAAGAATAAAAGGAGAAAGGGAGCGAAAGACAGAGACAGGAAAGAAGGAACATACAAAGGAAGAAGGGAGGGAGAGAAAGAAAGGGAAGAAGCCAAGAAAGGCCTCATACAGAAAAATGAATAAGTGGAATGATTTATTCATCCACTCATATTTTGTGCATGAAACTGGATGAAATAAAGCTATATGCCACAAATATGCATATATATAATATAATCAATCCAAGAAATCTACTTATAGTTTGATACTGTATCTACAAAGATCAAAAAAAAGGGAAACTAACAATTGAATGTTTATGAGTGAATATATAAGTAGTAAAAAGTATAAGCCTAAAGGATATAAAGATAACATTCATAGTGTAGTTGAATTTGTGGGAGAAGCAGTGGATAAAGAGAAACACACATTTTAATAGAATGATATTATGTAATTTTACTTTCTAAATTGGGTACTGGATTCATGGACATTTATTTTATGATTGCATTTTAGTTTATACATATATGTTACATTCATTCTTTTCCAAATATCAAATGCTATTACATTAAAAATAAATAAGCATGCATACAAACAAAGGGTGAGTTGAGGAGAAAGACGGAGATTGATTTTTCTTTGAAACCTTCCCCTGACTCCTTGACCATCCTCCCTTTCCCTACTCTTCTACTTCTTCATTCTAGAGCCATTTTATTTCCTGAAGACTCCCTCTTTGGCTCACTGAGCCATTTAGTACAGAATAATTCATGAGGTTATTCAAATCTATGCTCAGTGTGGTGACTAGCTCCTCATTACTGAATGTACATCAGGTTAAAAGCAATCAATGAGTTCCTGTTTCATACTGTGGAAATATTGCAAATGATAATTCTATGAAAATTTCTCAAGCTGAACATCCACCTATTTGGTACCAAATTGCATAAGTCATCTGAAAAGTAGATTTTGTTCCAGCTTTCAAGAAACAACACAGTCCAACATATCTGCAGGGAAATTGGATTTTTCATAATGTGTTCTTGAGAGAAAGCAGTAAAAAGAGCTTCATAAAACAGGAGAAGCAAAATGCATATATGCCTTTCTGAAAATGTTGTAAAAGCTGATGATGATATTTCTCCTTTGGGCATTAGATCAATCTCATGCATAAACAGTGAAATAGAAAGAGACTTACTAAAGAAATAGATCATTAAATGTCTAAAAGCATTTGTATTATGGGACTAGGAGAAAAATGGAGAATACTTTCTGTCTCTGCAGCATTTTAGATGGGAGATTATATATATATTGCTCATAGTCAAAATTCTTAGAAAAACACAAACTCAGATATATAAGAATGAAAATAATTAACTAAAGAATAACAAAAGTCTCCAATCCCATCATAAGCATAAGAAATGACAACTGCAGATAGTGTTTGCTCTAAGGGACACACTTTTGGTTCAGTGATTCTTTGTGCTTGCAGGTGCCTTGTTCCATCTTTAGAAAAGCTCAAGGTATGTAAAGTAAGATCATATGTATCTCTTTGGTATTTGTGTATTATTTTGAGAATGACATCACATTTGCAGGTGAGGTCATGGATATGTGCTTATGGTGTTGACTTGGTAAATGTATCAAAATTAGGACATTTTCTAAATCCTTATTTCTAGCTGTTTGCTATTTCTGCCTCTTATAAAGATCAGTAACATTTCTTATTTTTTGTTGTATTCTAATAAATGTGACCTTCTTATTTAGGAAGAATGAAAGCAAAGAAACAAACAGGCTAAAAGCAAAGAAACATCAGCCATCTTCAGTGTTGGGGATTGCCATTTATGGTGTCATCCTTAAAAATTAATCCAGAAAGATTATCAAGCAGCAAATGAGCTTGTTTGGGAGTAGCAAAGGAATTGCAATTTGGGACATGTAAACAACGGCAAACTATAGACAAGTCTGGAGAACAAAGGAGAGGAGCATGCTTTTATAGAGGAAAAAAAGAAGTTGGGAGGGGAAGTTTTGAACAAAAGTTCATTGGAGGAGAGCAAAAGTTCAGAATTGTGGCAGCTTCTCATTGTTTGGGTTGCGGTGGCTTCTAATGGGCTGAGTTGTTGCTGGGAAGAAGAAAATCTTCCTTCCACCTGCCAGGGTATGTAAAGTAAGCGATGAATGATACGTACAGGAGAGCCCTCCCTCATGGCCTCCCAGGTCCATTTTAAATGAGTTTTTCCTTAATCATTTTCACATTGGCATATACCAGGTGTACTAATTTTTTTAACCAAATGCAATTTAATTTTTTTGTTGTTCTTTTATTTCATGTCTTAAAGTCGTAAGGAAGTGAGAGTTTATCTTAAGTAATCACTTTTCATTGGGAGAGAGTTTCACATATTGATTAAAAGATCATACTGGAATCAAATAGCAATTGTTTTAATGGAAATATTTCTATTATAATAATACTATTAGTAAAACTATAACCCTGCATCTCTCTGTCCATTTCATGTCCACACCCACACAGTTGAGGGTGGTTGGAGATAAACACATACTATCTAGCCTCACTTTGACTTTGTGACTTCAAACTTCAAGAGGCCTTAAAATGCTACCTGATAATCACACTACATTTTCCTGGTTCATCCATTTTGGCACTATCTAAGGTGACCCATATCTTCTAATCTCTACTCAAAATCTCAATGCTTATCAAGATTGCCAGATTTAGCAAAGGGAAAATACAAGATGTCCAAGTGAATTTGAATTATTTCTAAGTGTTATGTATATGTACTTGGAGATTAAAAAAATAAATAAAAAGATGGCATAGTTATACTAAAAAATTGTTTATTGTTTATCTAAAATATACTTGTTTTTAAAAATTATTTCCCTGAAAATTTGACTCTCTTGCAAAGTTCTTTGTTTCACAGAATTCGTTCTTTGCAGTCTATGTTCTATTTACACTATAACATAGCTTCTACAGTGGTCACATCCAACTTCTTTTGTTCACTGAAATTTTATTAATGAGAAAACACACTCAACATTAGCCCTATAAGATAGTATACAATCATGTCCTGACATAGTTAACAAGCCTGAGAATTACTTTTTAAATTTGATCTGTTGAAACACATAACACCATCTTTCCTGAAACAACTTGCTTTTCCATTCTTCAGGATTATGTGACATCTCTTGATTAATAACTTTTCAAATGCTATGCCCTGAATAGAAAGAGCATTATCTTTCATTTCATTCCCTTGTTCTTCAACACTACATGATGATTCCACTTGTTCCCATGTAGCATTCATGTACAAGAATCAAATTCTTCAAAGTATGAAATACATCTCTATAGGTAGTCATGGCAAGTGCCATAATAATTAAACACTAAAATAGAATTCCTTTTCCAGTCATAGTAATGTTGTCCTTAAAAAAAAAAAGCCTCAGCACTTAAAGGGATAAATTTTTCATCAATTCTTTAACACATTTCACAGGTTTCTTTAAATAATGAAATACTTCGTTATACTGTTTGCTCTTTCAATTTGCATAATTCTTTTGCTAAAGAGACATTGAAAACTATGAGCAAGAAATAAATAAAATATACTCAATAGATTATTTTAAAAGTCAACAAGAATTTGGAGGGGGCTCTTCTTCAAAACTAAAGTTTAGTTGCAATGCTTCAAATAAACTGGAGATCTCTCAACTATATTTGTGAAAGAGGGCCAATGACCTTTTGAATGTGAGAGAGCCAGATAATACTAAATTTCAATAAAACCACAAAAATCCTTTCTCAGTTTGACAGTGCAAATGCTGAAATTAAATCACAATTACATAGAATCTCTTCAATGTCAACAGAAATGATATGGGATGCGCTTTGAGCAGCATAATGCAGAATGTGAACAAAACAGCCAATATCTTCCATAGAATCAATAATCCATGCTTGGCTCCAACTTTGAATAAATCGTGTTTGCACTTTTATACAGACATTTACCAAAATTTGTAACTTTATTACTTTTACCAAAAGTTGGACAGTTTTCTCATGATCTCCTAACTCAAAAAAGCGAGTTTCTGAAAAAAAATTTTTCTGAGGTCTCATCTGAAAGGAATTTTATTCTCCATAGCCTAATGGAGAAGCCTTTTCATAAGAAAAATATTGCATAGGCAAAAAGAAAGTTTTTCTGCATTGCAATTATTTGCATTATGGCTATTTTATAAAAGTAAAGAGCATTTAAATATTTAATAATCTCTGTAATAATAAATGTAGGAACTTTTTATTGCAGTAAATGTAATTCTGGAACTTGAAAATTTGCTTGCAATTTTAGAATCAGAAAATACTTTCGGTAGCTGTATGTTCAAAGGTGTTTGAGCTGAAAGAATGTTGTTGATATTCAGTGTGAAAGACCACTACAACTTCGACCGTAATTATTTTCTCTTCATATGAAATTCACTTAGTCAAAATTTTTGTTATTTTATCACTATTTTGGTACTAGTTGAAGAAATTATACATCTCATATCAATATGCTTGTTTATATCTGACTTGCCACTATGTTCAGTATTGGATGAATAATTGCATTCTGTACAAAGAACTCCAAAAGGACTTTTTCCTTATGTAAATGAATGTCCACTTTTCAAAAAATTTATCACAAAATTTATACCTGTGTTTCGACATTTAGGAGTATAAATTTTAAAACTAGATACTAGAAACCACCACAAGAATTGAAAAGCTCAAATTTGATAATCTTGTGTCAGTTTAGTTGCCTCTGTCACTTACAAGTTCAAACTCATGAGGAACCATAAACAGGGGTTGAGCTGTTGAAAGGGTTGGGAACTTGCAAACAATAAATTGAATTATTTGATTCAAAATTATGAACTTTCAATTTGACTACAAGTGAAAGAATACTTGTAAGGCATTGTCTCTGTGAACAAAGCCAGAGATGATGTTACATAAGGTTTTGGAAAGCCTGGCTTTCAGAGATTGGCAGACTTTCCGAAGAGGGAGTGTTCAGGTAATAAATGACTTTCAACCGTGTTAGCCCATCATTGTAGTAAGGCTGATGTTGACCACCTGCAGAAAGTGACTGAGGCACTTGCTGATTGGCTACTGTTTAGAAGCATGGCATTGTCCTGATTGGCCGACTTTCAAGAATGGTGTTTTATCACTGTTTGGCTGACTTTCAGAAGTCATAGTTACTTGAGTAAGGTTGTTGTTGAGTTGCTGATTTTTGAAACTTGTGTACTAACCAGACGTTATCCCTAATTGTGATTACATATTCACAATTTAGAACTTGGCCAGAGAACAATCTTTTCCTTTCCTGAGTATGAAAAACGAGTACTTTCAATTCTCGGTTCTCTCTTTGGGCCTTCTCTTAGCCAAACCTGTAAGAAGGACCATAAAGGATTGGCCAGATCTTATTTGTGGAGGTATGACTTTCAGTTTGGTTGCCATTTAAGTGATTTAAGCTACCAATTAGTGTGATTAAAAAAATAGCTCTAACAGTCAAATTTTTGTTATTTATTGAAAAATCTGTGTATAGAACATTTAAGGTACCCTAACAAAGCCAATACAGGATGCAGAGTAAAATTATTAGAGACAGCATATGCCCTGTAGAGAGAGGACACCTAATAACCCTAGCTCTCATCCTTTATCATCACTCATAGTTATTACCTGTGTTCTCTATTTCATTGAGAAAATAAAGGCAGATAAAAGAGAACTTTCACAAATTCAGCCGACCATATCTACCCACT
Organism: Pteropus medius; assembly: GCF_902729225.1. NCBI lineage: Eukaryota > Metazoa > Chordata > Mammalia > Chiroptera > Pteropodidae > Pteropus > Pteropus medius. Next base: position 43,885,709 of record NW_024349800.1, read on the forward strand.
TACTTCAATCTGTTCCCGTTTACCTTGACTTTTCTCCAGTTACTAATATAAATTCTCTGTGCAGCTAATAAAGATAAACAATTCCACTTAATAGATCTCATCACCTGTTATATGAATAAAGCTATAATTCAATTAATTCTCTTCTTTTTCTAAAATTTATGTTTATAGATGATTCTTCTTCCTTGGACTTCAGACCTGTATATCCACTGCCCACTGGACATTTCCATGTGGTTGTCTAATAAGCACTGCTGCCTTTAAATGTCCATAACCAAGATCCTAATACATCCCTCAAGAAGCCCCAACACCTTCACCACTAATCCTGTGCTTCAGTATTTTCTTTTTCTATCAAAGATAATGTTATCATTCCAGTTGTTCAAGCCAAAGTCTCTGCATTCACTTTGTCAGAAAATCAATTTTTTTCTACCTTTGAATTATATCCAGGGTCTAACCATTTCTCATCACTTGCATGATAACACCCTGATCCAAGCCAAATCCAGTCCCTTAATTGGTCTAGGTCCTTCTTTCTTTGCCTCCTTCAGTCTTTTCTTAAAACAGCAACAGAGTGTTTATTATTAAAGTCAGAGCATGACATGACTGTTCTCAATACCTTTCAATTATCTACTACCTCACTGAAAATAAAAGAAAAAAGCCAAAAACATTATTGTGACCATCAAGATTCTACAAAATCTGTCTCTTGTTAACTTTCCTATTCTCCTTTTATACACTCAGCTCTAGTCACAGTGTCTTCCTTGTTATTCTCAAATATTAGGCACAGTACATTTCAGGACATTGTTGTTCTTCTGCCCAGAATGCTTTTCTTCAGATATTCCCATGCCTCCCTCCCTCACTTAGTGCGGGTGTCTATTCAAATGTTATCATCTCACCTAATTATGCTATGAAAGATAGCAACATCCCAATGCTTCATATTCCCTTTTCCTGTTTGATTTTTCTCTATAACACTTATCATCATCTAACATATTTGATTATTTATTGTCTGACTCCCCTCACTAGAATTGAATGTAAACTCAATGAAGACAGAGGTTTTAGTCTGTTTTGTTTATTTTTATATTCCTGGTCCTTAGAATTTTGCTCTCAAGTATTTATTGAATATTTATTATTACCGTATTTTTGATGATGGTGCTGTCATTGTTATAAACAACTGTAATCTCACAACAAATTTAAGGGTATTAAACTACCTTTGAAATCTATTTAATGCCCTTCCAGCATAGCTTTGCCCTTTCTCCAAAAGGATGGCCTAACTAAAGATATTCAGTTTAACATAATGGGTTATGTTATCTATCATTGAATATCTATTATCTGCTTAATTTGATCTACTTTTTTGATTGGGGGATAAATAATATAAATACTATGTATTATTCTCAAAGAACTTAAATATTTTTCAAGAAGATGGAAAAGACATGTAAAAAATAAAATAAATGAATGATAAAATAAATATTCAGTCATTCTTTCAAATGTTCAACATATATTTCTCGGACAGTTCCTATCATTCACAGCCCAATCTAGATGTCACACACATAAATAAATATAGAGGGTACTGATCCTTATGAGATTATATTCTAATCAAATGCCAAAAATGCACTGAACAGAAAATAAGAATGGTCAGCATTAATGAGAAATACTAAAGATAAAATTCAAAAGCATAGGACTTTTTGTCTGGACGATGTAGAAAATATCCCCCCTTCCTTCCTGCTCCCTTAAACTATGATTCAGGTTTATTTTCTCTTGATGCTCTTTGTATAAGTTATCCCTACACATAAGTCTGTCTACAATGGACTTGTGAGAAATATCACTGATTTGAAATGAAGCTGGGCCACATTCAAATCTACTTTGGTGATTAACTAAATGTGGACTAATATGGTTCTTATATCATTTCTCTCTTTCTCTCTCTCTCTCTCTCTTTTTTTTTTTTTTTTTTTTTTTTTAGCTCTGGGTATGTGTACAATGAGAATTTCTCTGTACCTGCAAGACCTGATTTCACAGCTTGTATTATTTTCTGTCACAGGCTGCAAACCTGGTCTGCTTAGGTCTCTCAATGAATATGCAGGGCTGTTAGGTCTTCAGAGTTGCCCCATCTAACTGTTCCAATGCACTTAGTTTGCCTTGTTTCCTAGCAACTAGTTCCATCTAATTTATTTTCCTGTAGCAGGCATTCTTGTGTCTCTTCCTCTTGTTAAATGGACTTTCTGGTGTCTAATAGCCTTTACCCCATATGTCAATCAAACTAGCTTTCTCTGAGAAGAGTAGGGGACTGGGTACCACTATGGACCTTCAGTGCAGCAATTTTAACTTGGAGCCTGAACATAAATTTCAGAGAGTTCTGGTCATGTACATTATTAATACTGTTTTATTTTATAGTATAAAAAGACCTCCATGGTGAAAAACTACTTTCTTCTCTAGGGGCTCTCTATTAAAAGCTGCAGAGATAATTTTCACTTTCCTAAATGCAGCTCATGACTTATCCAAATTATGAGCAAATCATTTATTTGTTTATTGTTCTCATTACTAGTTCTTTCCCTATTTGTATAATGACTATTTAGGAGAAAGAGCTTTAAATATTTTAATGAGCAATTGATAATGCACATCCTGTGTAGGATAGTAGCCAACTTTACAGAAGAATGATAGAGAAGTGGCAACATACTTTGCCTGTCATCAGTTTATAACACCCAATCCAAACAACAAGGTACTAATACGAATAAATGATAACACTATGAGCAATTGTTTGTAACACATGCCAAATTTTATAAATATTATGTAGAAAGCGTGCACTGGTAAGATTAACTCCATGAAATCCTCTGTTTGGGAGGTATCTTCTCAGGAGAAGGAAGAGCAGGACGATGTTAGGTATGTCCACAGCGATTCTCCAAGGCACTGTACTCCCTACTAGCAGAGTGAATAAAGAAGTGGAAAGAAGCCAGCATGTTTCTTCGGGAAAATCTATCTTCATGGAAACCTGTAATGGTAAAAATGTTATGCCATATTAACTGTAAATGTAATTATTGCTATTTTATAGATGAAAAGCAAGTACATTGGATGAAGAAATAAAAATGACAGCCTTGTGGCATGAATGAAATATGTTTAGACTGTAAAGGCAAGAACTAGAAAGGGACATCAAAACCACCTGAAGAACTTTGTCACAACACACTTGACCTACTCACAGGGGGATTCTTCTAACACAAGGTGCGGTTTCAGAGGTACATGATGAAAAAGCATAATAAAAATTTTTTGCAAAAATAAAAAGTCGTGTATCTCCAGTACCCAAAATAATGCTATCCTGTAATGAGAAGCAGGCATTTAACTTAACACATAATTAAGAGACAGTCTTTAGGCAGGTAAAGAGTTAGAGGTGACTAGTATAAATACTGATTACTTACTTTAAATTAGATGGATTTCAGATATGAAGAATAGATTCTTTTATTATCATTTTTTTAAAAAAAATTACTATGGTGACATTGCCTGGCAATTTGGCTCTTCCCTCTTCTTCTTCTTCACCAGTGTTGCTCAATATCAGTGTCTTTAGTGCTCAGGAATTATTCATAGTGATTCTAATTGAAGGAATTCTTGCTATCTTTCAGAAATCTGTTTTTACTGACAACTCAAGTCCATAGATGTCTGTCATTCTGAGTTTTTGAAACAAATATTGCCTCTACAGAGATATGAATTTTGTCCTGCCCACCCACTTCTCCCATACACGGGCAGCTAACTTTGCACACAGAAGATACCCAAATGCCTTTTGAATTAATGAATAAATGAATGAACGATGTTAGTAGGAGTCTGGTCAAGACCAAGTATGATGCTGAATTAATTAAAAGTTTGAGATTTTCTAGACAGAGTTGAAATATTATATCTTATATACATAATAAGTGCTGTCTTGCCTATATGGCAAGCACTTGGCCACTAACATCTGTTACTTTAATATCATCCATAGGCCTCTACTGCCCCCTCCCCTTTACTGGCTCACATCATCTTCTTCTGCCATTTGGGGGTTTTGTTCCTTCTCAATACACTGATACCATTTCCTTTTTTTTTTCTTTTTAAGAAGAAGAAAAAAAAGAGAAAAGAAAAAGAAAGCACCATTGCCTTTTCACCCTTTATCCTCCTTTCAGCCACATCATCCCTCTTCATGTTTCTTTTGCCGTGATATAATAACCGGAAAGCTTTCTGATACATGAAAAAATGCAAATCCAGAGCAACTAGAAATTTGTTACTATTTTGGAAAAATAAAAACAAAGCCTTTTGAAATGTATCAATACATTGGCTTATAAATGGGGTTTTATTAAGTTAAGAAGACCCAGCTTTCCCCTCATAAGTTGTTCAGACTACTGAGATTTCAGATCTGGAAATGTAATCTAGTAGTATCACTGTCAGCTAGACCCATGGCAATTCACTTAATCCACTTGACTTCATTCTGATTTGTATGGATCTGGCCAATTAACCATATTTCATTCTTTGAATATCTGTCTGATTGATCTGATTTAGTTTGGCTGTAGGCAACCAAAAATGACATGCCTGGCTTTCTGTCTGAAAAGTTTACTAATACTTATTACCCTGGATTCAATTATTAGAGTTTAGCTGTAGCTTCAGCCCAGAATTAAAGATTAACCATCTTCTCATGGAGCACTAATATTATTCTAGTTTTGCCATCTTGTTAACAGTAGACATACAGTCCTTTTCAAAGGATATGTGTTGACTCTCATGTCCCCGTGTGTGAACTTCATCCTCTTTAAAAATATTTCAGACAGTCTAGCTAACTTGTGGTATTGATCCAGTTCTAATTTAACAAATTCTTTTTTTCACTTAAAAAATGTGTTTCATCAATTTTAAACATAACAATTTTATACTTATTAAATTAAAGTAACTAGGTTTTTCTTCTGGCATTGAAAATATTTTAAGTATGTGACATAATTTCTTGAACCACTTTCTAGACATTAAGTCAATCGATTCTTTCGAAGAGGAGAAAAAAAGAAAGAAAGAAGGAATATAAAAAAACCTCTTGCTACTAATGGATAAAGCTGATTTCCTTTTTTTGATAAATGGAAATTCATTATCAGTGTAGCAAACATAATGTTGTTGTTTACATGAATCCAGTGTTAATTAATCAAGCTAAACTTTGTAAACTGTAATTGAAGTAGCAAAAATGTTGAAACACTCCAGAATTGCATTTCACATGGATGAGCTAAATAATCATTGTGGGGGGAAAAATGGCAATTTCCTGTGAACGTTAATCATTTGGTCCATGTGATTTATTCTTCTAGTAATTGAATATAATGATTACAATAGATTTGAGAATACACTACATTTAAGAAAAGAAAAAAAATGTTTAAAACTAAGTACATTGATCAGATACTCTTTGTAACATAAATTAATAACAACACTGATCTGCCACAGTGAAAGCAATAAAACCATTTTAACGAAGTCAAGGTGATATTGCTCCACATAGCATAGAAAACCAAACAGGTTGCTTCCTAATGAGCCTTCTATTCTCCTTCTCAGGATCTACAGATTTTTTCTACACTTGACTTAAAATGAGTTACCAAAAGCAGATCCTGAGATGAAGACTCGTGCAAGTCATTTATTACGGAGGGCTTTCAGAGGAAACCAGAGGTGGGAAGAGTAGGTTAGGAAAAGGGAGAAGACAAGCGACATTAAGATCTTAGGTAGAAGTCCCACAGAATATTCAGTATCATGTCTGAACCAAGTGGCTCTAATGACTGAAGGACAGTCCTGCAATAAGGATCACAAGGACTGGCTGTTAAAAGCCCATGGGTTGGGCTGCAGTGTTAGGTACAGAAATGAAAGTGGCGGGTACTGTCTTCTATAGCACTTCTTCTATGGCTTGGATGATTTGGATGACTCTTAACATACATACCAAGCTATAAGATCCTTTAAGTCAGGATTCTATGCGTAACTTACCTTTGCAACTTCTCAGGTAACTTGCAAACAGTATGATCTTATTAAGTATACACTGCATTGCAAAAATGTGATAATTAATTCTACTCAACCCTGCTCACAACCTTTTCTGGAATCCTATGTGTATTTTGAGTGAAATGTTACTTTTTAGTTTTTACTCATTTTTAATTCACTTGTTATATACTGCTTTGGAATAATTTTCAAGTATTTGTATAAATTTAATCTTGTTTGATTTCTGAAAGTTAAAAGATTACAGATTCCAACACAGAATTTTGTTGCTGTGAAGAACTGTATTATGAAAGCTATTCAGCATCCAGCAACATATTCATGCAGAAATCTAAGATGAACAAAACACCAAAGAGCACTCCAGTAATTAACAACTCTAATCCCACTCTTGAATCCCTGTCTTGGGCACAACACTAGATTTCTCAGAAAGACCTGGTTGACTCTGGAAATTGCAGAACAACCTGAAGTAAAAAGATACCCCTGCTGATTGTGCACTTTGCTCCAGTAGCAGAGTGGATACTGGAGAGTATTTTCATCATTACCCCAACTAAACTTTAAGGTATCTGAGGACTCTTCTCTCATTTCTTTATAATTTTTCATGTTAATGCTCTATTATTGGGTATCTGTCTCTTATAATTGTGTCAATATCAACAAATTCATAAAAGTTCATGGTCAACAAAGTAATTCATTTCTGCTTCACCGCATACTTCTATTAGCCTTGCTGGATATAAAGTTGTGCGTATAACATAGGAAAGCTGGAATTTCTACTTACTCTTGTAAAAGTTTGGAAGCATTTTTCCAAACATCTAAAATTTTAATTTATTACACAGATACACACACACATACACATGCACTTTATGTAATGTGTGTGTAAATCTCTCACAAAAATTATTAAAAAAAAATGTTGATTGGGAGAAGCTACTTGAATGCTTCTCCCACATCATACTTCCTGATTCCAGAAGTAATTATTATTTTGTTTTATATTTATCATTTATATACTTTTGAAATATTGAGCTTACCTAATTTTATTGGTTTATCTCTAAGCAACACATAGTTGTGCTTTTATTGTTTTTGAATTTTCAATATGGTATCATACTGAAGATAGTCTTCTAGGATTGCTGTTATTTATATATTTAATTATGCATTTATTTGTTTATTATATTTAAGAATGCACCTAAAATTAAAGCATAGTTTTGCTTGTGGGGTATTTCTTTTACTTTCATTGCGGTGCACTGTGCTGACGAGCAACTATTTCATAATTTATTTCCAGTAGGTAGGCATTAGGCATGTTTCCATTTTTTTACGCTAATGAACATTGTTGAACACATTTCCTGGCACAAATAGGAAAGCTATTCCCTAAGTTATATAATTTAACATCAAATATATTGAGAACCTTTCCATGTTTTTATTCATATTTTTGTTTGCTATTTTATTTAATGACTATGCCTATACTTTTTTTTTTTTCTATTAGGTAACTTTTTTCCTCCTAGATTTTTGGGAGTTTTTAAAAATATATTCTTGAATCTAATCTTTTATTATATTTTCTCACAGTACTTGGCACTCTCTTAACTGTTTTAATTACAAAAGACTAATTCTTATTTTTAAGGTAGCAAAATTATTAACTTTTTTCTACATTAAGCATTTAAAAAATCTAACATAAAATTATTTTTATTCCAGAAGTCATTAGGATATTTTCCTTGAAATTTTTTAGTATTTTGCCTCTCATGGGTATTTAATTTACCTGAAATAATTTTTATACACGTTAGAAGTTGGAATATGTATTTTGTTATATGAAGAACTATTTTTTCCCAATATCGCTTAGTTCTTAATTTCCTCAATCATATATAAATTTTTCATGCATACTGAGGACTTTCTGGGCTCATATTCTGTTACATTGGTCAGTATATTCCCACACAAATGTGATATTTTCTTTACCAAAACTTTAAAAGAAGTCCTTGTATATGTAGGGCAAATCTCCCTATCTTCTTTTTCAAACATGGCCTTTTGGAGATTAGCACACCTCCAGATATATTATAAAATCATTTCTACAAATACTTCAAAATCCTGTTGTGATTTTGATTGGTGGAATTAGAATTCAATTAGGAAAAATGGATAATTTTTTTGCGTTGAATCTTTATTGATAAGCATGCTATAACTTTCCATTTTTGTTGCTATTTACAATGATATCTTTTTGAAGGCAGATTGTATTTTCCAAAAATTAATACTTGATTTTCTTTGACACTCCCTCCACAATGATTAGGATTTACCTTACTTGTCTTTACCACAGAGAGGACTGCCTTAAGCCATAAAGTTTGGCAAAATGACACTAAATAACATCTGAGGTTTTCATAAAAAATGCAATTCCTCTTTGCTTTGTGTTCTTCGGATACTCGCTCTTGGAGCCCAGCCAACACGTCATCAGGAAGTCCAAGCAATCCACAGAAAGGGCCATGTGTAGAGAAAATCAAACTTCCAGGGCACAGCTTAGAGTAAGCATCCAGCACCAACAGGTCATCTTCAAAGTGGATCCTCCTTCTCCCAGTGAAGTTGCCCCAACAGATGTCATGTGAAAAAAAATACAAGCTCTCTTCAGGAAACTCTGCCAGAATTGTGGATTTATAAACAAATAAAAATGATTGTTACTGGTTTAATCCACTAGATATTAGAGTTTGTTATGCAGCCTAAATATCTAATAATTTGTTTACATCTTCTCACTGTGGTTGATAGTGTATGGAAATGCAAATAATTTTTCATTATAAATGATATATCTGTCACTTTTTTGGAAAGTTCTATACAGACTTCTTCAAATAATGTTATTTTTGTTCTTTCTAATCAAATAAAACATTCATAAAAAGCAGTGAAAATCTCATCTTTATCTTCCTTTTTCCAGATTTGAAGAGGATGCTTCTAAAATTTTAACTTTAAAATTAGTAATAGGAACAACAATTTAGTAATAAGAGGGTGACATCAGCAATATGGTGAAATGGTAATCTCCAGACCCTCCTTCTTTCTGTGGAGACACCAGCTCAACAACAATACATGGACTAATTCCCTTTGTGAGAAATTCAGAAACCAATTGAGAAACCATTGCACCCAAAGCAAGTGCTAAACCAGCCACATTGAAACTGGTAGGCCTACGGCCATGCCACCCTGAATGCGCCCAATCTCGTCTGATCTTGGAAGCTAAGCAGGGTCGGGCCTGGTTAGTACTTGGATGGGAGACCACCTAGGAATAGCAGGTGCAGAATGAGCAGAGAAAACTCCAAACTCCTGACTACTCCTTGGGAAGAGAAAGAGTTAGAGCTCGTGTCCAACAGTCTGACTTTTCAGAAGGCTGCCTAAAGATTGCTTTCTGTCTCACCCGTATTGGATCTCTGAAGGAACTGTGTATGCTAGATGCCTGGGTTACAATTGAGAACAAAAAATATCTGGGTGGCTTGCTGCTCCCCCAGAAGACACATGGTACAGAAGAGAGAGTCAATACAGCTGGGTGGCCTCTCCCTTAGGGTAGAAAGAGAAGAGTAAAATATATAACCATTTTAGCTCTTTGGGGTGGGAGGCTACCCAAAAGACTGGTTTTTGGCTTGCCTATTTTGGTTCACTGATGGGAACCAGGATACTGTAGAAGCCAGGATGCTATTGAGTACAAAAGAGAGATGGGTGTCCTGTGACAGCTTCAGAGAACCTGTAGAACTGTATATATACCCAAGAAGGAACAAGAAATTATGAACTCTGGAAAAAAAGAAACCTGCAAATCCCTCTAATTAGGAATTTACAGGTACCAGTCTAGAGAAGATGTATCAATAAGAAAGACTTTAAGAGGCCACAGAATCTGTGCTGATTAGTAAAAGTCTTTTTCTGTATGAAGCCAGTCTTCATACAGAAAAACTGGTAGAGGTGGCTGCTCTTTCAAATGTGCAAATCCCAATACAAAGTAATGAAACACACAAAGAGATAAGGACACATGAATCAATCAAAGGTACAAAATAAATGTTCAGAAACCAACCCTAAAGACATTGAAGTATATGAATTATCTGAAAGAATTATGTTCGGGAAAATAAATGATGCATAAACAAAATGGGACTATCAACAAAGAGAAAGAAAACATAAAAAAAAACCAAACAGAAATTTTGGATATGAAGGCTACAATAACTGAATTGAAAAATTCACTAGAGAGTTTCAAAGTCAATCTTAATCAAGCAGAAGAAAGAATCAGCAAATTCTAAGAGAGTTCAAAATTTTCCAGTCAGAGGAGCAAAAAGGTAAAAGAATGAAAAAGAATGAAGAAAATTTTATATGTAAACTTGGCTAGGCAACATCCCCAATTACTCAATCAAACCCTAATCTTGTAAAGGTATTCTGTAAACATGATTGAAATCCATAATTAGTTCACTTTATGTAAGAACATTTATCACAGACAAGCTAGGTGGGCCTGATTCAATCAATTGAAAGACTCTAAGAAGAAAGCTGAGACTTCTTTGAAGAAGAAATTCTACCTGTGGATAGGATCTTCAATTGAGCCATTCCTGGGAGTCTGTCCTATGGACTTCAGGCTTGTCCATCTGACCCTCACAATTGTGTACACCAATCTCTTGCAATAAATCTTAAAATATATATCTCCTGTTGGTTCTGTTTCTTTGGATTAGCCATAATTTAAATAGTTTCTTAAGCTAATTGTTAGATCATTTGTGAGAGCAGAAAAGATACAATATGTGTGTCCCCGTTCCTTGCTGCCCCATTTAATACATAGCATCAGTGATGCCCATGAGCACAAAATACCAGCCAATCCATGATGTATGGAGTTCATGGGATTCAAAGTGAGTATAAAGTAAGGATGTTAATTCTACAACTGAGTAAGAGAAGGCACTGATGGCCCAAGAGGAAAAGCTTTCTCTTTGAACCACAACATGCTTATCATACAGACTGAAGGTCATTAATGGAATTCTAAGAAACACAAGTGACCAAAGAACCTTATAATATTCTTTTTCAGTAGTAGCACTTTCTTCCTTATATTAGCCAACTACTTACACTACTTAAGCTCAATAAATGTTTAGATACAGAGACACATGATTAAGGTATCAAGAATTTCCTTTAGACTATAATAATTAATGCTCAAATGTAAGTTGCAGTATGTTAGTCTTATATACTGTATTTTATAATATTTGGTTAAATTATAGTTATGCATGATTATAGAAAACATTCCTTTTTACACCTATCAGATTTCATTTACAAAACACAAATTTAAAGATAAAACTAAGGATTTCAACAAAATGATAACATATCATTAAACCAAATGAAGGGCCCCTCTAAGTGCAGGGCCTCTGTGACTGGGTCATGTGCCCATGAATCTGGTCCTATCAAAATATGACTCACATATAGAGCATAATATCTACAGGAGAGAATGGTAAAAGATTGGAGACTGAGTAGGATGTTAATGTTGTCGTTCAACTTAGAGACACTGATATCCAAAATGAGGCAAAAAAGTAAAGTAAAAATACAGATAATGTGTAAAAACATAGAAATAATAGGATTAGTATTTTGGAATTTTGATATAGTCTAATAGAATCTCCTCCTTCCTTGTTTTTAACCAATAGAGAGTACAAACATATGAATCTCAAAATGAAATATTTGCTTTAATATGAAAAGTATAAGACTCCATAAGAAATAAAATGAGAGAATGAGGCAAGAACTAGAGGCTAAAATGATGATTCTTGATTTTTTCACTTGAAAATGAAGGTATTTAGTGACATACAGAAGAATTTGCATGACTTATTTAACCAGAGTGAGAGAAGCCAGACTAAGAGAAAAATCTTAACCAGATCTTCTAGAACTAAGCTTTCCTTAAATTCATTCCACATGGAGTAAGATGAGCCCATCACAACTTGGCACAGTTAAACCCAAGAGGTCAAGAAGAGTGAAAAAGAGAGCAAGCATTTGAGGAAGGACCATACATGGTCAGTGTTTTGTTTTTTTTTGTTTGTTTGTTTGTTTTTAACATATTAACCCATCCAATAGGATAATATAGCCTAAGATCCTGCCCACTTCACCAACTGAGTAAGCCACCTTGTTTCCCATGGAGAGGAAACAGTGAAGGCACTGAAATGTTGGATTGGAAATGTTAATGAAAATTCTGCCCCCAACTGGGAATAAATGAGAAGTCCTCTCAAGGAAGGAAGAGGCTGGAGAAAGGAGATTTCTCCCTCTTTGAGACTGATTGAATATGAGAAGTGAAGGAGAGAAGTGGTCAAAGATGATTCCACATTTCTTCCTTGATTAACTGGGCAGAAAGTGGATCATTCAAGAGACAGGAAATTTATCACCAAAAGCATTAAGTAATTAGGGACTTGGGTCTTTGTTTTGTCACTAGACAATTTATACTGCTATCTGGAAGAACCTCATAGCCAAGAGAAGTGGTTGGCAGACTTCCCAATACTCAGACAAGAGGAGTTAAAGCCTACACATTTTCATTTTATAGGTATTATCTTTAATAAGTAATATTACATACTGGTTTTCAGAAGTAGTTTACTTAACTATGGTTTTCTTGATCAGCTCTGTCCCAGGCTACTTATAAAGAGCTCTGTGCTAATAAGAAAATAAGCTAACATTGTCCAGTGAAATCAAATACTGATAGAAACTTTTTAAATAAAAAAAATTATAAAATTTTCAGAATCCTTAGGAATAGGAAAAAATACTGTTTAATGTAAGGAATTTTCTAAATAACTCTTCTAATGTAACTACTTATTTCCACTTGCCTATTATTGTGGATCAAGATGTGTACTTCTTTGCTTGTCTCTTCCAATTATTGCTCAGTGGCTGAACTGAGTAGTCTATATTTTACTTATTTTTCTGTCCCCATTACTGAGCACAATAATAAGTACTATCATTGGTTGAACTGTCACTGTCCCTACTATGGACAAAACACTGTCAGAGGTTATTTATAACATTTAAATAAATTTCACATGACTCTTAACCACATTTCACACATCAAAACTGTACCTTTGGGTCCTGGACTCTGTGACCCAGTTATAAGAAATATCATCTAAATTCTGATTTCTGTTTGCCTACACCTGAGACCCAGGTTTACACTTTGTTATGCTGACTTTAGCCTGGACCCTAAAGGTGTTTTGTTTCTTAATTCATTCAACAATTATTTATTAATTGTTTTATTTGTGCCTTGCTTTGTACTATACACTGGAGATACAAAGTTAATACAGACCTAACCTTATCAGTGCTGGGAGTAGGGTTACAGCTTAATAAAAAGTAGACATGTAAAAAATAAATACAGTAGAATGTAACCCATGCCATATTAATCACTTTAGAGTACAGTGGTGTCTCACAAGAGAGAGTTTAATTCTACATGAGAGAATAGTTAGGAAAAATTGTGTAGGTAAATTTGATCCCAATCCTTGGATAAAAGTTGATGTTAGGCAGCCTTTTGAGGGATAGGAGAGAGAAGGGAATGATTGGTATTTTAGGAAAAGTGTTATGGAATATGGTCCCTGCTTTCAGAACTTAATTTGATAATCGGGTGCTTCCTGTCAGTCTTCTAAATGTAATAATGTAAGTTTCATGAAAGCGGGGACCATGTCTATCTTGCTTGCTGTAGTATCTTTAGTTTTCATACCACAGTGGTCTGAATATTTGTTCAGTAAATATTTGTTCAGTGTTAATTGAATGAATGAATACACAATAATTTCATATACATCAGGACCTCTAGTACTACTTGATTCCTTCACACTTTCTTCTGTTTGTTGATCTTTCCCCCACTAATTATGGTTTTTGCTATATCCATTCCTACTTTCCCTTTTTCCTACTTCAACTTGTACTTCCATTTTGCCATCTTGGATATAGCAAGAAGTATAACTCATCGATACAATAAAGGCACGATTGTCCCATGAATATGTTAGTGCAGCTTCACTGGCCATTTCTGAAATATGCTATAAAGTTTTATCAGTTTTCTATTATGATTGCCCTCAGTCTGCTCACTGCCAAGCATCTTGCAAAGAGAATCTAACAAGGTCAAGCAATTTCCCTTTCAACTCACTAACAATAAACAACACTAGTTTAATTTACCTACTTCTTAGTTGGTTTATTGTCCCATGATGATTATATTAGTTTCCTGTGGCAGCTCTAACAAATGGCCACAAATCTGGTAGCTTAAAACAACATTTATTAGAGTCCGGAAAGCCAGAAGTCTGAAATTATTTTCACAGGGCCAAAATCAAGCTATCAGCAGGGGAACCTTAGGGAGAATCCCTTCCTTTCTTCTTCCAACTTCTAGTGGCTTCCAACATTTCTTGGCTTGTGGCCGAGTCACTCCAGTGTTCAAGGCCAGCATCTTCAAATCTCTCTGTGCTCCATCTTCACATTTAAATAAAAAATAATGCATTTGCAAGTTTGGAAAATTTAATATATATAAAAAGTTAAAAATAATGAAGGAAAACCTCTCATATCCTCAAATTTATTATTCCAAATGTGATCACCATTAAGTTTCTTCTAATTCATTTCAGAGAAATAAATTGTATATATTTTTGTATATGTTTCTGTGTGTACATATATGAATATAGATCTTATATGTACATAATATATATGTGTGTATTTTAAACAGCTCTTTTCTGTCATATAATAAATTCTATCCATTTTAAGTATACCATTAAATGATTTTAGTAAATGTATAGAATTGTACACTTATTACCACAATCCAGTCTTAATACTTGCATCAGTCTAAAATGTTATCTTGATCCAATTTTTAATTAATTACCACTTTCAATCATAGCCCTAAGAAACCATTAATTTGCTTTTTGTCCTTATAAATTCATATCTTCTAGATTTTCTATATCAATGGACTCATATAATACAAAGTCTTTTATATCTGGCTTCTTTCACTTAAAACGGTGCTTTCAAATTTATCCAACTTGTTACATATATCTGTTTATTTATTTTAAATGTTGACTAGTATTCCAATGTTTGGAAATATCACATTTTAAAAATTTATTCACAAGTTGATAATTTAAATTATTTTTACTTTTTGGCCATTATGAATAATGCTTCTATGTTAGCATACATGTCTTTGTATAGACATATGTTTTCATTTTCCTTTGTAAACATTTATACTTAAAAACATTTAAAGACTAACATTGAATACATACTTTCCCACTAATAAATATACATTTTAGGGGCTAAAATGTACCAAGCATTGTTTAAGTCTTGAGATATAACAATGAAGAAAACAGACAAAATCTGTCCTCGTGGAGAGCTTCCTTTCTCGTGTGGGGAGACTAACAACAAATAAAATATAAATTCATATTATATTTTAAAAGTCAATTGTTATGGACAAAGATAAAACTGTGAATGGAGAGAGAAAGTATGTGTTTAGAAAAATTGTGGCTGTGGTTGCAAAAGTTTAAAATTAGCATCATGGGGAAAAAAACTGTACAAAAATTATTGCCTAGAATTCTGAGGATAGGGGTAAGTATTGGAGGGGAAGGGATTGCATTTAATTTATCATATAAATATGAATGTAACAAGTTTTACCAATTATTTAAATAATATAGTTCATTCACAAATATGATTGCATTTGGTCTAAGGTATAAAGGTATTAAATGCACAGTAATAAGCGAGGTGAAACAAGAAAGAAAAATAAGGGTGAAAGCAAAGACAATAAATATGGAGAAAACATGTAAACTAGAATGGAATTCTTATGTATGAGATAATACAAATTTCCATGACTCTTTTGAAAAGCAAATCCAGCCATTTGCTCAGAGTAATTTTCGCAATATTTCTACTAAGGCTCATTGTAATTATGACTACAACAGCATAAACACCATCTTCGGAATACTTGGTTTTCTTTATATTTGAGAATGTTTCAATCTGCCAAGTTAGTTTCTTCATTTCCAGTCTCAACCAACTTCCAGAAGAAGAAATGAGAATTCCCTGCATTTGAAATAAAAACATGACAATATTTTTGCAAATGCTTTTTTTGCAAACCAAAATAAAACTTCTAGCAATATATTTAAAACAACATCTGGCAATGTTTATTCATTACCTAATTTTAAAATAAAGCTTATTTTTATAATCGAAAGATTATACTTCATTATTGCTGAATCTATAAATAAAACGTAGACATTTAGAAAGAGTGAAAACAGACTGTAAGTACCTTACCCAAAGACACAGTTATTAATACTTATGCATCTTCATCTAATTCTTGACCTGTGTATATTTTGCAAGGTTCATACTTTAGTAAATACTGAATTTTGTAGTCCACCACTGAATTTAACATTGCAAGATTTTGTCAATGATGTAACAATTCATTTTAAAACCTTTATTCACTGAATCATACTATGTCCTGTGATTATGTGATAACCTTTTTGATTATTTGCTGATTTAAAATTAATTAATTTACTTTTATAACTAATTTTGCTAGGAGCTTGTTGGTGCTAAAATACGTTTAGTGTTACGAGTGATATTGTAGGATAGCTCATCATAAGTAGAAACATACAGGTAAAGAATGCCAATATTTCAAGGCCTTTATAGATATTTTTTTTTCCAAAAAATGTTAAGACAATTTAGACTGCTATCAATAGATATTTAGACTGCTTATTTCATAATACTCTAAAGAGCTTTAAAAATGAGATCTTACTTCTTTGCTTTAAGCATGTGATACACCATTGATAGCAATTAAGAACCTAAGATACAGGAGGCTATAAAGAGAGACATATGCATATATAAAAGCAATGCATTGAGATAATATATTAAATTATAGCTGAAATCCAAGCATATGAGTAGGAGATTGAGCAAAGATCTAGGAAATATAAATCAATATTAGCAATTTTTTTCTGGAGAGAAGTTCCATCAAAGTCTAGCCAGAACTTCTCCCTGAAGTAGATTCCAGGTTTGTGGAGGATAAATTAAAATGGGAAAAATGATAGAAATTTAAAAAGTTGAAAGTAGAGAAATTGTAGAAGTGATGGAAATCCCAGGGTGAAATAATCAGCCTATGTAGGGTCATCGAAAGACCCTAACCCTGAGAGAAGGCAATAAATCCCTTCAATTGGTAAAAAACAGATTCCTGAAGAATCTAATCACACAATTGTTGATAAATAGAAACTTTAGAATTCAACTGGATCTTTTGACACCCAAACAGCTAATATTCAAATGGAAAAGGCCTTTCTTCACACTCCCCACCACCAAAAAAAAAAAAAAAAAAAAAAAAAAAAAAAATCCCACACCACCATTTGATTATTTGCCATAAGGTAAATTTTAAAAATGTTTATGAAACCAAATTAAATCGTGTCTTGATAAAACCTGTCAACATGTGTGCTTGTGCACAAAGTTGTAATTCTAAATTAGGAGAAAGAAGAAACACTTGATTTCTGTTGTACTTTAGGAAAACTAATTTTTACCACTGTACACTGTCATAAATTTGTAATTCATAGAGTTGTTTAGAAACTTCAAGAAGCCAACTAAAGAAAATCTCAACAGAAAAAAATAATCTGAAAGTTGTTGTACATAGTAACTACTTAGCACTTAGAACATATTTTCTACTATAAATGTCACTAATAATGGTTAATAAACCAGGATAGTCGACAAAAACACAATTCTCAAAAGAAAAAAAAATATTATGCTAGATCTTTTAACAGTATCTTATTAATATAAGCAAGTCAATTTCTTCATTTTTTTTCCTTACCCCTATCTCATAAGACATTTTTTGGTCCAAGGAAGAAATTTTTCCTTTGAGAGCTGCTCTAATCTTAAAGATTTGCTGACCTGTTACAGATAATTACAGAAACGTTGCTTTTAAAAATTATAGCCTTTTCTGTAGTTTTGAGTCTATTTTTCACTTGCCTATCATTGATGAGCAGAAAAAAATCTACCGGGACCTTTGGTGTTATGTTCATTTGCAAATATTCAATTCAATAAGTTAGCTCCAAATAATGATGATGGACAGGCTTGACCTGGAACACACCCTTTTACCAAAGAATGCTGACATACCTAGTAACATCGTCTAGCCAAGGAACAGAAAGGAAGATCACTCAATAGAAACAGCAAAGAAAGTGAAATCACAAATTGGCTTCAAGATCAACAAAGCTGGAACGTGAATACAAGAAAATGAAAAGGCTTCATTTGTCTTCATCACTACTGCTAAGCTGACAAAGGATAATCTAATTACTTTTAGTTATTTTCTCCAGATAATAGATACCATTTTTATTTCTGTGTGTGTGTGTGTGTGTAAGGAAAGCTGTGTCTAAATTGGAGTGAGATATTTGAATAAGGATTTGTCTGTGTAGATATTTAAGGGATATAAGGAGAATCTGGGGGGTGATAAACAGTAATTATAGTAGTATTTCTGTTTTTTCTTTCCCATTATTACCAAAGTGCCACTACAACATTTGAAATTATATTTTATTGTTAAGCATGCTGATTTATTTTCTGATTATTAACATCTTACTGAAAAAGGGCCAGAATGACCTCATAAATCACTTGTATGATCTATTTTTTCAGTGAATTATAATATAAATTGCTCCACAATTGACACAAATATATTTTCACACTAGTCTAACAAATCTCACGGCTTCCGTTAGTTGGCTTTTGAATTATCACAACCATTAAATACAAAAATAGAATTTATTTCCCAAAGATCTTTAACTAAAAACATTTTATATGATTCTAAATGGATAAGCAAAGGTGAACCAAGAACAACTTTAGAGTGAGAGTTGAGAAGAACTTAAAATCCCAGGTCAGTCTAGTCTGAACTCCAGTTTCTGAATTCCACTTTATTATTCAGTTAGAGTGAATCTGGCATTTATTGATCTGACGTGTGCCTGAGGCATGACTCTCTGAGAGAATGAGGGTCATTTCTTAACTGTTCACGGTATGTGTGTTTTTAGGGAAATTATAGTTTGACATTCTTCTTAGGTGGTTTATAGTGTGTATCTTCCTTTGTCAAACACAAAATGCAAAAGTCTTTGGACTGGTTTGAGACAAGAGGCGCTCGCTTAAGAACAAGTAGTGAAGTGGAAAGAACATAGAATTTCAAGTTAGGCTGGAAGACACCAACTGTGTGACTTTACGTAACTGTGAGGTAGTTATGTAAACACTCTGAAACTCAATGTCCTATGGACTTCACAGCACCTTGTGAAAGTTAAGAACACAAGGGAGGTACAACACCTGTGGAGCCATCAATCCGATGCCTCCCTTCACCTCTTTTCTTTCTTTCCCTGTGTGTCATACAGTCTGCACCTCAGCCCTTTAGAAAATTTTGCTTCCTAATGATACTGCTCTTCATGGCCCCCTGAAAATCAACGCATAATTTCTCAAGCTCTGATTAGGCAAATTGTCATCTCTTTTATCCTCTTCATAGGAGAGGTAAAATTCAATAAGTATATATATACTTGTGCTTCTCTCTAATTTGCTTGTTTTTATGGGAACAAAAGGCATTTGCTCTGGCAGGTGATTCATGTTGGAGGGTTCCTGCCTCAAGCAAGAGAGTCAGGCATTTTTCCTTGTTAATTTCTATTTAGCATCCTCAAATAAATAACTAATGCCCATGCTGTTGTCTGTGGAGTGTTGGTAGGTAGAAGGTCATATTGTGCGCTCTTGCTCTCATCTCATGAGAAGTATCTTAAATGTAGTTCTGGAGATATAGGGTGCCTTTCTCAATTGAAAAAAAGAAGTGTGTATTGAGCATCTATTATGTGTTAGTCACTGCTGGATATAAGGGACACAAACATAAAGATTCTTCATACTCTCCAGGTTAGCTTTCATAATTAGACAGACATTGTAACAGAGAGTTATAATGCAATATAACAAAATGCCTGCAATCAGACAGGTATTTGTTGGAGTGTTTATCCAAGGGGTAAAATTTAAGTTCCTAATTAAGTTCATTTGCCTTTCAAAGGCTGGGTTGAGGTAGGTGAAGTAATTGCATTGTAGTCAGAGAAAAGAAATAACATATAAAGGGAAGGAGCCAGAAATGAGCCAGGCATTTCCCAGAAATGACAATTAGTTCAGAGTCAGCAGAGCCTAGTATGTGTGTGGGAGAAGGGTAGAAGATTAGATTGGATAGATAGGCAGCAGCTGTATCATGACAGGGAGCCTATGAAACTTTTTTGGCAGAAAATTTCCTTGATAAGATTTGCATTTTTTAGAAATATCAAGCAGAAGGCATTATGAAGGGTGAATTGTAAGAAGTCAAATCAGAAGTTAGAGGGTCCATTTTCTGGGCTATTGCAATAGTCTCCAGGCAAAACACGACAAAGCTTGGCAGGATGTATAAAGAGAAAAGACCAGATGTGGGCGGGGGTTGTCCACGCTGATTAAGATCATGTGTTTGAGAAGTATATTACTTCAGACGGTTGCTTAACCTTTGTAATTTTCTGTTTTCTCGTTTGTAAAATGGAGATTATGCTACTTACTCTACAGAGTTGTGGGAAGAATTGACAAGATAGTATATGCAAAATACTTAACACACTAAGTAGAAAATAATGCATTTTCAATAATTAAGATTTAAGTGGTAAGTATAAAAAGTATTGTCTTGTACTTGAGTAGATAGAAGAGAATGAAGAAGAAGAAACTGCCAAGATAACGACCACTTACTTATTGAAAAGCAGATTTTGAGGGGGAGGCTTCAATTTTGGACATGTTTGGTTTGAATTGCCAGTGGGACCATCAGGTGCAAATGTTTATTTATGGATGTATAAAATGCATAAACATGATCTGAGAATACTTTCTTGAGGATCATTTGTTTCTTCATTCCCTGTCCTCCAAAGAGAGGAAGGGGCTTTCATTTTTTATAAGGGAACAGTATTAGAAGAGTTCAATTAGCTCCATCCATATTCATTCCTCCATGTAGACGGGATGGAGAAATAGGAACTCAGGCCCTTCCTTCTCTTTTCTCCCTTTATTTTTTATTCTCTCTTTCTCTTTCTCTTTCTCTGTCTGACAATGGCCCACATGCGCTAGACTTGCCACCACTTTTATTTTTACACTAGGTCATTGCTAGGGCTGATCTTCTGCACAACGGGCAGACCTGGGATCTCTGGCTGTTCCACCTGGAAATGGGTGAGTAAAAAGGTGAGAAAAAAAAATAGGGACCCCAGTCTGAACTCAGGGCCAAATTGCTTCATCATTCCAAAGGTACCAGCAACACCACTGAGAGTTTGCTCCTTAACCAACTCCTGGAAATATTTCATCGTTTACTGTCACAACTCAAAGGGAAATTTTTGATTTAATATTTTAAATCACCCAAGAGGTGTAGATGTGGAAGTTATCAGTGTAAATTGGAGGATAGAAGAATTTGTGAGTATGAATGAAATCGGTCAATGAGAATTTCAGGAGGTGAGAAGAGGAGAGGCAGAAAATTAGAGCATTTTCCTTTAGGAGGTTGGCAGAGCCTGCAAGAGTGAGGAGGAGGGGTGCCTGAGAGGTAGGAGAGCTGAGAATGAGAACCAGTTCTCTGGCATCACAACAGCTTAATCCAAATTCTGGTTAAAAACAAAAATAAAGGCAAAAACAACAACAGTGGTATGTCATCCAAAGACGGGTCCACTATTGCATCATCTAAGACCTCATTATCCCAACACACATTAAAAGATAAAGTCCCAGGAAGAGAGTGGGTCCAAAATGTGGTAACAGGTTAGTACTGCTGGGTTCTAAGTGGACAAAAGGGGCTTTCAGAGCATCATATCCCTTCAAGATTGGGTCCACCACAGTAGCATTCTTGCCTGTTTGCCCTATTCAAATGTGTGTGTCTATCTACTGACTGATCAAAGCCTTCAGCCACCCACAAAGACATTAAGTTTGCCACAATGTCAAGTACTGAGTTGTTGCAAGACAAATATGATAAAGATGTATGATCATAGGAATGTAAATTGTAACCTTATAGGACAGATTAAGGAAAAAAAACAACAAGAAATAAGGGTAACAGTGACAAAAATGAGTTGATTTTAGAGCTGGTGTAAGAGAACAGGTTATGAAGTCCTAGAAAATTACTCTCATATGTAAGTAAAATTCCTCAGCATACTTTCCTAAAGTCATATTGTTGGAGACAGCGAACCAGGACAGCCAGAGACAAGTTGATGTGGAAGCATGTCTTCAAAGGACAACTCCATCCACTTTAGGGGATAAGTGAATCTTCAAGTATTTTATTTAGAGACAGCAATTAAGAAGAATAGTAGAAAACAAAATTGCCAATTTAGTAGTGAAGTCTCTGAGAAGGAGAAAGAAGGCAATAAGCTCCCATAAGGTGGACTTTCTCTCTCATACAGAATCATCGAAACAACTCATTTATCATTTACCTAGGCAGAATCTTTTCTTTGTGCATCCTGGGACATTCAGAAGAGTCTGATATATTTTATTTCCACAGATACATTGCTTTTTCATATATATGGAAGGCATAAAACTCACTGAATGTAGAAATATAATAGGTACTCTAAACAAACATTATTTAAAAGAATATTATTATTTTGGAACCTATTCTAACCCTAAACTAAGTACATTACATGCATCATTCAAATTGATTCAAACCAGTCTTTTGAACTAGAAGATATTATTTCCCATATTGCATGGGGAAACTTAGATCCAGCCAGTTAAGTAGCATGCTGAAGGTTTTACTGGTAATAAGCAGAGTAACTACTTCATCTGACTTGAAAATCATGCCCTTAAACTTTATTTTATATCTCCTGCAGATTCTTAGTTGGCAACACTAACAATGTGATGATGTTATGAATAGTGGGTAATTTACCAAGAAAACCAGAATCGTGTGGACTCAGGCAGGTAGGTGAGGAGTCAGCAGAGCTCCTGTCCTGCAGTTTTAATAGCCTTCGCGTGTAGGGGTTCCTCTCCCCCAAACTGCCAAGCATACACTTACATTTGAACCTGGCTGATGTAGATCAAACAGATTAAGAAACTTCATAGGAAATCTATAGGCAGCAAGGAAGAAACAGTAAAAATCAATGCAACGAATGAATTTATGTCAACTGAAGCAGAGATGAGTTAGTTGGTCCAACTCATGTATAAAAACCTGTATTTAGGATTATTAATGCTAGAAATAAGATCACATTTCACTAAGAGTTTTCACTCGCTGAGATAGACGGACTATGTAAAGGTTTTGGAGGTAACGCTGTAGGATCTAGGTGATATATGCTTGAAAGCATATGTTTATTAAGGGTATGAGTGACTACTCTACAGAGTGAATGCCCAATCACTTCACACTGAGAGCTGGATGCCACAAATGGCAAACCAAATAAAATAGCTGAGGCTACTGGGTTGCCAAAGAGATTGAAAGCTGAAAAAGAACCCTCCCCCAAAGGGACACTATTTGTTCTCCCGAGATTTATTAAGCATTATGGAGGCAATCATCCAGCCATTTCTCAGCCTCTTCATTTCAGGAGCAGGTAATGAATTTTAATTAGTGAAGAAGACAGCTTTCCACTAAGGAAAAGAAAGAAAAGGAAACAGGAACGCCAGTGTTCATGGAGGATGTGTTAAAGCACATAACACTCCTGATTAACGCCGAATTAATGGGCAAAGCTCTATGCCCTCTGCTTTTCTGTAACATAAAAATAAAACCCAAAACTGAAAAGATGTACTACAGATTGTGAGAAAAAGGAAGGGAAGTACTGCTAAGGTTGATAAAGAGACTATTCTAGATTACAGGGTCTTTAAGACACTGATCATCCATCTTAATCAATAGTAATTGATGGCAGCACATTTCCGACAATGTTTGCTCTGCCTACTGAACATTTCAACAGTCCTCCTTGTACTAGAAAATAAATAGGATGGGCCAGTGTGAGACAGGAGGTTTTATTTTTTTTTTTTTTTTTTTTTGCCGAGTATTTTAATTAGGCTCAAATGCCCTTGCGTTGGCTGTCTAGGAGGATTTGGAGAGAGTAGATGACATAAAGGTAAAATATGGCTTGATTCATTGTGAACAAGTCTTTCTTCCCCTGCTGATTTCGAGGTTGTGTGTGCATGTGTTCAAGCCCGTGTGTGTGGAGTCTATGGGGGAGGAGTGTTGATTACAGTATTGTTGGATCAGAAGCTAATTTTGATTTGATTTTTGAAACGTCCTTCAAATATATTGATGGAGATCCTTGTGATAATTCTTCTTGGGGACCCTGGATCCTCCAAGCAAATGCTATTTTTGTTAATGGGGCTTTTATCCAGGAAACAGATTGTGCCCATAAATTATTTGAAGTCCACTGGCCCAGGGTTACAGCAAAATATATGCAGCTTTGCTTGAGCACAGTGATATAAATTCACATGTGAATGCTGTGTTTGAATTATGAGTGTGATTGGTTTTCAGGGATACAATTTTAGTGAAGTAGGTGGTTTCTTATGCATTTGTGCCCTCCACTGTGAGTATCTGGCCACTCTAAGTGAGAGCCTGAGCACTCTCAGTTAGAACCATAAAGGAATACACACATTTACTTTCTTTTCAGGGCAGCTTGACAAGTAGGATACACTCTCTGGCATTTTATGCTATGGCATGTCACTCCACTTAACCTGCTAAAATCCCCTGACGAAAATGAAGTTGTTCTCTTCTGACCAGAAAAGTTAATCGCGAAGTTTTTTGATTATCTGCAAGAAACGAATGACTCCTATTTCCCCTTTTTTTCTACAAAAGTATGCATTGTCTGCAGAGAAAATAATTGTAAGGTTATTTGTTTTTGTTTTTTCATATGGAATAGGGACTTTCTGCTCCATCCTCTTCTACTAGATTTTGTTACCAGTGTGGTTAGAGGTGCCGATAAACTTGTTTTGGTTTCACGCTTGTCCATTCTTCATGACCTCTTTATTCTCTAAGACTCTGTTGGGTTAAGGACAAGAACCTGCACTTAGAAACCAAGAACTTAGTCTTTAACAGTGGAAAAACAGCAGAGAGTATTTTCCAAGTTACAGCGCAAGGCCCAGTGGGGAGCCAGCAGCCTTCCTAATGGGTCCGAAATTTATTCAGAAGCAAAGCATTTTCTTATTATATATAAATAACGCACATTCCCTTTTAGGTCTATTTAGGGCTAAGGCCAAGGCCCACCTCTTTCAGATAACTGCAATTTGGTGTGCATAAACTATTACTGGCTCATTAGTAGAATTTGATGAGATGATGATATCGATTATAAAGCTCCTCCAACATACTTAGGTATGTAATTGGAATTCTGAATTTCTGTGAATTATTAATGTTTCTTCGATAGCCATAAGCTACTAGTTTTGCTCTAGGATGATAAAGTATTGTTAGTTTATTTTTGTTTCTATTGATATTTTAAGAAAGACAACTCTTGGCGGGCATAGTTATTCCCTGGAATGCAAAGTTTTTGTTTTGGCATCCCTATCTTCCCCACCCATTAAATGCCAATAATGTTTCTCAGACAGCCTAAAGCCCAAAACTCAGCTATTCCCAACTGTTGCCTAAATGGGTTTATTGCTCCTGATTGACAAATTAGTTTACTAATTAATGTCAACAAAATGTGTGCTATATTATTTATTTAACTTCAAAGCGTACACAAATGAACTTGAGCTCTTTATTTCTTAATCAAATCTATTTAAGTTATTAAATAATATATTGTGAAAATATGAATTAATGATATTTTATTTAAAAATAATATAGTAAATATTCTTCCAATTGTATTTATACTGAAAATATCATTGATGTTGTGCACCTACGACTATGCAGTATTAAGATAATGTGAAATATTATTAGACAATGTTGTGGGTTGAATCGTGTCCCCCAAAAAGATGTTTGACATTCTAACTCCCATTACCCTGACCTTTGGAAATAGGTCTTTGTAGATGTAATGAAGTTAAAATGGAGTCATACTGAATTAGGGTGAGCCCTAATCTAACATGACTGATGGCCTCATAAGAATAGGAGAAAAGAGAGAAACACACATTGAGACAATCCCAGGTGATGACAGAAGTAGAGATTGGAGTAAATACCCAGTTTGCAGGCAACTATCAGAAGCTAGGAAAAGGCAAGAAAGGATCATCCCCTTAAGACTCTAGAGAGAGTGTTGTACTGCCGAATCCCGATTTCAGATTTCCAGCCTCTAAACCTGTGGGAGAATAAATTTCTGTTGTTTCAAACCACCCAGTTTATGATAATATGCCATGGCAGTGCCAGGAATCTAATAAAAACAGTTTGCCTAACTTCTCTATTTAACCAGTCCTTCATCTGTTAAATGGGACAAGTAGAATATTTCTGAGCAATAAGAAGTTAATCTTCATAAAGCACTTAGAATTAATATGTATTATATGACCACCACATAATTTGAGCAGTATGTGTCAGTACTATATGCTAAGTAGGTAAATTAACATTACATCATGATTTTTCTTTCTAGGATAACTTTTTTCCAGGGGTTGGCAAACTATGGCCCATGGACCAAATCTACACTGCCACATGCTTTTATAAATAAAATGTGTTTTTTTTTGTTTTTGAATGGAGCCATATTTGTTTAAATATTGTCCATGGCTGCTTTTGTGCTTAAATAGCCATAGAGGCTGTACCTAAAATAGTTACTCTCTGGGCCTTTAAGAAAAAGTTTGCCAATTCCTGTTGTAGACTATAAAATCTGTTATATACACTCCTATTCTTGTTCAATTTTTAAATAATTTAATGATTTATATATGTTGCTAGTCACAGGTGTCCCGCAACTTGCTTCTTTTGTTGTATAATTTGAACTCTATTTTAACTCAAAATGGGAATCAATAGAAGATGAACTGTTGAGTCACTTATCCTACATAAGTTCATAATAAAGAATTTAAGGCCATTGATTGAGATTCTTAGTAGAACTGATGATTAAAGTAAGAATTAAAATAATGCATTTTTATTATCTTCACATTTACTAATGAGACTTTATGCAATAATGACTCATGAGAGCTTAGTGAGCGCTTAACTAGAAACCACATTTTCCTATTGAGAATCATTTTTCTTTAAAGAAAATTTTCAAGCTATTGATTTTCATATCTAATACCACTGAATGAATTAAACAAAGCAGTAAAGTAAAAGTAATGACCCCAAACTCAAGGGTAAGTTTATAAAGTGAAAATCACCAGCTCTTAAAGCAAATGCATGGGTGATAGGATCACTAGGAGAGGAGATTTGGCAAAACCATTTTGCTCCGTGTTTGGTGTGTGTGTTCTGAGTGAGGAAGCAAGGTCCTTACTCTCAAAAAGCTGAGTCTACCTCAGGGATCTTCAGGGAGTTGATAATCTTATGTTGCTAATATGGCTGACTTTTAGGCTCTCACCGTAGATTGTTTTTCTAACCCTAAAGAAAGTGAATGTTTTAGGTTGAAAAGGGCCTGTTTCTAGACATTCTCAGAATTTGTTCTCTCTTTTGAAATCCATGTATGAAAGACAAGGCGATTATGAGTAGTGGCTTTCTACTATATTCAGCTCTATGATCTGCTTGTAGTGTCCAAGACAGAACATTTCACTAGTAAGTTTAAGAGAGCTCAACCAACTCTAGGTCACCTCAGGTAGGGGTAACTGTCAACACTGAATTACTTGAAGATAATTTGGGGTTTCTACTTATATGATCTGCAGATTTCTGAGACCCAATAAAACCTCAATGCCTTCTTAAAAATTATTCAAATTATTTGGAAAGCATGACAACCAGACTTGGCTGGTAATGTACATATTTGTGACCAGATTTGCAGCAGACAATTGAGACAATTTTAACCAATGCCCAAAGGCTTTTATCCAAACTGGGTTTACTTCAAAATCATATTGTCAACAAATACTTTTTAAAGACTTATTAATTAGTCTTTAGACACTGTGCTAACTTACCTTCTAATGAAGGGAAAGAGACAGTGAACAAAATAAATAACTTAAATAAGAAATTTAGAAGATATTAAGTATTATGGAAATAAAAGTGGGAAGGATAATATGATGGCTAGGGTAGGGCGGAGAGTTGGCATTTTAAATAAGATAATCAAGGAAGGCTTCACTGTGAAAGTTACAGTTAAATATTTGAAGGGCAGCTTATCAAACATCACTTGGGCTATCTGTATCCTCACAGCTCCCAAACACAAATGTTGGCTCTATCTCTAGTTTAAATGAATCACTGATAAAAGCTTCAGCACTTGTTTCCATAGGATGGGAAAACTCACATAGAATTGTTTACCAAAATGAGCTTCTAAAAGGATTTTTCATGGAAGATGTTAGCAATCATAACACTTTGACTGTTTTTAGTAATAGAAGTGAGGGGGAAAGTTTCTTGGTACTAAGGGTGGATATTTCAGCCCCCATCCCCAGATCTATAAGTACAATCCCCCCATTATACATTTAAGCCACCACTAATAAACATACAATATAGTAAATTAAAAGTATGTGATTTGATTGTTATGCTAATGAAACTTCAAGACAAATCTCTTAAATCAAACAAAACAACAGGATGGTAGATGGTGGCTGAAATATCATTTTTGTGAATGATTAAATCCATTTTTGAGCATTTAGTAAAGTAGGAGAGCTATATGGGCTAAACCTCAGAATTATACAAATAATACATCTCTCAGAGGCAACTGTAGATCAGAACAGGGTTTCCCTACATGGAGATATCTCATAAAATGCATACTAGGAAAGAAGGCAGACCTAATCTGAACATGTATATCCATATCATCTTTCTTTACATTAACAATATGATAAGTAATTCCATCTCCTTAATACCAGAAACCACAAAGAGATGGAAAATGGGAAAATGAATCTTAACAATCGAGTTCCTTCAACATGGAAGGGAATATTTTGGAACTGGGGACTAAGAAATTCCCCTACAATGCTCCTATGTAAAAACTATGGAAATGCCACTTTATAAAATGCTGTCACACATCCACATTGTCATTTTCAATCATGCCATGGGTACATCATCTACATTAATAAGATGTCAACTAGACAGATGAAAACTCGCAAATTCAGTTAAATGTGTATATTTTGTCTCATAATTGCAAAATATTGGATAATTAAAATATGTTGTGTTTTGGGCTGGGTGTTAGGTGTTTGGTGAACATAGTAATACGTAGAGTTGGCAATTCTTAAAGTGGTGAAGAAGGTGAAGGATACTTTGTGGCCACTAATAAGACAAGAGGAAACATACTCAGAGAAATATACCTCATTTTTAAAGAGAAAAATTTTAAAGAGAAAAATATACCTCATTTTTAAAGAGAAAAATTTACATGAGAAGAGAATAGAAAAAAAATGAAGACTGGCATAGGTCCCTCAAGACATTACAGTTAAGAATAGAGCGATTAATGTATGTAGAGGAATACTTTTGGAAATTAAATGATTCTAGGTTGAAGTATGGAATAAAATAAGAAGTGAAATAATATTGTTATCAAGAACATTTAGAAAGTGTGTTATTTTGGATAAGAAACAAGTAAACATTATATCATTTTTTTAAGTTCTCTTAAATCAACAGATTCAATGTCTAGATTCAATAAGGCTTATTGAGAGAGCCTATACATTTCTATGTGTCAGGAGAAGCTAAATTTAAATGACAAATACTTACAAACTTAAAAAATCCTCCTAAGTTGAATAAAACAATGGAAGAGAGAATATTTAAGTGAATAAAAAATGGTTTAAGGATAATGATGTATATATTCCTTTAAGTCTCACAGGTAAAGTATTTAGCATATAATAAATATAGCCTTGTGAATTTAGTGAAATTATAGGACAAATTGGATGTGGTATATTTTTAGTTAAAAAAAAGAGGGGCGAGGAACAATGGGAAATATCAAGCAGTTAAATATGTGCAGAATAAAGAGGACTATAAATGCCAAAGCAGGTAAGAATTGGACAGAGTTATCTGGTAAAACTAAATTTAAGACTAAGATAGGGTAAAGAGAAAATAATGATTAACAGGTTAAAAGTGTCACAGTGAACTTGAACAACAATTAGACCTCCCCAAAGACACATTAGACAAGGATGTTTGATGATTCAGCTTCATAAATTAGTAACAGTAGCTAACAAGAAACTTAGATAAAAGTAAGTTGCCAGAAGTAATGAAGGTGTTTCAGCAGTGTATTCCAAGGTTTTGAAGACTGAGCCTTACTTTATTGAGAGTTTATTAATATAAGCGTAATCATTTCTTTTTCAGTGAAGTTAATATTTGGGAATTTCACAGTAAAATTAAAAACAAGTCATCTTGGTTCTTTAAGCCTGTTTCTTCACCTCTTCTTCTTTCTTCTTTCTTGGCCCTCTCTTCTCTTATTCCCCCTCTTTTTTTATTTTTCCAAAAATTATTGTAATCCATCTTTCTCAGAGTTCTAATTAGAGAAGAAAACTTCTACAAGTATGCCTGGATAACTTAAGTGCTGTCAGAAGAGGAAAAAAATAAATTGAAGATGATCATCAGAGTATGTTTAAGCTTAAAATTTTCTTCTGAAATTTTTAGGTTAAAAGTCAACTATGCACTCAAGGGAGGAATTAGAAACCAGCATAGCTCTCATCCCCTACTTAATGCTTCTCACAGAAGCAAAACCATATGATTCTGAGGAGGGAAGAATTGGTTACTATTTTTTCGTTGGTCTGTGGGAGTTATATATATATTAGATAAATGGATAGATGATAGATGATTAGATAGATGATTGATAGGTAGATGATAGATAAATGATAGAAATTCTGGATATTATGAATCTTTTATTGGATATTTATATTGCAAATGTCCCAGAGAAATCTACATATAGGTTTCATTATCTTTATTTTAATTGTGTGTTTTGATGAACGGAAATTAATTTTGATAAACCCAACCTTTTTAATTTGCTTATAACTGATGCTTTTTGCATTTTGTTTCAGAACATTTTGCCTAAAGATATGAAAATAGTTTCCTAAGTTTTATTTTAATTTACTTTTTTTTACCTTTCAAATTTATATCTACATTTAATATGAAATTGATTTTGTGTCTATGTTCGGTAAGAGGCGTCCAAGTTCTTTCACACAGGTAGCCAATTGTTCTAGTATCTTTATTGAGAAAATAATATTCTCTTTTCTACTATGCTTCACTGGAAATTGTCATAAATTCAATGACCATTTATATGTAAGTCTATTTATTGAATTTATTTTTGTTTTTGCGGTCCATTTGCTCATCCTTGTGCTAATATCATACTTTTTATTATTGTAAGTTTTAAAAAGATTTGACATCTTTTATTGTTAAGTCTTGTAACTTTGTTCTTTCCATTCAAGATTGCTTTGACTCATCTTGAAGATGCTTTGCATCTCTATATAAATTTTCAAATCATCTTGTCAGTTTAATTGTATCTGTTGACAATAAATAATTGCCACTGTTACAATATTAAATTTTCCAATCCATGTACATATATATTCTTCAATTCATTTAGCCCTTCTTTATTTTCTCTCAGTAATGCTTTCTAGCTATCTGTGTAGAGGTCTTGCATTTCTTTCTTAGTAATGTTTGTGGTGATACTATAAATGGATTTAATTTTTAATTTAATTTTCCAAATATTTTTATTATATAGAAAAAATATTTTTATTAGTTTTATATACAGATAATTTGCTGCATTTGCTCATGAATTCTAATAGTTTATATGGATTGTTAGGATTTTTAACTACTTTTTAACCTATGTAATCACAGTGCAAGTAAATATTTTTCCCCTTTAAACCTTTATATCTTTTATTTTTAAAATTTGTTTTACTTACAAGATAATCTAGAATAATGTTTAATAAAATTTAATAACTCTATGAGAGCAGAGATCTTTGTCTTTTTCTCAATCTCAGGGGAAATGTTCAATAACTTATCATAAATGTGTTATTTACTCTTGTTTTTTGTAGATATTTCTTATCAGATCCCTTTCATTCAAAGGTTACTAAGAATTTTCATCATGCATGTTGCTATATTTTTTCAATCGTTTTTTCTGTAGCTATAAAATAATTATATAATTTTTCTTCTTTTTTCCTATTAATTTGGTAAATTATATTGCTTCATTTTTAATTGTTAAACTCATATTTTTAACTAGAAGATATGCAACTTTGTTATTTATTTTTTATGTATCATGTAATTAGATTTGCTAATAGTTTACTAAGGAGTTTGTACCTATATTCATAAGCTATATTTTAAGAATTTACTGGTGAAGCCAACTTTGTCTGAAATTATTACAGTTGGAGGGATTTAAATTATGGATTCAATTTTTTAAATAAATATAGGAATTTTTAAGTTTTCTATATATTTTTGTATAATTTCAATAATTGTTCAAGTAATTTGCCGATTTCATCTTTATTTTAAAATATTGACATAAAGTTGTTCATAGTATCTTTCTAATACCTTCACAATGTCTGTATGATCTGTAGTACTACCCCTTTTCTTTGTTTATATTGTCAATTTGTGTTTCTCTTTTTACTTTTTCAATTTAGGTAAGGGTTATTTTAAGTTAGAAGTTTATAAAGTGTGTCTTGCTCTGGGCAGATGCAAACTTGTGTCAGAGTACACAGCAAAGTACTAGCTATATTTCTACTCCTAACTGACTCACTCAGTATTTTGTATAGTGAATAAATTGTATAGAGATACATCATGCCTCCCCTCAGAGTACATTATACACTGTATTTCCCCAAATATATGGCAGACACAATAAAGCTCTTTGCAGTTCTAAAGATTCATTCCTCAGCTGACCTGTTTCACAGACATTCCCTCACATATGCAGACTCTGGCTGTTTATACTATCTCAATCATGCCATGAACATTTGGTGATTTGCTTTCTGTGTATTTCTTGACATATCCACTGAAATAGAATATAGACTATGAAGATTATATAGGAAATATACTTATAAAGAAAATTAGTGTTTTCTCATGTTTTCCAGTAGATTAGATAGGTTTATGATATGTAAGGACATAATGTTCTACCATAAAATACTATGGGCTTGAGCAGGCACTGTAATGCTGCATCATTAAAATCTGAAAGTGACTTCAGGGCACAGAGTAAGTGCTCAATAAAAGCCTGATATTGAGAGTTGATTAGATCGTTTTGCTAATGAAGTAAAGATTTAAATTCCTACTTGTACCAAATGTTATTGGTTTAGTTTGGATATAAGCTATAATGTGAAAAATTCCTAAGAGGCATAATACTTTCATACTTTTGTAGCTTAAAAATTACTAGAAATAATGTGATTAAATAATTTTACTTGTTATCTCATTAAGGATTTAGGGGATGAGTGTGGAATAAAAAATTTTTAATGATTTTACTCAGGAAGAATCTTATTACTACCCAGTCATGCAACGGTGTGTGAGCGTGTGACATTTTTAGCTTAGTTCTTGTTCAGTAAGTGACTCATAACACCTACAGAGGTTGAAAATGTCTCTCTCATTATTTTTCAGAACACTGAAAGATGTGGCAGAAAAGCCAATTGCTAGGTATTATGTAATGCGAATAACATTTCAGAGTTTGTTTTAAAAGTGATTACAGGAGAAGATGAAGAAGAAATGCCTGTAATCAAAGCAGTAATCCACATATTTCTTTTAATCCTCATATTTTGTAATAAGAAACTTATCAAGGGAAATTACTAGGAAAGACAAAATAAGAAACATATCTCATTAAAAACTGAATCAATATGATTTGGAGACTAATAGAATCTATGATAACTATGTTAAATAACTGCAATATTTCAAATCAGGATACATAGAAGAATTTAATGGGAATAGAAACTGGTAGGAAATGTTATTTCTGTGGAAGTTAATGGATTAATTTAGAAATTGTTCATTTAATAAATATTTGTTAAGCACTTACATGCTGGAAACTATTAATTCATAGAAATACTAGATAGAGTAGACTTGAGGTCTTTATTTTCTAATTGAGCAAACAAATATATAATTATATATAAATTATAATAAAATGTTATGATTCATAATATATAAAAGACTGCATAACTTGAATTCAAGGTTAGGGTAGGATATTTAAAGTTATAATAAGAAGTTAAGATTTCATGTACTCCAACAGACATTTTCTGAGCATATATCATAACATTTTTCAAGACTCACTCAAGTATAAAGCAGATCTGAAGATAAATATTTGGGAGTCATGATTTCAGTAGAATAATTTTAGCTATAAATATTCATGGGCTATTTGAAATAATAAAAGATGAGGAGCAGAAATGCAGCTTTTATACTGGGGCACACTCAACTTTGGTGAGTGAGAAAAGAATTATGCTCAAATAAATTAACAAAAAGCAAGGCTTATGTAGAATCATAAAATGAAGAGTTTAGCGAAAGTTTAGAAGCCATGAGGAAAAAAATTCTTCAAATAGATAAAAACAAGTGGAAATATCCTCAAATATACAAGAACACATTTTATTTACAGAATTTACCCCCAGGTATTTCACAGGAGATTTTAGTGAAGTGAACATTTACCAATGTCTGAGTAAAGTTAGGAAACAAAACGAGAGATGGTAAGTTACCCAGAGATTAACAGCAGTGAGAAGCCCTTGGCTAGATAGACAATGAAAGGAAATAGAGTCACCTATCAAATAGGTGTTACCTGGTGAGAGCTGTAAACCTGGAGAGCCATTCCATCTGCACCTTTCAAGTAGTGCTGTCTTACAGCTACAACTCTCTTAGGGGTCCAGTAACTGCTCTCTCACCTTCACATTCAGGATGATAATACCTCCCTGCTTTTGCTAGCCTTAAGTGACTTGCTATTTCTTCTTGATTTTACTCTTACTCTGCTTACACTCCTGTAAATCGATTCCTCATGAAATTCTGTTTAATTACTTCATTTGATTGTACCATCCTTTTCCTGTAGGGTCTCATCTCTGACTGGTAAAAAGCGGTCATATCTGGTAAGCGTTATTATCTTTCCCCATTTATACACGAAGAGATTCATAAAGGTTAAATGACTTTCCAAAGGTAATAGTTTGCAAATGACATAATCTCTCACCTTCACTTACATTGTGCTGTACATTTAAAGGTGAAAAATAAAGAAACAGTAGAAAAAAAATCAATTTCCATCAGGAGTCATAAAAATGATGGGATGTAGAGTAAAGCTGGGAGATTTTTTTTCTTTTACAGAAACTAGCATTTCCCATCCTTTCAAATGAGAAGACTGGAATAATTGCTAAAGAAACAGAGATATGTTGAAATGTGTTTGAATACTGGAGGTGGTACCAATCTCATTATTGGCAAGACAGTGTTAAAGATCAGTTGCAGAGGGGAAAGTAGTAAGAGTTGCTACATGGGTAACAAGGAGGAGAACCATTCCATGTTAGAAAGAATTCTTTAACAATCAGCAGCCCCCTTTTCTAATAAGTAACATGTATCAAAAGGAATACCAAGTAACTACTTCTAAGTGGAAACATAAAACCATCACCACTGGATGTGAAGAAATTCAAGTCACATATGGTACTATGCAAAGTTAGCTACTCTCATTTTTATGTGAAGGATGATATTCAACAATTATCTTGAGTTAGATTTTTCTATAATTTTTCATTAGACTAAAGACATTTCTGTTATCTTTACCTGTTTCATTATCAGCAATTATATCTTGATTATTAATGTATGCTTTTATCTTAAAATCTTGTGAAATTGTTTGATCTATGCACCTGTGATTATCAGTAAAAGAAACCTAGACAGTCTTCAATTCATGTGAACTTGGTTCCTGAATCTGCCTTTCTCTTTATTATCATTGCTACAATGATGTGCCTGCTTGTTTAGTAACTTTCTCAATCAACACTTTTAAGTTGAAGTGTGCCATATTGGTTTCCTTACTCCACATTCTTCCTTCTGTCACTATAATTCTTTAGATTAATAACCCAGTAAGATAATCCTCCTCTGGCAGCCCTCCTGCCTTGATTTTGGTGCGGATCGAGGCTCCCAGGTTTGTGCACTGCCCTCGAAGACTCACCTTACATAATGTGGCTGGACTTGCCCAATGTGAAGAAATAGAATTAGCTCTTTATGCCCAAGTTAAGGAGAGAATTCACTAGCAGTCATAGGACCACCTTCAGTACCAGAACTGCCTCTACTGATTAAGGGAATTAAACAAGTCAGAGAGGAAAAAACTTTGTTCCAGTATTAAAAATCACACATATTGGTCATTAGAAGTTACTTAGAAACTCTTCCAGATTCCAGATTCTTCCTGGATATATAATACTAGTCTTCTTCCTACTATGTCTTACTGTTACTTAGCTATTTCTATATAAAGAACCACAAAACTTCAGTGGAATACAGATTCATTCATTCATTCATTCATTCACTCATTTCCAATTATTCAGATCAACTAGGAGACTCTAATCTGGGCCAGACTTGGTTTGTTTTGTTTTGGCTCATTTATACATCTGTGATCAGCTAACAGGATAGCTGGGGGATGGCTTGTCTCTTATCCAGCTGATTAGCCTGATGTTCTCATGGTAGCTTCTAAGAGAGTGAGAAGAAGCATGTAAAATCTTGTAGGGCCTAAGCTCAGAACTGGCCCATTATCACTATGCCACATTTTATTGTCCAAAGGTAATTACAGAGCCATTTCAGATGAAATGGGGGAGGTAAATAGCCTCCACCTCTTAGTGGAAAGAGCTATCAAGTCACATTATAAGGTATATAGACAAAGAAGGGTCATATTTACAGTCAATCTACTTCTTGAACTTACCCTCTGGCTGATGGACTTATACTTTGTTCAGTACACTAGCTGTTTCTGTATTAGCCGACTCTCCTGCCTAACTCAATGCACTAACTCAGTCCTGTCAGTTGTTCTGGCTTCTTTCTAGTCTAAAATATACTAGAGTCCTTTCCTGCTCACCTAGACTACAAACTATATTGAGAAGGCCATTCATAGCACTGACAATTGCTTCAAATGACTTAATGAAAGATGTAATACTTTACTGCTCAAATTTTCAGGCGAATCAAATTCTACCATGGAATAATTCTCCATCCAGAGAATTAAATATCCATGATTCTTTTTATATTCTGGATATTAATTTGCATGACACAAAGGTAGTCTTTTTTCATCAAAAACATCAATTATTCAATTAATACCTCTGATGAACACCAACGAAATATTAGAACCTCTCTGGCTTCATGAACATTAGAAAACCACTGAGAGAGCTAACATGACTGAGCATGGTAATTACTATAATCCTGTTAATACGTCTGGATGGTTTACTACCCCACCCTGTAATAAAGATATTGTCAACTGTGTTTAAGTTCTATGGGCTGAGAGAAGCTATGGATTACATTCTTCCTGAATTTTGGGGGGTACGATTGTATCTAAGTTCTCAGAGCCCTGTCTCATTTTTAGAGAGTTGTGGGGCATGTTGAACCATTCTACAAGTAAAATTTATTGGATTAGAGAAAGTCACATTCCAGGTTAGAAGGGTAGGTGTATTTTAGGAGCCAGAGAAAGATAATGTTTTTGTCAGTTTCAGAGGCTAGGTGTGTGCATAAGCACATAAATAAAACATTTTGTCAGAGCCAGAAGGAAGGACTGAAAGCCAATAGTTGGAATAACAGAGTGTCTAGTAAAGGGCATAAGCCCTGTCTGGGAACAATGTCAAAACCAGCTCGCTAAAAGGTTTGTAGGAGGAAATGTGTAGGAATACATGTGGAAACATTTATTCATCAAGCACTTGGCATGTGATACAAACTCTACTAGGTGCCATTGGGCACACTGATAAATATTCAAGGAGGAGACTTGAAGAAGACAGACATACTACAAACCATTATATAATGTGATAAATTCCTATGAAGAAAGAATAAATATTCATTGGGGACACACATGAAAGAGGAATATTTTTACTAGTTGGATACTTATATCTGAACTGAACAAATGGGTTTCCAACAGATTGGCAGACAGATGATTTTTAACTAGAGAGACATTAATTATCAAAGGTGTGGAAGTATGTAAATTTTACGGTAAATTCCAGGAGCAGTGAATTCAAAAAATAACCTTTATGGTGTGGAGTATCAGGAAATAAGTCTAGAAAAGTAAGTTTATATAAGATTTTTAAATACCTCAAATGATTTGCTTAAGGATTTTAAAATATATGAAATAGACACATGTTTCTAGAACCTAACAGACCTTCTTAGTTGAAAAAGATGAAGTTCCTTCAGATGAAAAGCAACACTGAAGTTCTACTTCTAGTCTTGCTGAATTAGTGCCAATTATAACAACCCTTACATAGGTCAGAATTATAAACTCAGGACAAAATATATTTTAAAATGTATCTGAAGAGTGAGTAAAAGCTGAAGATTAATGAATGGAAGTTAATACTTTGAAGAAAAGAGTGCCGTAAAATGAATTTCTTATTTTATTTAGTTATTAAACAAAGGTACATACCAGTCTTTACCAGTTGAGGTGGCTAAACATCCAATAGAAAATCTACAGTCTACTGACTTAGAGAACCGGTGGATAAGGTTTATTTAGGATGACAGTAGCTGGAAAGTTAAGGGGAAAATCCAAGAAAAGAGAGAGTCAGAAAGGTAGAGCCACAGATTCTATGTATGAACTCTGCTCCAGTCTCTGATGACCCCTATATCATGCAGTATAAATCAGCCTCAATTAACTCAGCCAAGGCTAAAAATAAAAATAAAAATAAACTGAAATTTGACTTGTTGCCCATCACAAAGAGACAGAGCTTTGCAATTTGAATTCGGCAAGTTAACTGCCTGCTGAAAAATAAAAATACTCTTCAGAAGAAGTTAACAAAATCCAATATGTACAGTAGTTAGTCTGCTTCTTTATCAGTACTTGACATTAATCAATTAATTGTGTTTATTTTGGATAATATAACTTTGTGTTTCCCTAAAGACTAATGATGCTGATTGAGCATCTTTTCATGTGCCTATTAGCTTTCCATATATCTCCCTTACTGGGATATCTGTTATCTTTTACTATTTAAAAAATTCAGTTATTTGTTTTTGTATGGTTTTGAGTGTTCTTTATATAGTCTAAATACAAGTCCTCTGTTGGATATATAATTTTCAAAATTTTTGTCCTGATCTTTTAATTTCTTTGACTATATGTGTTGTTGTTTTGCTTAGAGAAAAATCAATAATTTACTTAGTTCCTATAAATGTAGGATTCAGTAAGAAAGGCTCACGTCTGCTCCATACAGTGTCAGCCAGGGTACCTGATTGGGAATTAGTGGATCCATTTCTAGGATGACTCATTTGCATTACTCACAGTAGCTTTTGATTGTTTATGTAAAGCTTCTTGGGGCTCAGAGCCAGAGATGTTAATTTTTGCCATATGAGCCTTTCTGTAAGCTCCTTGAACTTCCTCACACAATGGTGACTGAGTTCTAGGAGCAAACGTTCTGAAAAACAGAAAGCTGATGCTGCTAGTTTTTTCTTTGTTGTCGTTGTTTTTGTTTTTTGTTTTGTTTTGTTTTTGGTTTTTGGTTTTTATTGTTTTGTTATATTCCCCACTTTTTTAAAGTCCTGGGTCTAGAAACTGACATAGCCTCACTTGTGCTAGATGTGTGAGAGAGGATATAGACTATTACACTGGATGAGAAGAGTTTCAAAGAATTCTGAGAAATGTTTAAGAACTGCCGTGTTTCATCAGTGGAAATAGTTTATTGTTTCTACTTTGACATACATATTTATTATAAAAATTAGGTAACATTTCCTAACTCATTTTATGAGACAAGTAAACATTGATAGAAACAGCAGACAAAGACAGTATAGAGATGCCACAGGCTAACCCTGATTATAAATATAGATACAAAATTTCTAAGTAATTTTAATAAACTGAATCCAACTATTATTTAAAAATACATGCTGAAGACATTGACTTTATCTGAGGAATAAAAAAATTACTATATTCCCCCATATAAATAGTTTAAACTAGAATTTTTTATGGCAATGTGAACAGATGAACATAAATTTAAAAATTCAAAAACATTCAAAATTAGTTACTTCCTAGAAAACCAGGTAATGATAGAACTTCCTTAAAGAGGCAAAGTTTAGTTATTAAAATAGTATTAAACCTTAGACTTAATGAGAAACAATAAGATTCATTTTTCACTTCAGAACAATTTAAATAAAAGTGCACATCCTCTATTGGCAAGAAAAAGTGAAGGTTCACTTTGGAGTCAGAAAAAAAGTCATAGAAAATCCTTTGAACTATTTATCTTCCACATTTACCTGGAAGTCTTAGCAAGTAAAGAATAGCAAGGATAAATATAATATACAGTAATCAAAAAGGGGAATGTTTATAGTGACAGATAGTAGGATATTTCTGAGTAGAAAATTCCAAGAAAATCCTTTGATTTCTAATCCTATTAATTCCTACTTGTGTGTGTGAAGGTACAACCTTTGAAACAATTAGGAGAGTCAAAGAGATTGACAGATAGAAGTCAAAATGCCTGCCTTTTGTTTCCGATAAGATTTTTCTGGCTAAAAGTGAGAGTCAAAAGAGCCTGCATTTACTCCTTATCTTGTCACCCACTCTGTCTAGATAACTCACATAAAGAAAAGTTTTCCTTCTGATTGATGCGCTGGCCCAGGGTCCCATCTTTCAGTAGTCTGTGATGGAGAAGAAAGTAGAATGATGAGGAGGGAGATGCAGCTGTGTTTAGGACTTTTTGTAGAGTCTGGTCAATGAGAAACTGTATTCTAGTAGCTCTTGTCCACTCCATTATAAGAATAAGTGATTGCATAAGATACAAGGAGATTTTAGAAAAAAATTCCTCCCCTTAGAAGTCAGAAAAAAAAAAGCATTATCCTTCACTGAAGAAAATCTAATAAAAGTTAAACAAAGCTTCTAGATAAAAAATCAACACAATTATATTACTATACTTGCAACAAACTTTAAAACATAATAAAAAGATATAATTTATTAGAGCAATGAAAGCTGTCAATAGAAAATTAAAAATAAGTTTAAAACAGAAAGTACATAAGTATGTCAAAAAATGATAAAACTTTATTGAAAAATATAAAAGAAGTCTAAGATAGCATGTCATGTCTTGGAAATCTCAATATCGTAAAGATAGAAATTCTGTCCAAATAAAATAAATTGAAAGCAAGTCCAGTAAAAATCCAACCAGGTTTTTCATATACCTAGAAATTTGTCAAAGTAGGAAAGTCAAACTGGCAATAAACTCACTTCTTTATTTAAGGAAATGGAGATTAAAATAAATAAGATGTGTTTGCACACTCCTCAGATTGGCAAGGAAGTAAATGTCTAAAACTACGAAGTATCATTGTGCATGTTTTAAAAAGGAGATTTGTTAGACATTTTTGAGGCTATGTATTTTCTCATCAATCACTTAAGAGAATAATTTGATATCTATTAAGGCAAAAATCTTTATTTACCCCCAGCAGTTCTATTTTTAGGTATCTACTGTAGATACATGCACACACACACAAAAAAACACACAGGATAAAAACTAAATCACTATTTGAAATGGCAATTTGAAAAAATAGGAGCCATACAACTGTCTGCAATAGGAGTGTACAAAATTATTTGGCTTTTTCATATAAGAGAATCATAAAGAGCAGTTGAAATAAATTTATTTTAGATATTTAAACATGTATATATCAGAATCCTATTATGTGAAAATGTTAGGTAATAAATGATACATAGTGTGTAATATCATTTATGTATGTTTAAAAATACATAACACAAATGTTTCATTAATGATACTATCAAATAAGTTAAAAGGTTGAAAACACACATGGATATAATCTATATCAATGTTAGAAAGTTATTAATTTCTGGGGAATGATAGGCACAAGGAAATGCTGTTCATCTTAATCAGAATCTTTAACATTATATTTCCTTTTTAAAAAAAGGTAGCTGAAACA
Source organism: Pteropus medius (assembly GCF_902729225.1). Lineage (NCBI taxonomy): Eukaryota > Metazoa > Chordata > Mammalia > Chiroptera > Pteropodidae > Pteropus > Pteropus medius. The sequence continues at coordinate 43,927,374 of NW_024349800.1, forward strand.
AATATGGCAAATTGCAAACATTTGTTTAATTTCAGCATAAGTGCATGAGTATCATTACTTTGTATATATTACATTTGTATATTTAAATGTTTATAATAAAAATATATAAAGCTAACTGATTATGAGAATAAAGAATTTCACTTAAAATATCTTTAAAAAATAATTCAATGAAAAAGGAGGTAAATGAGGCATATACCTAATACAACTTCGAAAATGGAGGGCTTATCTTATGTTATATTAAAACTTCTAGAAAAAATACTAGAGAAAGATCTTGGCCCTACCTAATAATGATTTTTCATGGAGAAATAAATATAAAACAGACAACAGCTGACAAAAATAAGACAGAATAAGCCAGGCTATTTCAATTGTACTTGAAGTAGGGGAGGGGCCCAATAACAATAAAAAATATCAATATAAAATATTTATCTGAGATTTGAAATATCAGAGAAGATATTATGTCTCTTTTGAAACTTACAAGCTCGGAAGAATATTCTTACAAGAAAACTGAAGTCTTTGGAAATAATCACTCTGACCTTAAGCATATGGTTCATTTTTTAACATTAGGTATATGCCAGAATAAATTGTGTCATCCATCAATGAGAAAATCATGGATTTATGACAGACATTCTGTTATACATTTTACTAGTGCTACAGTTAGTATTTAGAACATAACTGAGAGAAATATATAATAATATACATTTTTGAATGAGTTGTGGTACAGATGCGAGTTGCTGTGAATTCAAACAACTACTAGTGAGAAACTAATATATTTTTTAAAATTCATTAACAATAATGAGAAACAAATAAGTTTAACTGGATTTAAAATAAACATGTATCCCACAATTCTACAAGAGTTCATCTGAAATATTTGTGATATGCCAATAGAGGTTAAGCATTTAATCTTAATTTGCATTACATTTCAGCCATTCCATATATTAATTCATCTATTCTTCATAATGACATTTTGAATTATACAAAATAAATACTATTATTCCAGTTTTATAGATGAAATAACCATGGCCTAATATAGATTAAACAACCAAAAAATCCTTGCCTAAAGTAAAAGTTAAAAAAGTGGAAGTTTCAGATTCCTAATCACTCTAGGTTTTTTGAGTTCTGGTTATCTTTCACCTAATTATATTATCTCATTCAAAACACAACTTTAAAAAGTTGTTTCAGATTTTTGTTTAACAAATTTGTGTTTTGCCAAAAATTCCATGTAAACTAAGATTTGTTAATGTATTATATATATTCATCTTGAACATACGAGTATAGTCTATGAAGCAGTCAAGGAATGATGCAAGTTCATTAAACTATAGACTTAAAAAATACAATTCAATTAGAAAAAGAATAACCATTCTAATTTTTAAAGATAATGATATTTTATATTTTGCAGTTTGGTATTTAATATAAGTAAATTGTGTGAGAAATTATTTTATTTTGTATGAAATATTTAATTTCCTAATATAAAAAAGATCTTATTAAGAAAGCTATACTGGGAAATGATATTCCATATATATATATATCATAAGATATATATATATCATAAGAGAATATTCTCTGATCTAGAATTTATATTAACCAATTATAGATGGAAAAAGTCATATACTCATGTAAGTGATCAAAAAATATTTTAAATCTGAGTAGATTTTATTAAGCAAGATATAAAAATTTTAAATAATTTAGAGAGAATAGGGATTGATAATATACAAGGAGTAGGACATTGATTATAACAAAGACTATAATTTCTTTGATCTCTAAATCTTTTCCAAAAGTCATTGAAATTCAGGTACCTAGAAAGCATTTTTTTGAATAAATAATCAGAGATTTTTAGACCTGAGAGGAATTTTAGAAGCTATCTATTCACAGCCTTTAGAAATGAGAAAACTGTCTTCTAAAGAGGTTGATTTTGACAAGGACATGTGAATAAATAACAACAGAAATGGGACTATCAGTCATGCTTACTGTCTTCCAAGACAGTATTCATGGTTATATTTATATAAGAATGCTTCTTAAATAATTTGGTTTGAAATTCGGAGGGAAAAAAATTACATGGAAAACTCAGGGCTTTATGAAAAAAGATGAAGTTCAGGTCCAGAATTCCTGCCTCTGATGTAGTTTAATTTTAAAAACTCTGATAGCTAGCAAACATAATTTTAATAAGACTTTTATTTAGAGAGTGTCACATTACAGATGTTTATAACAAAGTGGTTCTCTATTCAGTAACAAAAAAAACTGCTTTAAATCTGAAAAGATACTGAAATACACCCATTGCTTTCTACTTGAAATCTAAAGCACTTCAAATATTATAATTACTAACTTTAAAACTATTGTTATCAATAAATAATTTTACCTAAAGTGGAAAAATTAAAAGAAAAAAGAGATCAAACAGTTTAACAAATTACTTTGATAATAATTTAAAAATTAAAGAGGAGAACAGTCAGTAGTACAGCCCAATCCCCACATGAAATAAACCGGAAATTTAACATAGGGTTGTTTTTGTAATGTTTGAAGTTAAAGATGAGAGATCCTGATTTGAACTTCCTTGAGGAAATAGCTTTCTCATCTGCACTCTCTTTATAATAAAATGAAATTCATATGATTATGTACAGTTCTGCAATAGTATAACTGTAGTATTTGTATAACTATACTAATAGTATAGCTAATATTATGACTATAATAGTACTAATAATATGACTATAATAGTGACAAGAGAATGCATGTATGAAACAGAATATTGACCATCGCTGAACAGTGAGACCTATTTACTAAGAATACAAGATCATGAACATGGTACATCTATACCAGAACTAATAGAAGTTCAGAAGCCAAATGGTAAAACTGAGAATCCAAAATAAGTTATCCGGAATACAAATTAACCAAATCAATGAAAGAATTAATGAATGAAAGTATCCTTTCCTGTAAAATGTCCCTATGAAAGATTCCTTATGTAACATCAAATTGAAAACTAAGAAGTTATGCAAATATCTAAGCTTAAATCAAAAACATGTGTATATTTAATTATTGTGAAACAGGATAATATAGATAACAGTAGGCAGAGCAGGAACTAATTAGACCCTCCTTTTTTTTGGTAACCTGTCTAACAAATTCAGGTCTGGGCAGAAGTAAGACTGTGATACAGTAACTCCTACCAATTTACATTTCTTTCTCAGAGTAGAAGTGTTGTGTTGTTTCTCATTACCATCTATCTGATCTTTCATTTCTCCAGGGTAAATTCACTGATTTTGAGAGGAATTATCAATAAAAGTAATCCGCTTAGCTGAAACAAAGAAGAGAGTATTATCAACTGAAATTTTATTATAAAAAGGACAAAATTTATATCCAAATAGAAAAAATATCCTAGCATGATTTACATATTATTGAGAAAATCCTAGTGTTCTTAATACATTTATCAGGCTCTCACTTAGGGATAGATATTTAATTATTTTATGATATGTTGTCTTTAATCATGGAATAGTAAGTTTTTGAGCTAGGATTACTCAACACTATTCCACATTTTCTGATTCACTCTAAACTCATTTAATAACAGTCACTCATTCACTGGCATCAAGCACAATGTCAAACACACTGTACAGTTTGATTTATATTTCATAACTGATGCTTTAACAGACAATGATTGAAACAGGTGGATTTTGTCCACTATTCTAACACATAGAACTTTTATAAAATCATAGAAAATTTTCATTAAATAGTAACTACATGTTAGTGATGGCATTTTGTCCTTTTCATACAGTATATTTAGCAATCTCTGTAACAAGCCTGTGACGAAGAAGATATGATATTATTTTCCTCATTAAAAATAGTTTCTCAGAGAGTTTACATAACTTGCTCCGAGTCACTCACCTAGCTATTAAGTGGTAATGTTGGTATTAGAACTCAAGTCTGTTTCCAAAACATGTACCTTTAACCAGTTGACATTTCTATTGCACAACTGTATGGCTTCTATGGGCACATGCATTGTTGGGCATGACACAGCTGCAATTATCCTCCACTACTTTCTACATATCACGAAAGAAGGAATGCCATTCCCATGCTTGAGGTATAGAATTCTTTTTATACATTGTTGGATTCAATGTATATGTTTATACATTGTATTTTGTTGAGGATTTTGCATCTATGTTCATGGAATATATTCATGTGTAGTTTTCTTGGACAGTCTTTGTGTGGTTTTGGGTAATGCTGGAATGAGTAAGAAAGTATCTTTCTTTCTATCTTCTGAATGAGGCTTGGAGAACTGGTATAATTCCTTCCTTAAATATTAGTAGATTCATCCATGCACCACTCTGAGCTGGGTAATTTTTGTTTTGGAAGGTTATTTATTATTGATTTAATTATTTTAATGAATATAGGCATATTCAGATTGTCTATTTCTTCCTTAATTGTCTTTTAAGAATATCCTGGGTATCCTTTTTTGGGATTGCTCTATGGTGGTCATGTTTTTCATATACATTATATATACACACATACATATTTAAATGACCGAACTATAGACATGCACATATGTGTGAAGAACACAGGTTGTTGTTTAGCAAATATTTTAAAATCTATTTAGTTATTATTTTATATTAAGCCAGTATTTCCTTTGTAGCCTAATATCCTCATTGTTTTCCAATGTTGCTTGTCTGCTATGTTCTAAATTCTTATGCTCACCCCCACTCCCCAAATTCTCATATTGGAATCCTAATACCCATTATGGTGTTATTAGGAGGTGGGGCCTTTGGGAGGTGGTTAGATCATGGGAGCGGAGCCCTCATGAATAGGATTGGTGCTTTTGCGAAAGAGGTTCCACAAAGCTGCCTTGTCCTTTCTGCCATGCAATATAATACATTGAGAAGTCCGTAATTCAGAAGAGGGCCCTCACCCAATCATGCTGGCACCCAGATCAACTTTCAATCTGCAGAGGCTGAAGTAAATTCTGTTCTTTACAAGCTACAGCAGGTCTATGATATTTTGTTATTGCATCTTGAATGGACTAAGACAATATCTTATTGAAAAGAGTAGGGTTTCTTTGGATTCAAAGTTCTCTATGTATCTATTAGATCAAGTGAATAACTTCATTATTCAAATTATTTTCTCTTGGTCTGTTTCATATTTTCATATGGCCTTTTTGTTGGCCCCATCAAAATAAATCCCAATACTATTTGTTGAGTGAATTAACATTCATTAATTGGCTAATGTTCAGAATTATAAGAGTTTCAATAATCTAGAATTTAGTGTGAACTAACACAAAGGCGTTCTCTCCATCTCAAGCTGGCGTGAATATATGAATTTACCTCATTGATATTACACTATAATCAAAAAATTCTATATATTTAAGTTTGGTAAGTAATTTGTCATTGTATCTGAGAGAACGGTTCATTTCAAACAACCTTCCGCAAGAAGTACTATACAGTTCTCTTATTTGAGCCCTCAAATCCTTTCTAGTTTACATGGAATTGTACACAATTTTTCATCCTCTTGGTGGACTAAGTCAGATCCCGCCTGGACTATATCTCATTTCCCTTTGTCTCAGTTATAGTTCATCTCTTCTGCCTCAGTGATAGCTACAAAGAAACTCAACGTGGGGGGGTTGTTTACCTGAATAGTTAAATGTTTCCACTGGTACCAGTTTTTCACCAGAATAGTCCACAAGAGAGCTTTAGAGTACCTATAAAAGCTCTTTCTTTTGTAGTAGCCTGTCTGACTTTTCCTTTCATAGAGAACCCCAGGGATTTGCTGTGAATCATTCCCATTGAGGTTAATTGGACAACACATTGAGAAAACTGGTCATAAACTCAAACATCATCTGCTCTAATGCTAAAGACTGAATAGCAAAATTGTAGTGTATTTTAATTGGTACCCTCTTGGGGAGGGGGCGGGATGGAAGAAGTCAATTAGCAGATTATTATAATTACTGAAAGCATGTAAGCATACCCCTGTGCTGAACATTTTGCCTTTTATCCTTTTCTATTCAATAATTTATATTGTCCTATGGCATTTTATTTCATAGAAAATGTCTGGGTTAATAATCGCAGCTTATTAACTGAATATGATATGTGCCTGAATGGAAATAAAATATCTTTTAATCAAATCTTGGCTGTTTTTTTCCTTATGAATGTAAAACTTAATTTATTCATCCATTCCACATATTATGGGTTTTTATTATATGTCAGAGATATATTCCTTGAGAATATATTTTTCAAATATCTATTCGGAATATCCATTTAACATTTTTCCTGGTTCATGTTTACCTGTTATTTAGAAATATCTGAGGAAACCTATCCCTTTTGTGAATAAATTATCTCTTCTGCAGCACATAGTTAGGACAAACTAGAGGTAAGATATGAGGCTATGTTTTCTAGGGAATACTACGGAAATCACTTGTGATTGGCATCTGAAGTAGGAAACAGTCTTGTGGGATTGAATCCTTAAACTGTAGGGCCTGTGCTAACTCTGGGTAATTAGTGTCAGAATTGAACTGAATTTTGGAATACCAAGTTGGTGTCTGTCTGAAGAATCGAAGAATTGGTTTTCGGTGTTAGACAATACCCCAGAAGTAGTATCACCAAAATGTATGATGCTTGACAACATAGAACATATACTACAGTATTTATATTTCACAATGTCATATTATCTCCAACATTCTAAGGAACACATTCAATGCTTATTAAAGAAATGAGTTGACAATAAACTCATTTTCTTTGAACCTAGCACATTCTCGTGATCTGAAACCATTAACAAATTTCCTTGAAAGTGGCTTATTTTTATACAAAATATGAAGGCGTTTGTTTTGGAAAATAAATTCATGTGGCAGCCTTTATTATCAGTATCCATTAGGCAGTGTCAATAGAAGAAACAGTCAAAGGAAATATGGAAGGCAATACTCTTGTAGTAGATAACATTTCACTCTCTGGTCATAAAACAGTGAATCAGTACTGATTCTAACACCTGCTGGTTATGTGATTTATCTCACTTTCCATTTATATAAAATGAGAACAGTATCTGCTCACTTCAAAGTTTGTCGTGAGAATTAAATAAGCTAGTGGAGTACACAGTAGCTACGTATTGGTGTCAATATCCTGATGGTTAAGCTTATATATGTTGAAAGTTTATTATTTGTCTAGCTTCATGATGGACATTGCATATTTAAAAAAATCAAGTAGCATACAGTTTTTCTCCATGTGGAAATAATAGTGTATTTAATAGGATTTATGTTCTTTCTTGACACCTGTCCCCCGTTCTATTCAAGGATAATCACAAAACTCTTCATCAGATTATTATATTTCAAATTTAATTTGGTTATTAAGATGGTGAAAATAGAACAAAACCAAATGATCTAAAGAGGTAATGGAATACTTCAGCTATAAAATCCTGTCAAGTATGCAACATTTATAGTCAACAAGATTAGTCATGTACTATTTAGCTGACACCATCTGAGCAGTATCTCTGCATATAGATAGCTTGATTCATTGTGATGTTGTGACATTTTATGGATTTTAGTACCCATTTCCCATTGGTAAACCCAAGGGTATGACCAAACCAATTTAAATATCTCATCTTTGAAGGTCTGTCTCCTAGGTCTACTTTTGTTACTAAAGCTGTACCAAAGACAGAAGTCACTGTAATTTGAACAGGAAAAATTTTATTTAAAGAATGAATAGGCAAATTTTTTTTTCTGTAAGGAGTCAGACAGTGAATATTTATGCTTTGCAGGCCATAAGATTTATGCGGTTTCTCAACTATTCAACTCGACTACTCACCTTGGCCCTTGTGGCGTAAAAGCAGCCATGGACAATGAAATAAAGGTGAAGGCTGTGTTCCAGTAAAACTATTTACCAAACAGGTAGCAGACAGGATTTGACCCGTGGACCATAGTTTTCTGGACCCCGATAGAAAATATTATTAAATAATAAAAGAAGGTTAACTATCTTCTCCTACCCTTGTTCCTTCACCCAAGAGGCTTTCCAACTTCATTGGAGAGGGTGTGGCTGTATCCACGTTATGGCAGAGGAATTTTCTGGGGTCCCATGGTCTGGAGCTGAAGCACAGGAAGTTCTCTCCTGGGGTGCAGTGACATTTTCTGTAGTTCAAGGAAGTCACACTTTAATCCAAATGCAGTCAGATTAAGATAAATTCTATAGTCAGAGCTAGAAAAATTAAACAAAAAATAATTACTTTAAAATTCCAAGGGAAACTTGCCTAGATTACTTGCCAATTGAGGGCGAAATACAGAAATTTACATATATAAAATACCTGTGGATGAAAAAAACAGGGTGCTATGGAAAGTAAACTCACAGGGTGATCTGATCATAAATTCTTAACTGGGTAGGCCATAGTGGGTAGTCATGCCCCAGGCCTATAACTTTTTAGTAAAAGGTTTATCTTTGCATTAAGCAAGATTCTCTATTGCTTCTATGCTTCTAAGTTAACACATCTTTGAAATAAGCTTTAACTTCTCTTAAAAGAGCAAATAATCTTGTTAACTATTCTATAATCCAATGTCAGCCTTACTTTCTTCCACCTCCGTGTAATCTTTCTTACATTCCCTTCTTAATTTCAAAGGCATAAAAGAAGCTGCAAAACTTATTCTCAGGAGCATTTGAGGTCTTGCTCCCTGACATTGTCATCAATTTGGCTCAAAGTCATAAAAATTCTCTACAGGTTCAAACATTTCTAATGTCAACATATTTATGTTATCTTTATCAAAAAGAACAACTAACGCAATAGTTTATTCAACCAGCCATAGACAGTAGCCTCAATTGCAGAAGATTAAGAAACCATGAAGATGAGGAATGACTTTGGGATGGAAAGCAGAAGCCATAACCAAAGATAATTGCATGCTAGTGAGAGAATCTGACACAAAATCTTGATGAGATAGAAATTTGGGGCTTTGTCACGAGTAATAGTGCAAAAGCATAATCAACCCCATAATAACTAGGACTACCCTGTTCTCAAATACTAATCCACTACCTGTAACGCTAGTAAGGTGATTCCTATTTGGTTAAATTGTATAGGAGCAACAGGGTCTGAAATATGGTCGCCTTGGTAGGATATACTGCCCTGGAAGGGTGCTCTGAAGAGCAACATATTGAAAGAAACTACATAACCTGGGGACAGATAAAGTTTGCAAACTACCAGCCAAATTCAGCAGCCTGTTCTTTGCAAATAAAGTTTTATTGTCATATAGTTCCACTCATTTATTTGCTTATTGTCTATGGCTGCTTCTGCTACTATAGCAGAGTTGAAAGTTGTGATAGAGAGCATGTGGACGACAGTGACTAAGACATTTAATTTTCTCTTTGGCCTTTTACGGACAGTTTTCCAAGCCGTGAACAAGAACGTGACCAAATAAGGGATTGATAAGTGGTATAGGAAGAGGAAATGCCTGCTATAAGATTTTCACTTGAGAAAACCTGAAGATTAAGGTATTCAAACTGAAGAAAGCAGAACTCTATAAAGAAACATTAAAAGTAGAGAATCTAAAATGAAAGGCGTTGATTCAATTTTCTGAGCCTTCTACACTCTGGAATTGTGGTTAAAAGAGGAAGATCTAGGCAGGAGAGTGATCTTAGCAGGAGGTAACAGAGCCAGAGCCTAAGAATGTGGGTTGAACCAGGATTTTTCCTCTTAGTATCTGTGTCAACATTGTGGAAATGCTGCTCATTCATTAATGCCAGATAGTTTTGTAGTTGTTTGTTTGTTCATTTGTTTGTTTTACCATTTCTGGGTTGTTTTCACTTCTACATTCTCTTAGGATAAATCCCAAAGTCTTTCATAACTTGAGAAACCCTGTTCCAGTAATTATCTCTGTCTTCAAATTCCTTTCTCAGTGCTTTCTCTTTTGTCTTTGCATAAGAGAACTTCATTCAGTCCCTTCTACCTTTTAGTTTTCTTTTAAATGCCTCTTCCTGGTGTGAAACTTCTCTGACCCCTAAGTGGAAGTAGTTCCCCCCACCCCACTTATGTTTCCACATCTCATGTGTTCCTCTCTTAGCATGCATTATTACAGCCATCGCTGTATTCTCTTTATGGCCAGAAAAGCTTTAGTAGGGGAGGGGCCAGTCTGTCTTGTTCAAAGTTCTACGCACGAAGCTTAGCTTATGTAGATAATTAGTATGTATTTGAAGAATAAATAGAACTATGAACAAATAAGTTAATGAAAAAGCTTTGCAAATGCCACTATCATCATCCTCCTCAATGCCAGCATAAAATGTGACATTTCATAAATCTTATTACTATCACGTTTCTGTTTAAAATATTGGAAGAATATGCTGATGGCAGAAAAATTGCGTTATAGGCTTTATGTAATGACCTTTATGAGAACCTAAATTTAATTACATTATGCCGGCATTTTGCCAATTAGACAAGATAACTATCTAAAATGCTCAGGACAGCACCTAGCACCTTTTAAGTTGCTCAATAACTGCTAACCACTATGATCACAAATCCCTCTCGTGTTTAATTTTTTACCTCCTAAGGAGAAGGGAAGAAAAATTAAAATACTGACTCAGGGAAATCTAGTCCACTGTGTAGGCATAATAATAATTTTTTCAGTCTGTGTAGATTATCTAGAGAGAACTGCTGACAAAGACAAATCATTGCAGGGGTTAAAGTTGATTGCATGTGGCATGTAGAAGAATATGCACGGTTAACTTGGTGTTGTTCCCCATACATTCTTAGCACAATTAAATTTCTTAATAATTTAATACTCTATTGCAAGAAACTATGATGAGTTAGAAAGTGGGGAATTATTCTAGAATAATAATGACACTTTGAATTTATCTTTCAAGGAGCTGCAAATTCTCTTGAGCCTTTACCAAGGCTTTGAGATTGACTGCCCCTTTCAGGGATTTGTTTTTTGCAGGTATTAATCTGTTATTCAAAAAAAAAAAAAAAGTAAAGACAAAAGACCAGAGATTGAATGTTGAGTAGGAAAGTTTTACTGCCAAGCAGGAAACCCAATTAATTCAGCACAGAGTCTAGCATTGCAGGATGAAGTTGAGGGAGAAGAAAAGGTAGAGTTTCTAGTGAAGGAAGACTGCAGACTCTGCTCCTATTACAAATGCAAAGGGGGTGCTGCTGACTTGTCGGTTACGCAAGTACTAAACCAACTGGGGGAAGTCAGCTATGTACATGGTGGAGTGTGTGTTTTGGGATTATGGCATACCTAACTGCCTTTTTTGCTTTTTGACATACTCAAGTCAAGATTATAGTACCAGGCAGGTCTCCACCCACTATCGGCAGGCTCCTTGGCCAGATGGGGCATGTCACTACTATAAAAATGTAGTAAAAGAAACTTCAGGCAATTTCAACAGAATTCTTGCTGCGATGAATGAAGCAAAAGATACTTATGATTGCCCATGATCATGTTCATTATAAAAAACAGTGATTTTGCTAGTAAGGTGGCATAGCCACAGTCAACCACATAATTTAAGTCAAGTTATCAATTATTAGCTGACAGAAATACAAATTATCAACTATATTCCACAAAAAAACTTTGTACACTCTTAATTAAAATATTTGTACTCATGCCCAAGCATAATAAGTGTAGTGAACCTGTGTCTACATGTCTTCTAAGATAAATAACAAAGATTTGGAAACTATTTACTACACAGTCAATATACAATTCAATATGTATATTGTAAATTATGAGAGAGAGAAAGAAAATATAACCTATATATATATATTTTTTACCTCTGTTGTGATCTTTTATCCTTTTGTTTGTTTGTTGTTTGTTTTCCGGCCTTTTAACTGATGTCTGAAAATGTCATTAACGTTCCCATGATGCATGAGATGACCCGGTTTTTGCAATTTTCCTCTGGAAGTTTCCAAGCCATTTTTTTTCATTTTCTGTTCTAGTTTTCCAAATCTCTCTCTATTTAATCACAGGATAATTTATTTTAGAGATAAAAAAGCAAGAGTGTCAACATTTCAACCAGAAATGAAAGGTAAGGATATGTCATGAATATAACATATAATTTTCAATAACCTCCCTTTTATCCTCCACCAACTTTACCATTGACTGAACACTTTCAGGGAAGGTATATAGTTCTCAGCTTTTTAATTCCCATTTGTCCTTCAAAGGTTAGTTGCATATAAATGAATTTATTGGCAGTTGGTTAACATGCAAAATATACTATCATGTTTATTTACTATTGAAGTGCTGTGTGTAAATATAAAAGAAAATAAAAGAAGGATCCTTCTATTTAAGAAACACGAGAATAAATAAATAAGTAGTAAAGCTGAGCCCAAGTAGTGTTGTGTCCAGAATAACCAGACCCAACTTGAGTGCTCTTAACCAGGAGACAGTTTATT